>NW_028277175.1:6776250-7094166 GCF_051122295.1 Plectrocnemia conspersa | reverse complement strand
ATCATAACAAGCAAATATTTGGACATCTCTGAAGCAATTCAAGATACAGATGATAGCAACCAATATTGTACAATCATGTACATATACTAATTTGCATAGCAGTTAATTAATAAATATGAATATATTTATATTGTTAAACAAGGAACAATCCACTTCAAAAATACCTAAACACTTTACAATATGAATACTTAAATAGTTTCAAATCAACGCCAAACAATCTTTAAGTATACGCCACACTAAATGTATCATTATTTTTAGGTTATGTTATGTACCTTTCCGCAGAAGGAGCATGTGTATTTGGCGTGCTGAGTGATTTCCATCTTCTTGACCATCTTACGGAGCGAAGCACCGTATCTGGTACCATATTTGCCGGTGATTCCGACCTTCTTCGTGCGTTTGGCCTGAAAATAAAACACGTCAAGTTTTGTCGAGCGTCATGTCAATATTGTATAAAATCATTTCGGCCATCATCCGCGGATGAAAATAACGAAATTTTGCGTAAATCCGACCGAGGATCGTCAAGATATCGCCGGATTATTTGCTCACCATTTTTGAGGTACTGCAACTAAGGTGACAGCCGGAAAGAAAGAGACGAGATTTGCGAGCGCCGCTCTACTGGCAACACTGAATATTTTATTTAAAATTATTTCAAAATTAATCATTTTTAATTAAATTCATACATAATTAGTAATATTAAAATAATATAAAATATATTAAAAATTTTTAAGAGTATTTTTAATTATTTAATATAATTAAGTGTTTGCTTCAAGTTTAAAATATATTATTTTTTTATTAATAAATTATTACATGGAAACATACAAAGTCACAACTTCGAAATAAATTAAATGCGGCTTTCAGCAATTTTATAAGAAAACTTAAAAATAGACTTACTAAAACCTAAAATCAGACTATAGAAGATGTGTAATATGCTTTAGATTAATATCAATATTTATTATATTACACAATAAGAATTGTCGATCTCGATCCATCTGCCTCTTCTCCCCCTTTCCACAGCTAACAAGCTTATAATAACTTTGTATTTTTTTTCTTTATTCATATTTTATGTGTAGAATAAGTACATTCATTATTTTTGTTTAAATGTTTATGTCGATAGTTGATCTTTGTACATGATTTTTGAAAAGTTGGACATAAGTATTGCTCAATTAATTCGTTTAAGTAAACAACTATTTTATATATTACTCATTTAAATTGTCCTTTTTTTTAAAGCCATCGGGTGGTAATTGTGGCAATAAACGAATTTGAGTGTAAAAGTTGACTTTCACTGGTTCTTCGTACCACAGTTAAGACGACATTTTCAATATGGTCATAAAGAATACCACTTTCCCTAAAAGAGAGAAGTAAAACATTTGGTCATTCATGTCAGATTTACTGCCAGCACCAAGCGCGTTAACTTCTTATCAAATAGAAATTTATATAATAAGTATATTATCAGTCATAGACAAAAAAGGAAAAAACAATAAGTCTAGCTAAATGTTAAGCTAAAAAACATAGAATCTTGTCGGTATATTGCATATTAAAGCATAATACATCACAATAAAAAAAAATGTAATGCTTAGCTGTTAGTTGATATTAAACACACACACACATTATTACTATTTTAAATGCTTACAGTCATGCAATAATTTATAAAGATAACAATTTAAAACTTTATGGGAGCCGAATTTAGATTTGTTATGGCCAAAACTGGTCGACGTTGGAGTAGCATCGCGTGACGGTTTTCTCTCTCTCTACCGGCAAGCCCGCTTTGGTTTGGACGCGTGGCGTCGCGCGCGCGCCCCTTGTAATGTAAACACCATTAACCTTCAATAAATATATTACTGCAGCGGCTCAATCTGTGTCTCATTGCCACCCGCCATCATCACGGTCCCTAAAACTTGCTTAATAATTATTTAACATAGTGATTTAGAAGTACTTTTTTATTTAATTAAAACATGCATTTTGTAGTGTTATTTGATTATGCTCTTTGGCGAACGGATAGTGACGAGTAGCAATTGAGCCTACGAGTAGTATTTTAATTTAAAGTTTACCTATTATATTACATTATCATTTTTGCGAACGGTGGACGATGCACCACCGACCGTTGTTTTTCCGTCGAGATCCACCAAAAGAATGTGCCAAGTCAGTGTCAGTGTTACCATAGTGCCTAAAATAGATTGATAAATGCCTAAATAAATAAATAGATAAATAGTATTCAATCAAATCACATTAAAATTAAAAAATACAATTTCTTATTTTTAGGCTAATAAATTAATATATACTATGGTAATTTAATATTAAAAATTGAAGTACAAATGTATTTTATTTTTGTACTTATATATATAATTATTTGAAAATTCAAAAGCATAAAGGTTTTATCTAAAAATATTTTAATGTATACACCAATTCTCATATTTTCTTTAGCTAGCAACACTTTAATTACCACGCTGGTTTTGTTTTGACGTCTGTCGAGTCTCCAAAGGTAGGACTTACATTTTAACTGCGTATATGTTTATAACAGTCTTTAATAACATCGAAGTATCACTTTTTTGATAATAAAAAAATCTGATATTATGTCGATTTTAATAATACGATGAATTGTAATGAAACAGTATTTTAATTGATATATTTTATTGCAAATAATAAATAATACATTAAAAACCATCTATCACTACAGAGTCAAAATGCCGCAAGGCAAAATGAAAGTAAAGAGTAAACTGCCAGCGAACGTAAAGAACAAAAACAAAACCAAAGGCTCGGCGATTACCAAGAGAATTAATGCCCCCATTCAAAACAAGAAGAAGAACAACGAAGAAACGTTCAAACTGAAAAAGGCTGTATCTAAAAACGTCAACAAAAAAATGGAAGAAGAGATCCGTTCGATGGTTTATGAGAGAAAGACTACACTCTCGAAAGCACAACTAGCCGTCGTAGCTCACAATAAAGCTCAAATAGCAAAATCATAAATATAAAGAATGATTGTATTTAATTCATTGTTATTGTTACTGACAAATATAATAAAAACAATGTTTAAAAAATGCATTTTATTGATTTGGCATGAAATTGCTATTAGAATTAAAATTATTATAAACATTCGATATATTATCGTGGGAATGACATCTTACAATAGATTGTGTTATTGTATCTATAGCACCTTCTTGACTCGAACGAAGAGTGTCAAATGAAATTGCACTTAATCTTGATGGTGTTGCATTGTCAGTGTTGGATTTGCTTTCAGTTTTAATCATCCATGGGAAAATTCTTTGCGATTCGTACTCTAAAAATAGATCTTTTTATACATTCTTAATGTAAATATTAGTTTAAACATTAATGACTTACCATTATTTGTTGCAATTGAGAGCGATAATGATATCCCTGTTTCTTGTTCATCGTAACCCATATCTAGCGACATCGGTAATGATCCATCAGAAGTACTTCTACCAGTAATTATATTTTCGTTAAGTAAGTTGTCATTACGTTTTAATCCCGTCAAGGGTTCTGCTATAACTTGTAGCTAAAAATAATTAATATTAATGATAAAAAATTCTTGTTAACCTAATTTAAAATAATAATTTTCACCTTAGGTGATAATTGTGATGTCCCTTCATCTCCATGGCGATTTTTATTCTTCACTCTGTAATATTTCAATGGTAATCAAATCAACAATAATGCTACACTCCATTCCAGCCCGTGGCAAGTGAGAGCCATATATGTTTATCATTAGCTTAGATTCCAAGCATTAGAAGAAAATTTACAACACAATATTAGATTTTCAGGAGAAGAATTTTATAATAAACACATTCCATATTGTACTACAATTGCTCAAGACTTCCATTGTCCTTAATGACTACAACGTGAACAGCTTGCTATCAAAAAATTTGTTCATAATATTTCTGTACCAAATTATTTATAACGAAATAATTAATATTTCCAGAGTCAATATCAGAATTTTGTATAAGTATCTTAGCGATTTTGGGTGACGTTATAACATAGTAGGCTCAACGCTTCGACTCAGAAATGAGTGTATGAAATGATTGGAAACTGAGTGTCACAAAAACTAATTAGCAATTTCTCTATTTAATATAAAAAAAATAAGTATTTCCAGTCATTATTTTGGAGCTAAACTGAGTATATACTATGTAATATTTAGCTGAATATATCTCTTTATGAATTCAGATAACACTTTTCAAATTACTTATTCCTTTTACTTGGTTTTCAAAATTCTCCTATGTTAGAACATGTTTTGTTGTTCAAGTTGACTTTATAAATTACCTTATGGATGTTTTCCTGCGTTTTTGCTGAATCGGTTTCATAGCTTGATTGTAATCCGGAGGTGGCTCGTATGTCGGGGGATCGTCCTGCTCAATCAGCTCTTCTACTGCTATTCAAAATACAGCTTTTAACACCGCACACTTTAAAAGATACTCTACATCTATTTTATACCTAATAATTGAGTAATCGTCTGAATCTGATCATTCGTTGTAACACTATCAATATGATTCAGTGGCCGAGCTTTAATGGTTCTCCTGCAAATAGCTACTACTAAAATAAAAGCCGTGCAGGCCAAAAACATAACACACATCCACAAGCCTCCGAAGAATTTGGTTTCACCAAAATTTTCAACATTGTTATTCCTCGACGGCCACCAAAACCGATTGATTCCATTAAATACATCTATACCGATTTAAATAAGGCGTTAGTTTATTATTAAATATAAAGTATATTGATAAATACATACCGGACAAACAACCGTAAATCTCGTCACTATCGTCTCCACAATTATCAATGTTATTGCATAGAAGTGGTTGAATTATACATCTATTATTTGTACAGCGATAGTCCAAGCCTTGTAAGCAATCTACAATATGATACATAATTTAATTATATAAATATATATTGGATTACCAAATATATTGCGTACTTGTATAAGAAAATGCTGAATAAGCAATCAATAATTTAGAGGACAGATCAAAATTGCCTCTTAAATATATATAAAATCCTTTCGATATTGGCGATATGTATTCAGTGTAATTTGTGTCATTATTTGATAGATAATCAATTATGCTTGATTCTGATGTGATACCTTTATGAACTGCTATTTCGCCTGTTCAATAAAAATATGGGATAATAGAGTTGATTTTAATAGACTATAAATATATTATTCTCACCATTTGCAGTGAAGTTGATAACTTTCATATATAAATGTGTCTTTAAAAATGCAACCGATCCAGCTGGTTTTATTATCCAATAGCAGTCGTATATCCCTGATATTGTATTCATAGAAATATATCCACCAAGATCAGAAATATCACCTCCACAATCTAGAATTGAATATTATTTATTATTACAATATAATTATTTATTACATTATGAATATATAATCACCAGTGTTTAACAGATTTTGTGTCGATGAATTTTTAAACTCATACACAGCTTTATATCCCAAAGATGATCCACCGTTTCCAAAAAACCTTGCAACTATTGATGAACCAGTAGAAAAAATAATTGGCGGTCTAGTTTTAGAACCTGATACCAATTTAATGAGTTGTCCATCTGAGTCAAAAATCTATACATAAATATTGTGGTTAATATAAAGAAATGATTCCCGTTAGTAGACTTATATTTAATAAAAAATAATTGTGTCTGCTGCCAAACACATCTAGCAATTACTACAGATTTTCAGTTTAAGAATTATGCATTTATATGATCAAGCTTAAACAGTAGATTTATGTATGATAAATAAAAAGGTAATTCACCTCCATCAACGATAACGGCGATATCAGAAAATCTGTGAATAATAGAGCGATGATGCAGTCTTTATCTTTACAATATAAAACATGCTCGGTGCCGTAATCTCTAGGATACAACGATGGAAAGTTTAAAGAAGTTATTATACCCGAATCTCCGACGTAACCATTAATAATATTTTGATTTTCTGCAAGATTGTATTTTACAGTAACTGAATAATAAAATTGTAATTTGTAATATTTAAAGACATACTCAAAGATATATATTCCATGCGAAACTTTTTACTAGTATTGAAAGGTACATTGTAAAAAATCGTCAAAGATCTTGAAAAGCTCTTATATATCATACTATCGAGGGGTAAGCATAAAACTGTAGGTTTTTCATGATTGGTCGTCTCCCAAATCGTTATATTTCCACAATGACATTGTTTTAGATTGGTTGCGTCTATTAATGTAATATTAAAAAAGTAAAAATATAATAAATTAAATATTTATATGTATTTCACTTACTATTTTCAGTTTTACAATTATTTGACAATGTAGTATTCTCGAACCTTAATTTTATAAAGCAAAACGGACACGTAACCAGTTCAATGCATGAAGAGAATACACTGGTTCTATGCAAAATCTAGATAAATTATTATTTATTTAAATGAAAAACTGATTACCATTATATTTTTATAGTTTTACTTACATTATTATCAAAAAGCACATTTCCTCTTTCGCCCAATTGCAAATATATGGAGCGCGTGTAAGATAAATCACATGTTTCCTTCTGCACAAAAGAATCGATTAATGTAACTGTTATGGTAAGTAAAATAATAACTTTATAAAGATAACATGTGACATGCATGTTCTGCATGGTACAAAACAGTGATTGTGAATAAAATTCGTCTTGTCTTCTAACCCAATTATGGGATTAACTCTGAAGTGACGGAGTGGAAAGATTGTAAGGATTCTGTTTAAATATAGTCATGATGAAAATAAAGGTAATTTCTTGTTTGTTATATAAATTATTTGCATATTTTACACAATGTTTTTTATAATAATAAAATACATATAATTAAGAGACAAACAAATTATTACGTTGTAACAAAATAAAATCATAACAAAATTTAAATGAAGATTATTTATTTTTTAATATATTTTTATGTTTAATATAATAATTTAAGAGAATGAAAGACATTTTTGTGATAATAAAATGGGTGCTATTTTATGGGGAAATATTTTAAGAGATTTAGCATTTATAAATACTTTGTTTCATAAACTAATTGCTTATGCATTACAATAATAATAAATGAACATTAGATGACAACATAGATTAAGCAATATTTTATTTTTAGTGTGTATTAAATTATATAAACTGCGCATTAGAGTTTCGTTAGTGTAGCGAGCGACCAAAGTTAAGCAGCATTAGGCGTGGTCGATACTTGGATGTGTTACATCTTAAAAAAACGCTGAAAAAGTTTTGTGTGTTTTGAAATAATGTTTAAATTAAGTTTATTATAATAAAATAAAGAACAATTTAAATGAGCATATATAAAAGGCAAACATTTAAATGGTCAGAATTTATATCAACTTTGGGTCAGAATAAAAATCAAATCTTGGTCAGCATAAATTTCAAATAGTTGGAATAAAAATAGCATACGGTCAGAACAAAAATATAGTACGATCCTGTGAATTAAAAAAATGTTATAATATTTATAAATATAAATGGGCAATAAATTACTGTTAGACAGGTTATGTGCGAGCAAGCGTTGGTCAGACAGAATCGTGAACACTCCATGAATAATTCTGAATGAATCTATATAATTGTATATAGGACTCGAAGTTATTCAGAGCGACGAACGAAGCGGGAATAACGACAAAGCGGCGTCAGAGAGCACTTTGGCTTATTGTGTTGACATCTGATAATATTGCGAGCCCATCCAATTGTAGCACCTATTTATCATTTATCACAAATGCTTAAAACACGCGTTTCTAACAATTTACCATTCACGCATATAAAAAAAATAGCTAAAAGTCATTGAAAAACTCCACTTTAAATATTAAAGTTGTTATTGTTCCAAATAGACGCTCCCGAGAAAATTCACAAAACAATGCATACCACCGGCGCAAATACAGAAGGTAGAAAACGCACTATATATTTTTAATTCACATATAAATTGTATTCTATTTTATTGTGATAAACTCAAATTAAACATACAAATCTATTCCAGAATTTGTATAAGCGATCACCCATCCAAGTAAAAGTAAAAATTCACGAAAAAGCTGTGACGTCATTTATAGAAGCTGCCTAAATAAAATGTTGGTATGTATTTATTTAATGTTCATTTATTAATATTGTAATACATAAAAAATAGTTTTATGGAACAAAGTAGATATTTTATAAATTGATCATTTATATTGTCTTCTAATTAATAACAGGTAATAGTTCTTATTTTAATAATAAATTAAAAACGCATTGTTTATTAAACCACTGGCAACATTAAATTTATCTGTCAAAATGAACGGAAATGAGATTGATCCTTGTCGCACTTGTTTATGTACCGAAACAAGTAGATCACTTCTTGATTTTTGCCAAGAAGAATCCTTGCACCTTTATGAAATGGTTATGACGTTTTGTTCAGTCACTGTAAGTAAATAAAACCTATAATTACCATGTTATAAATGACTGCAATAATATTTACATTTTCTTTCTAAATATCAGATTAAAACAAACGACGGCCTGCCTAAATCGATTTGCTTGCAATGCTTTGAAAGAATAAAAATTGCATTTTCGTTCAAGAAGAAATGCGAACAAGTAGAAAAATATTTAAGGGGAGAAGCATCAGATTTATTGAACGTATGTATAATATTACATTATATTAAATGAGATTTGGTTTTTAATTAAATATATTTACAGCTCAATCAAGCAAAAAATGAACATTATATTTATTTGACTAAATCTGAAATTAATATTAAACAAGAAAGCGATTTAGAGCCAGAGTGCTTAATTGGAAACGATTATGCTGATTCAATCGTTGACAACGAAGACAATGACTTTCGAGTTAAAGAAGAATCTGAACACCCTGAACCAATCATACCTCTCGCTTCACTCTTATCTGGAAAGGAAGATCTAAAATTGTATAAAAAGTTAAAAAAAATAAAAAAATCTCCATTATCTTCGAGTAAAAGATTAAAAGAAAGCTATATAACTAATTGTCCGCATTGTGATTTTAAAACATCTAAAAGTTCAGTTATAAAGAGGCATCTTATGATACACGACGATGTTAAACCTTTATCATGTGATTTATGCAACTTTAGATGCGTTCAATCTTCGTCTTTGAAGGTCCACCGAGCGACGCATACAACCGAAAAGCCTTTTGCATGTAATCGTTGCGACTATAAAAGCAATAACTCTTCCAATTTAAAGCGACATTTAAGAAGACACACGAAAGACAAACCGTATTCTTGCGACATTTGCACTTATAGATGCTCTCAATCCTCAGGCTTGAAAGAACATAAGAAGATACACACAAACGAAAAGCCTTACCTATGCGATCAATGCCATTATGTCTGCCGATCGGCGAACATGTTAAAAAATCACAACCGCAATAAACACACGGGTGAAAAACAATACTCGTGCGACCAATGCGGATTCCGATGCAAAACCAAAAGCACTCTAATCTGCCACATAAAACGACACATGGGAATAAGAAACTTCTCTTGCGAGTTCTGCCCTTATAAATCAATTCAATTAGCATCTTTAGAGAATCACAGAAAAATGGTACACACTGGAGAAAGACCATTTGCTTGCGATCAATGTCCATATCGGTGTATCAACGCAACGTATTTGAAGATTCACCAGAAGACCCATTTAAAAATAAAGCGTTACTCGTGCGATCTCTGTCCTTATATGTGCGATTCTATGTTTAAGATGAAGAATCATAAGATGACGCACACAGGTGAAAAACCATATTTGTGCAACATATGCAATTTTAGAAGTGCTCAGTCATCTTCGTTAAAGAGGCACAAACGACGGCATCATTATTCTGTCGGTGTTAAGTAGATGTGTTCAAATTATTAGTGAAATTGATATTAATTTGTATATTATATTAGAAAAGAATTAAAAAATGTGCACAAAACAAATATATATTATTATTTAAGAATGAAAGCTTAATTCCCAGCAGCAGAATCTAATTTTATATCCATATTTTACGACCGATGTATAATAAGATCTAGTGTTTTTAGCACCGATATTTTCTACCTCTGTGACAAATTAATTTTGTTTCCTTTTTCTGATAACCCAAGATTTTATATCTTTATTTAATTTAAATCTTCGACGTCCATGATTTTACGAAATAGAGAAAACGGAATAGGATTCTATTTTCTAGACACGCAGCAGGAATTTTTTTCGAAATTTCGGTAGATAGAGACAGATGACATATCCCCTATCTGTATTTATTAAACAGTAAATATAAGGCTAAGCTGTGTTTAAGTTCCGGTAGATGTAAATAGATTACCTATATTTACCATAACATATTTATTTACTATTTACTGGTATATTGGAACAGATTTTACTTTGAGGTCTATGCGTTTATCAAATATTTTATCAAAAATGATTCAATAATATGTTATGGTATAAAAATATGTCACATGTAAATTAAAAAAACATTTATTTTACTAAATAAATAATACCGTGAATAAATAAACATATAAATAATATTTATATGTTTATTTATTCATCCGATATAGGCAAAACTGACGGCACACGGTGACGGAGGAAAGCACATTATTTTGGTGGACCTCGATAGGAAGACAGTGGGCGATGGTGCCTTGTCCACTGTTCACTCGCATTTATTTTCATGTAACTTGTAAACTATTATATACTTCTGATAAATACTACTGCAACGGCTCTATCTGTATGTAATTGTCACCCGTCCGGCAAAATACTAATTTTATTGAATAAATGATACATAGTTTATATGTTATATTGTATACTATGAGTGATCGGCGAACGAGGCTTAAACTTAAAATAGGTGTTTTATACTTTGGACACGGAAGCTAACGGGTGTCAATTAGACACAGATTGGGCCACTGCAGTTTTTTTTTATTGAATTGTGAAGTTACATGTGTTGGGGCATATTTAAATTTTGTTATGGCAAAAACTTAGCGACATTTGGGGTAACACTGGCGTGATGGTTTTTTCTTTCCACTGGCAATCTTCGGGCGTTCGGACGCGCGCCGTCCCGCGCCCGCCTTGTTTATTTACTAATCAATAAAACATTACTGCAGCGGTTCAATTTGTGTCTAATTACCACCGGTAGCCATCCCATTGGCAAACATGTTAAAATATACAATGAACAGGGCGCGGGCCCGCAACTGCGTGTGAGCGCCCCAGAGGTTACCAGTCGGGAGAATCCGTCACATCAGTGCTACTAGAGTGCCCCTTAAGTTTTGGCCATAATAAAAGCTATATTTATATAAATATATAAATGGGCTCTCACAGTACTAAGATCTGACAAGTGATACCTATAATAAGCATGTTGATAGTGTACGTTCAGAAATTATTGCTTAACTTATCCCCTCGAGGAGAAGTTGACGCTGTTTTTTTTGTTACGCGTGCGACCCTAATATAAGAAGGCCATCCATAAAGAATATAGTTAAGTTGATTTTACTTGCTGCATTTTGTTACTACATATTATTATTAAACAGACCAGATTTTGATAATATCAAAGGAGGACGCTAAAAATAAAAAGTTATTCAAAATTTCTGTTCAAAAGCTATCTTGACTTTTTGTAATGAAGGAGGACAAATTGAAAATCAGGTCATTTCGAATTTATTTTTCAAAGACTTTCTCTGAAATATTTTTGAGAGGGGGGAATTGAAAAAAGGCGGACAATCCTCCTCAAATTAGGAGGTCTGGTCACCTTATATTATTATACATAGATACCCCACCGCGTGTGCGCAGTTTGCGAGCTGGTTGTGCAAGTGCGTCTCAGCGGGAGTTCCTGTTTGACTTGGGCTAAGCATCTCTTGGCAACGATAACTTTTGTTATGGCGATGAATAAAATAAATTTGAATAATTATCACAGCGCTTGCAATTCTTAATACCTAAGGTTTTATTTGAAATAATAATTAATATTATTGCTATTGTTGGAACCCACAAATTAACTATCATTAATGGTCGGGTTTAATAACTACACATTATTTTATAAAAAATGAATTCGCATATCAACTAATAAATTATTATCGACACATGCATCAAATTGTATGTAAATATTTACACATATTACGCATTAGTATGTAATTATCATTATTCACACGTGTATCGAATTTGCTCAATATTCATAATCACATATGATAATAAATAAAATTACCGTTTTTAAAAAATATCCATTAATATTTACCATAGTTACTCGAGTATATAATTAAAAAATAACTATTCAAAAATATACATTTATATATTGATAGGTAATACAATTTTGGTTTTATTCTTTACAATAGCAACACTTTTAAATCGCGGGAATGGTTGCGCTGTGACATCGACTGTCAGAGTGAGTAGTACTAGATTATTCAATATTATGATAAAATTGATTAAAAATTAATCCTAACTTATTAACGTTATTTGTTTATATCGTATAAAGGTAATATACATAATTAGTATCGCAGTTCACCTACCCGAAACAACATGGACGGTTCGAATTCGATGTTTGAAGAACTATTACCGAACTATTATAAACGCGAATTTCCTTTAAAACTGTGGTGTCGCTGGGTAGCTGCGGGATGTTCACCTCAACCTCTAGCCAATCGCGAGTTATCATTTACGTTATCCCACGATGTGTACATCAGATATTTGTCCATACGTAACCCAACAGATTTGCGTAATATGCTAGAAAAAAAGAAACCCTTCAAGATCGATATAGGAGCAGTTTACGACGTCGAGTAAGATAATATTCAATATAAGCATAATAAACGATTATTTATTTTACATGTTTTTTTTCGTGTTTTTGTAGACCGACATTAAATAAACAAAGATCGATCATCGTATCTAGAGAATTGGTCTTCGATATCGATCTCACTGATTATGACGATGTCAGGACGTGTTGTAAAGGCGCTGGCATTTGCAATAAATGCTGGAAATTTATGATTGTTGCTTGCCAAGTATTAGAAGAGTCTTTAAAAGGTTTGCTATTTGATATATTTAAAGTAGACAATTGGGTGATTGAAAGTCAAAAGTTTTTATCTGGATTTTATCTTTAATTAAATTTTTAAGAATCAAAAATCCTTTTTTATCAAAGATTGTATATTATTTTAACTGCTGTTACATTTTGGATGGATCAATTGTATAATATCTTACTTTGTATTACAGAAGACTTTGGTTTTACGAGTGTATTATGGGTTTATTCCGGCCGTAGAGGTATTCATTGCTGGGTATCGTGCCCTGAAGCTAAAAATCTTACATCTAATGCAAGATCAGCTGTAGCCGATTATTTAGCACTTATATCAGGCGGAGAATCACAATTGAAGAAAGTTCACTTGAATTCAGAAAATATTCATTCCAGCATCAAGTAAATTTAAAAAAATACTGCCTTATATCCAGATCTTCAATAATCTGACTTATAATTTTATTCTAGACGAGCTTTAGCTATTATAAATAAAATATTCAATGAAATTCTTGATGAACAACAGTTTATATCGTCGACCGAAGGTTTAGCTAAATTTGTTAAGCTCATCCCTGATGATGCTTTAGCTTTACAAGTATTTGAAAGCTTGAAATCTATGCCTGCTGATTCTAAACTAAGATGGAAGGCATTTCAAGATGTCTACGCGTCTTATTGGAGCAAAGTATGTTATGCGATATAATAATATAAAATTGTATTTTTATTGATTTGTTTATTTTATCAGCAAAATGGATTACGTCGAATCAGACACCTGATCGAAGAGATCCAACTCCAGTGGTGTTACCCTAGACTCGACATCAACGTTTCTAAAGGGTTGAACCATTTATTGAAAGCTCCGTTTAGCGTTCATCCTAAAACCGAGAAAGTGTGCGTTGTTTTTCGAGCTTCCGACGTCGTCAAGTTGGATCCGAGCACGGTTCCAACTTTATCCGATCTTTTAGACGAACAATCACCAAACTACACACAAGCACAAAGCTTGATGCAGCAATCTGTTAATATTTTCCAAAGTTATGTTTTCGCATTGGAAAAAGAAGTGGCAAAACATAAAAAAGAAATTAGTGAGTTATAAACTGCTCTTATTTTATAAATTTTAAACACTAATATATTTTTATTTAAATGTTTCAGATGAAAACAGTTTAGATTTTTAATCTACTTATTACCAATACTTATTTTTGTAATTATTTTTTTATTTATATATTAAATCTATTATAATTAAATATCATTCTTTTCAATATGCCTTATAGAAAATATAGTCACCCTTCCCTAGCATGTATTTTTTTGAAACAGGTAAAATGATTGTTCACATTCTGTGCACATGTAATATGAAAGTATAATAGAAAAAGCTAGTTGGTCCATTTCTATAGCTCATTTTTTGACTTACATAATACAGTGAAATCTCAGTACAGTGAAGCTCACGGGACCGAAGAAAAATTTTTCGTTATATTGAATGTAAGGAAGATGATGTATTTTTATTTTATTTTTAATTACCATATTACTACAGTATCAAAATATCCTCTTACAAGATTTACAGATCGTATTTTGTCCACTTTTAAGGATACTGTAATGAACACAATAAAATTTGTTAAAAAATGTTTTATAAAAAAAGTTTGAGGGTCAGTGAAACACCTAGAATGTCACTTATGAACACATCCCGCACATGCCAAGCCAAGGACGAACTGAATTCGGAGAAATATTGTATCAATTTGTAACGTCATTCTTAAATTCTGGTTAAAATATTTTGTTATACTGAAATCAATCTTCGTTACAATGAAAACATTTTGTATGAAAATTTTTCGAGGACAAATTGAAGATTCGTTATACTGGGAATTTCGTTATTTCGGTATTCGTTACAACTTTTGTTTCAGTCTGGCATTTCACTACTTGGTAGTTATTGCTTTACCTAATGCAGTGGTCGGCAAACTTATTGGCCGAAGAGCCAAATATGTACATTACAACGATTCAAAATAGTTCTAAGAGCCAAATCTGTTTTTTAATTTAGTAAACCTTTATTATAATTTTAGTCCTTCATTAAATTACGGGTACACTGAATAAAACTTGATTTCACAGTTAATAAAGATTTATTCGTTGATAAACAATAATATGAAAGTAAGGTATCCATAAATTTAAATCATGACAATGACTGACAAACACTTAATGCGAACTATGTCGTTGCATCTCCTTGGAAAGTTTCAGTAAGTCAGGTTTATATGTTGTTGTTTTTAATTTTAGGCATGATTCCAGGTTCTCATCAATAAGACAACTTCTCAGTTTACTCTTGATAAATTTCATGCTTGAAAAGGATTGTTCGCATGAATATGTAGAATCAAAAAGGGAAAGAACAGCAAACGCAAGTTTTTTCAGCTGATCGTAAGAGTCAGGAATACTATTCCAGACGTTGAAAATGATCATGTCTTCATTCTCCAGGTCTTTCAAAGCAGACCACTTGTGTTGTGAACTAAGATCACATTCGTTCTTCTCCAATATTTCCAAATCAATACAAAGAAGTTGAAATTTGGAGCTCCATATTTCTTTGTTTTTTAAATCCTGCAATTGTATTTCAAATTTACAATGTCAATGCCAAAAGGAGAAAATTTTAACTCTGTTATTATAGCATTAAGAGGATTTTTGATGAATGCTAAGGTCGCTTTGCTGTTCTTAAAATCCTGAAACCTGCTGAGAAATGCTTCCCTCATATTTAAAATTATTGTTTTGAAATGGTGTTTGTCAAAAGAGGAATTATTTTCTTGGCGATGCTTCAGCAGGCTCGGAAAGTAAAACAATGTTTTCCTTTCAAAATCTTGAGCAAAAAGGGATAATTTGTTTTCGAATGAAATGACTTCTTCTAACATCGAAAAAATTGTGTTTCCTTTCCCTTGTAGTTTACGTTTAAGCTGATTTAGATGAGACGTAACGTCTACCATGAAATGAAAGTTTTGGATCCACTGATTGTCTGTAAGTTCTGGATAGTGAACACTCTTCTCAAGGAGAAATGCTTCAATTTCTGGCAATAGGGACGCGAAACGTTTTAAAACGTTCCCTCTTGATAACCATCGAACCTTGTTATGAAGCAGAAGATCAGCGTACTCACTCTCCATTTTAACTAAAAATTCTTTGAATTGACGATGATTAGGAGCTTTAGCTACAATGGAGTTGATGATCGTGATCACTAATCCCATAACTTTACTAATTTCTTTCGGAAATGTCTGCGCACAAAGTGCTCCTTGGTGAATAATGCAATAATAAACCAATATCTCGTGATTCATTTTTTCTTTCAAAATGGCAACAAACCCTTTTCTGACGCCGGTCATACTTTTGGCCGGCTTTTCTGTAGCCGTCAAATACGCAGATTGACAGCTGTCATACTACTACGCTGCGCTGCGCCCCTACCGGACGAAACAGGTACTACGTCAACGCTCACGCACACATTCAACGTTGTATGGAAAGGACACTTGACCAGAATTAGCGCCCGAGCCCGTGGATATTTGTGCCAGAGCCGCACTCAAGGAGCCAAAGAGCCGCATGCGGCTCCGGAGCCGCACTTTGCCGACCCCTGACCTAATGTAACACATTGCAACAGAATTTGCTTAGTTGTGCTTTAGGACCATGCTAGTTTTTTTTATAAATTTTGATGATTTAAAGTTAGATCAAAATTATGGAAAATCTACATAAAAAGGTTAAAATGAAATACAAATTTTAATATCTTTTTATAATTTATTTTAAATTCCAACTAAACATAACATTTATTATATCATATTTAATTTTCACATCAAACAACTTTAAAATGACAATAAACATGTAACGCTAATTTAATAAAAATAAAAAAAAACAAATAAAATTGTTAACAACTCCTTCAAATACAATATATAGATTATTATAAAAACGTTAACATACCCATATAGATTAAAATTGACAATCTACTGTACAAACAATTATATTTTGTTAAGCGATTAGACCCAAGTATGATAGAATAAAAGAATAATCATACTTAGACTGCTCTCGAATCATATAGACATACATACATACAGTAAAAATAACTTGAATATAGTATAAATTCAATAACAGACTTTACAAACATATTTTTTCTTCGATAAAAAAAATTAAAAGATTATTTAAGCACCCATAAGGAATTGCTTTAAAATAAAAGCATTATTTGCACCAATCAATTTAAAAGAATAAATATATTGATTTAAGGGATTGTGCCAGTTGTAGTATGTTCATTTTAATCAATTAATAATATAATAATAAAAAGCTACCAGTTATTCAGTAGTTATTACCACAGCGTGAGCTAACCTTCAAGGTTGGTAGCCTTATTATGTCACTAAGGAATTATTATCTAGACTTCACAAACCTATGTTTTTATTATTTTTAAAATAAAATAAATAAATAAAATATTTAAGCACCTATAACGAATTACTTCCAAAACAAGCAGTATTTGCACCAATCAATGAAAAAGAATAATAAATATTTCGATTTGAGAGATTATGCCAGTTGTAACATGTTTATTCTAATCAATGATAATATGACCGCTTCAAGCAGCTTTAATACCAAATACAGGAATTTAATTGGGATATGAATGCTTCTCTCATAGTCAATTTTATGTTGCAATGTTACGGGTAGAGCAAACAAAACACCTATAGTACTACCAGATAAAATTAATTTAAGCAAAAACGCCGTCAACATTTAAAGGTTCAATATAATTGGGAACAAACATGGTATAAAAGTTAATATATGCATAAAGAAGAGATTGACAGATCTGTAATCAAAATTATTAAAATATTGATAATCTTAACTGAATAGGTTATTGTGATATTTATTTGAAGCTGCATTTGTTGATAGCGATATTCGCAATCTTAACATTAAAATATTTTTACCACATTTTTTTTCTTTATATGAACTGAAATTCTTTTGGACTTACTGGTAGTTATCAAATTGGCTCAAGTCAATCTTAGAGATCACAGATATTTTTATCATTAATTATAAAATAAATAAACTTTCCTTATGCAACTCTTCACAGAGTAAACCTAACTCACTATTTAAACAAATAATTTGAGTTTAAAGCTTATATTTTTTTAAATAGCCAATTCAATGTCAAGATTCGAAACAATATCAGCCATATACTCGTTTTCGATTAAATCTATTACACAATCGAATTAAATATGAAATATTAATAATCACAAGTTTAATCACCTTGTATTATTGACTCGAGCTAATTTGACATCTACAACATTTAAAATGAATAACCTTTAGTATTACAATATTTTAGAACAGTTCCTCTCTCCGCATTGATGTTATGCTATAACTTAATCTCGCTCTCGCTATGGCTTTTGATATGTCTCTTTAAAGAGCTCATGGAAGCGCTCTTGAATCCGCAATGGTCACACTCGTAAGGCTTCTCCCCCGTATGTATCCTCTTATGGCACTTAAGCTTATGTTGTGTGTGACACGTGTATGGACACTCGTCGCAAGAGAACCTCTTAATCGTCAGATGTGTCCTTTGATGTATCTTCAAATAATTTTTGCTGACACATCTATAAGAGCATTTATCGCAAACGAACGGCCTCTCAGCACTATGTATCATCATTTTATGACGTTCCAAGCAATGCAGCTGTATAGCTTCGTACGGACAAAGATCGCAAGAGAAATTTCTAATACCAGAATGAGTTTTTTCATGCGTTAATAGAGCTGTTCTAGTTTTAGCTCTATAATTACATTCCTTACAAGGAAACTTCTTTTCTTGCGAATGTTTGTTCATCTTATGAACCCTCAGACCAGTTTTAGAAGAGCTCCTATAATGACACTGTTCGCACAAATACGGTTTTTCTCCACTGTGAATCCTCAAATGCTCCTTCAAAGACTCGGAACGTGTAAAACTACGATTGCACACTTCGCATTTGTAAGGTCTATCGTTTGTGTGCTTCCGCATATGCCGCTTAACGTTAGACGATTCTGTCGATTCGTAATCGCAAAATTTGCAATAGTGTAGCTTTGTTTTAATCGTCGAAATGCCTTTTTTAACATATATTTTTAAATTATCTTTGCGGGTTTCTAGAGAGAGATTCTGTGGTGAATCGGCATCGCCGAAGTGATCGTCGTATTCCGGATCTGGAGTCGCTGTCTGTTTTACTTCTCGGGTTACATTGATGCTGTCGTAGTCAGTTTCAGTTTTAAACTCGTCCAGTTTCACTTCGACGGTGGTCAAGCCTCGGTAATTGTCAATGTGAAAATTTGCAAATAGAGGATCGTCAATTTCTTTTTTGATAGAGTCCGTCTTCATTATGGCCATCTAATTGTAAATACATAAATTATAATTTATAAAATTTATAATGTAATAATAGCAGATACAGACATATTGCTATAATATAACTGTTGCTTTAGAATGTTTAAGAAAAAATAAAACATCTACCTAATATTTATTTTAAAATCTTTCTAGAGACATAGTTGAAAGTAATCGAATTATTGATTGCAACGGTCCGATTACTTAAAAAAAAATTTAAATACAACTATTGTGACAATTGGTTCACGAATTGTATTTAAAATAGATCTGTTATCACACGGACGTGACTCTCTAAATGACAATACAAATCGCTTACTTCTTGATGCTCTTTTATGACTATTTCAGCTCTCTCGCAATTCTTCTTGAATTGATATGCTGCTTTTATATCTTCTATACATCTTACGCAGATAGTCTTCGGAAGGTTATCGTCTTTTTGTATCTTAAATAATAATGACAACAAATTAGATCATTCAATAACATTTAAAAGAAAGAATAAGCAATATAATTAATACTTAATTTTATAATACTATTCAAAAGAGTATATATTGTACCACATTAATCAATTTTATTTTATAAAAAAATGTTTGGATAATTTTCACATCCTTCTACTCCTGGTGAGCCTTGATTTTGATGGATCGTTTATGGGCATTATTTTATTTGTTGAAAAAAATGTAGTAGCCAATGATGTATATTTCTATATTTATATTCTACGATTATTAAATTATTTATGTATTAATTTGGAAAATCATATAGAAAAAGTTAAGCTTACAGAACTTATATGAACTCACCGTTACTGATAACTGACTATTTGTATAAAAAAATTGGCTGCAATTTAAATTTGAAATATTTATATATAAGAAAATATTAAATAATATTTTACCTGTACCGAACACAGCGATGTAATCATTTCATTTATATACACAGTCGAGTGATAACAAAAGTCAAATATCGAATAAACTTGACTGTGTATTGATAAACACGTTCTGCACAGATGATCAGATGTCAGATTATCATGTAAATGCGATTGGTTTATTTTAAAATGTTGACTTCGGCGGTCCAGGGCGTTCATGTATTCGACTTTATTAAAATCTGCGTGTTCTGCGATAATAGTAAAAAATATAAATATCAATAAAATAAAATCATAAAGTAAATAATAATACATGCCTGTTGTACAATTATCGCATAAGTATTTCAAGTGTCTGGTGCACATACAAGAGTTGCATTTGCCACAGTACGCTGTAGTTTTAACGTCTTTGCTTCTGGGGCACCTCGTACAGCGCGATCTTCGCAGCAATTTAGAAGAATTGATTTTTTCGACAGAATCCATCGGTTGGATCAAGTCTACGAAAATGGGCGTAAAAAATATATGTTATACATGCGATAGGTTACGAAGATAATATATATGACAAAATAGTTGAGAAAACCTTGTAACATCTTAAAAATGTATGTATTATTATATCAATAATGTTCAGCCATTAAGACAGACCTCAGCTGTCAAACCAATGTTGCTAGTTGTGAAAAAATATAATGATATAATTCTTATTTTGAAAATGGTTTTTATTGTAATAAATACATATTTTTATTTAATAATATATTTTAATAAAACATAAAAGGTAAAATAGTATTAAAAACATCACTTATTATTAAACGAATCTATTAATTATTAAAAAAACAATTCTAAATAAGAATTTTCAATTAAAGCCGAGATTTAAAGTTTATTTTATCTTAAATTTTTCGAGGCGTGTCCATATCTGATGTATACTTATTCATTACATATTTAAAGCTCTTGCTCTTCAAAAGATGGAAGCAATAGTGGAATTATTAAATTGTCTTTGTAAAGGGGGGGGGGAGGATAAAATCCAGTGGCTTTATGATATAAAATTACTATGATTGTGGTTCAAGATGGCTAACGAATTCAGCTGCGATATTTCCAGGATTACCAATAATTGTTGCGGTAAAATACTATGGTTTATTAAAAAAAATAGTCATAAAATCCAAGCGGTTGTCCGTGTAGAGTATTTATTAATTGTGTCCAAACACTTGCATAAAATAATATACTTTACTTACCTCCATTTCTTAACGATATATAATTCAATTAACGATAACGATAGATAAAAAAAACATTACTAAACTTAAAATATAATATACATATATGTAAAGATTGATCCAACTGCAGTTTCAGATTCAGTTTCACAAAAAAAATCCATCGGCGTTATATCTCATGATCTTGGCGGCCAGTTGACGTCACTAAAACGTGAAATAATTCGATCCGGAAATTTTTACCGCAAAACATTCAACATTTTACCTGCACTCGATGTGTGTCAAGTTGCGCCGTCTTGATGGAATCACATGTCTTCCTACATATAACTTAACTATATTCACATAAATAATACTGCAGTGGCTCAATCTATGTGTAATTGCCACCCATCACCATCCATTTATCAGCTTAAACTTTTTTTTTTATTTTATTGCTATTTTTAATTTCGGTGAGAAATCCAGACTAAGCTTTGATATAAATTTGACAATTCTTTGTCGCTTGTATCGGCACCTTTAAAAACGATGATATCCTTGAGGAAGTTGTCGCCACTTTTAGACTAACCTTATGTTTCGCACATTTCAAGTGATTATTAGTGGTATAAAAATGAAATAAACATTATAAATATATAAATAGTTTTACTTTTATTAAAAACAAGCAAATTGTGTATTGCTTACATTAAAGAGTCAGTTTAATTTATTATCAGTGCAAGAAGCAAACATTTCTTCGATCTTCTTCTTTCTTGAATAAACACCTGCAAAAAAGAAATATATTTTTTATGTGTAAAATATATATTAACATGTTTTTTATTTAACACAAAATTACTATATGCATTTGAGTCACTATCACAAGTATATAATTTTAAATTTAATATTTCATTACCATTGAAATGAGTGTTTGTATGAACACTGAGTTGTGTCGAGGTCCGGAATGAATGCGAGCACATTGTACACGGATATGGTTTTACCCCCTCGTGTATTCTTCTATGAACTGCCAGTGTCCTTTTTTGGGCAAAAGTTTTCCCGCATACCTATCAATACCGATAATAATTTTTAAATACTATATAAAGTTCTGAATAGTTAAGATTTTAATACCTTGCAAATAATAGATTTAACGGAAGGATTACAATGCGTAGCTTCATGAGATCTCAGTCCGTATATCAACGTGAACAATTTACCGCAAACATTGCAGGAGTATTGCTTCTTAGGGTCGTGAGTCTTCTTGTGTCTAACCAAATCAGAAGGCTTGGTAAAACTCGCAGGGCAAATATCACACCGATTGGCTAGCGGTGGGTACTTATACCATTTGCCTTTATATTTCTATAATATACCAAAAATATTTATTTATTAACAATATAAATATTTGCGAAATACATATACATATATAAACAAAAAATTAAACAATAAAAATCAAAGACATTGAAGTGCTTTTTCAGTTATATACATCGACATAATAATGTGAATAAAATAAAATTCAAAACTGCTTTATTGCTCTGTCAATTAGCTGCAGTGTTACAGTAAAAATTAGGTATGCAACATAATGGCAGCAAAGCAGAGCAATGCTCTGTTAACAGCTGTTTAGTAGTGAAGGGTTAAATTATCAACACAATATATAAGAGGACTAGAAAGGCGCGACTTCTATAGCAGAATTTTCGATCATCAAATTGAATTGTGGCATCGTTATTTCAAAATTGAAATATTCAAATAACTTTTGCAGAGACTTGTTTTGGAGATGATACCGAATTCTAATTTTAGAGCAATATATGACTATGAAGAAAACTGTTACAAGTAAAACATACACAGATATCCTCAAGGATTGTCTTTCATTTGCATTAATCAAAACGATGTTGACTTCAAAGTACAATATATTTAGGCAACCAGGCAAAAAGATATTGCGAGCTAAGTTCAGGCACTGTGACCTTTGTTAAAAGGTCACAGTGCCTGAAGCTTATTATTATTATTAAGTTATTTATACAAAACTTATTGTCACTTACAACTTTAGTGGGTTCAATAGCTTCAAACGTGAAATTTGTACCTTCAACATGATCATTCACAGTATTTTCTTCAGGTTGATTTCTAAAAGATATTTTAAAATATTATAAATAGCTCAAAACAAACAGGATTTGACTTACGCAAATAAAATAATTACAATATTATATAATATTGCTGAGATTCAACAATCGGTACAGTAATATTATCATCGTTTATTACTGGCAAACTTTCATTTATCACATTATCTTCTGATATTGAAATAGTCGGTATTTCATCTTCAGTATTCACTGATATTTGATATCCGAAATTAGCATTATTCTGGATAAAATTACTATTATCAAATATATTTTCTTTTTCTAATTCTTGATTGATAATGGGGTAATTTTCAAAATACAATTGCTCTTGCAATGTATCTAATGCTTGAGTACTGTTGAACTCATTAATACTATCTTTCAGTTCCGGAGGTGTAATTTCAATGTTTTCTAGAGAGTTATCAGTGAGTAAAAAGTTGGTTTGCTCAGCATCGTGTCCAACATATACAACCTCATTCGATATGTTGTCGAATGTATCATTAACCAGTATATTAAACTGACTTTCATTTAAGAATATGTTTGGATTAGTTTCGTTCATCAATGGTACGTCAAGAAAAGAATTTTCTTCGAACATTTTATCGGCTGGTAATAATGAAATAGTAGTATCTGGATTGATTGTGTTATCGAGAATACTGCTGATGTCAATGGCTTGCTGTGTATCGCTGTAAGATTTAAGTAAATATAAATATTATATATTTGTAAAATATATATAAAAAATACTAACTTTTTTCCGATAACGTCACATTGACTATGAAGATTCAAATGCTTTATTAATTCAGTCTCATGCTTAAAAGATTTCTCACACACATTACACTTATGAAAATTAATTCTAATTTTAGGTTTTATTATCCTTATATCGTCGATGTTTGTGTTGATTGTTTTTCTTTTTTTACTGTTAGATTTCATATTTTTATTAGTATCCTTAAATAATATTAAAATAATTCAAGTGCATATCATAAATATATAATAAAGCATAATATGTATTAAAAATAAACCATTGTTATATTTTGCTGGTTACTCGAGTCATTCTGAAATATTTCAATATCCGACTGCGTCAGACTGTTCAAAGAAGCTAATCCTTCCATCACATCGTTTATAGTGCTGTTTATGATTTGATCTTCAGTTAAAGTCTAAAAATATTTATTTAATTATATACATATATTTGTCTCATTAATCTATATTATATAGTAATACATAAATTATAATATAATAATAGTATGATATATG
The DNA here is from genome assembly GCF_051122295.1 of Plectrocnemia conspersa. Lineage (NCBI taxonomy): Eukaryota > Metazoa > Arthropoda > Insecta > Trichoptera > Polycentropodidae > Plectrocnemia > Plectrocnemia conspersa. Next base: position 7,069,637 of record NW_028277175.1, on the reverse strand, counting down.
TACTAGATGACATCGGCATGGAAAAAATAACCATCACAACTCTTTTTTATTTGAATCAAATGGAAATGGTCAATATTTCTATGTTGATAACTTAGTATCACATGTTAGTTGTATTTTAACTATTGTCATTTTAAAGCATTTATAGCTCATTATATGTTATGTTTATAGGTCATTTATATGTTATTAAGTCACAGAAGATTGCATTTTTTAGAATGAAAAAGAATCAATGCAATTCGGCTCAGATATCGCGATTTTTTTTCATGCATTAGTTCTACTTTTGTTTCAGGGGACCCCACATATATGTAATATTTTTCCGAGGCACCGCGAAACCCCCCAGCTGGCCCTGAATGTAATCTTTGTTATGCTTTGTAAATGTTTCCGCAGAGATTATGGCTGTGCCCTCTTCAGGTACAATGATCTGAAGATGAGGATGCACCCTGCAGTACATAACGTATGCAACTGGTAAGTGTGCCGCAGGGAGTGTTGAAGAATCTGCACTACCAGCGCAGCCGACAACGACTGCAAGGAAATATATACAATAGGTTTCCATAAATTTGTTTCTAAAATCAATCAATTTATAACCAATTTTACGACAAATTTTAGTAATTTGACAATTCCAGGTAAAATGGTTATAATTACCAAGTATTTTTGCCATAATATAAGTATTACTGAGTAACTAACGAAATAAAATGCTGGAAATTTTATTATCAAGCCAATCAAAAAGGCTTTACGAAATAGAAATTATATTAGGCATGACATAGAAGCCTTCGGATTGCAATGGTAAAACCATTTTGGCCATGCCTTTGGTTAAAATTGTACCACAACCTAAAAACAATTCATAAAATAGCCTCAATATAATTTAAAAAATCTATTTTTCAATGTTTGTTTTTAAAATACATAAGCACCCTAAACTCCAGGTTTTTTCATAAAAAAATAACAAAAAACATTATGAAAATTTTTAAATGATTCTCCTGTTACAATAGTATTTTTCCAAGCTGATTTTATATTTTAAACATGCATGTTAAAACTAAACAATACCTTATGCATTTTTGCATTATGCAAATTCAAAGAAAATTTGCTTCGAAAAAAGCACGAGCAATGCTGACATTTGGTACGATTGCTACTCAGCGGATTTAAAGGATGTACATTTTTCATGTGGACTATCATATTTACTATATAAAATAAAACAATATATTATTACATTATGATAATAATTGATAAGTCATATTGTTTACCTCTTTGTGTAAAAGTCATCGGACATTTCGGACATTGGAATGGTCTTGAATTTGTATGAATTCGAACGTGCGTTATAAGAGAATTTTTTTGATTAAATTTATATCCACAGAACGCACACTAAAATAATCAATTATTAATACAAAAATAATTAAAAAAATATTTTTAACTTACTTTTACCGTGTATGGTTTTTCTCCGGTATGAATTCTAAAATGTCTAATTAGTTGACTATTACATTCAAAAGTTTTACTGCAGTATGTGCATTTGTGATATTTAACCTGTAAATATATATAAATCTTTATTACCATATATTAATATGATTAGACCTTCGGTTCTCAACTGTGAGTTATAAACGAAGAAACGAAATAGATTGCAGGTTATAAATTAGGAAATAAATTAATATCCTATCAAACACTTTTCCGCGTAACTAAGAATTAGCGACAAAAATATCACAGTTTTCTCGTTGGCTGTACTTTTCATTTGTTTAAAATGAATGATAATTCCTTGTTATTCTATTGAACGATTAATCAAAAGGTGAAAAAGGTTGAGAACCGCTGGGTTACCGATTGTTCACACTATAATAGCAATGGGATGATTTTACAACTTTCGAGAAATAAGAATACTTCTTTGCGTTCACATATAAGCATTAAAACCAAATGTTGTCCAGCCGAAGAATAAAAAAAAAAAAATTTCTTAAGGTCAAGAATTCACACCAAAAGTAATAAAATCCTCCTGTTTCCAAAATACTGTGAAGAATAGGTTATAAATAATGTAATTTATACCTTTGTTTTATATTTCTGATTTTCTTTTCCTTTAATATTTTGAATAACCTGTCAAAATCATAAAATGTGTGACAAAACAATTATGTTTACTAATAAAAAGAATGTATGTAATGTTTACAATAATAAATGTCACGAAACAAATATATTTACATCAATATTGTGATGGTTTATCAAATGATTTAACAGTTTCGCTTTTCTGGAAAACTGCAATGTTTTCAAGCACTCGTTCGATAGCGGACAAACTTCACCATAGTTCCAATGCGTTATATAATGATGCGTAAGTGCAGTCTACAATAAAAATATTATTTAGTTTCAAAAGATAACAAATTTAATGTTATTGTTAATTTTAGTATACCACTGTGAAGAATGACGATGGACATATTTGACAAATGTAGAATTTTAGTTTGTTCTGATGGTTTTTCCAGTAATGTCGTTCCAGCATAATCCCTCTGGTAACTTGCTCGCCACAGTCATCACATTTGATCTTCTGAATAACGTATTACAAATATCATCACTTTATCGTATTTGTAAATTTGATAATAAATAAAAATATATTAACCGTTCTTCTGCGCACAACCGGTGCTCCATCTTTTCTAGGTCGTCCAGGTCCTACCTTATTATTATTACTACTATTAATAACTTCAGAGTTTTCTTCGACGAACTCAACATTCACTTTTGAAGCATTAAATTCTAAAGAATAATCTTCTTGAGAAGGATTTTCTGACGCCGCATTGATTGGAATCCAGGAGTTTAACATGTTTTTGAAACACACGCAGCTGTCATCGTTGCTGTCAAAATGTTTATGCTCGTAGTGCTGCCAGTATATAAAATTTTGGGTGGAAGGATAAAATATATTAATAAAAATTCAGTATTAAAATATTATATTATTATTTAAAAAATATTAATAGTAAAAACCGCGTTCAGCAATTAATTGTAATCTTAAAATGTACTTGTTAAGAATATCAGCGCCACGCTAAAAAATCAGTGGCTTTATCAATATCCTCGATAACATTAAGGACGTACGATGACACTAATAAACAGCAAATTGCGATTTTAACCGATGTTTGTAAAATAATACGCGCATGGCGATAAAAAGTTGAATTTTAAATTTTGAAACGTATTTATGTAGCAAAACGTTGTTGGCGACTTTTACAGGCGTTAGAGGCAAAAGCAGAACAAAAACGCTGATATTCTTAACTAGTACCTAATAAAATTATTGTCTGTGTTGAACAGGAAATTGACTATCTTTGCTAATATATTATGTATGTAAAATATCTCGAAATTCATTAATGTAATTCTAAAGGATAACCAAATAGTCATAATTAACAAATTTATTAATTTATAGTTTTCTTTAACTATTAGTAAAATAGTCAATAATTCGATTTTAAGTACTCAACTTAAAGAGTACATATAATGCTCTGGAGTGCCGTAAGGGTCAAATCTTGATTAACTTTTTTTCGGTTGATAAATGACATATGTACATTTGTTCTCTTATACTTTTATTTATTTTTTTAAATTTCAATGATTCATTAGAATTAGATTCATTGACGTAACCATGCCCTGCAATATAACTTATTATTTATCTTTTTAAATATTTTTTTATATGTTTACCTTTATGTTGTGGGGACCTATTTATATATTATTTTTTATTTCTTTATGACCAAAACTTGGCGGCACTTTGATAACACTGACGTGACAGCGGCAGAGCGTAGCGCGTTCTTTTTGTAAACTTTGACGGAATTCAACGCACGGCGTTACATCGTTCACCGTTCATTAATATATATTTAAATAACATGTAAACTATATACATACTCTCGAAAAATATTACTGCAGCGACTCAATATGTATCTAATTGTCACTCGTCTGCCAAAATGTGTTTCGCTACGTTAAAGTTGTACTTTAAAGTAATATTTGCTGCTATTTTTTATAGAACTCAATACCAACCCGCATGCTGTAATTTTTTTAAATTTGATTCTGATTCGCCTGTAAACAATATTCGACTAAGTTGAATTTGAGAAATTACTGATTCTTATTCTCTACTATATGTTTTGGATCAGTGTTGATAAATAAAAAGCTGCTGATTCTAAGGATTTTCTTATCTTTAAAATTTCACCAAATTAACAAGGTACTTAACATAATATAATATTACATACAAATTTATTGAATAGTTTAGGTATTAAATACTAATATATTTAATATATTTTGAATATTCAAGCAGGCATATCTTGATTAATCATAGAAATACAAGATTCAGAGAGGCATCACATATGTTCTTTTATGTTTGCTGAATTTTATTTCTAGCCGATAGAACACTGTTTCGAGCAATATTTCGGAAATCAAACAAACTTAAATTCTAGTGACAAAAATTTGTTTACTGAATGAATAATCTGCAGAATTCTTTCATGTTTTTAGAAAGCATTTCATTATGTTATTTTTATTTTAAAGGCACAATGTTTGTATATAACCACAAATTAACTTCGATAAAAAAAGTTGTAGTAAAATAAAATATTTTATGCTATTGGAATCCCTCGTCACGTCTATATAAAGGAGATAATAATTAAGAAAATACTGATTTAAAAAAAAAATCAATTGGAAAAATCAATTATATAGACATTTTTAAAGAATAATGCCAGTATATTAAAATACCTGCTCTTGTTTTTTTTTTAATATTTAAATTATTTTTTTGTTTATAATAATTTTGTGTGTAAAGGGGAAGGCATATATTTTGTATTAATGTTAATTTCTCTCTGTGTTACTAGTGCTTAGGGCTCGCGATTCAGCGTAATCCTAAAACGGCCCTGGACGCAGTTTGCGTATTGGAATGTTTTGAGCGGCGGCGCTCGGATTTGTCCGCTTGCGCAGAAGGCCACAGTGACAGAACAGTTCGAGATGTGGGGCGGGTCGGGCGCCCGGCCCCTACCGGGCTGGCAGCTCCCTCGCATCTACGACTGGCCTCCGAGAGACCCCGAGGTGATGACCCTTATTAACTTTTACAACCGTCCTTATCTCCTGAAAACTTTTAAAATTGCCTTTTGTCCAACTATTGATCAAACATACGTTCTTTAGCTTTGATAACGAAGAGTGACAATATAGGAACGTCGTTATGTAAATTAGGCGACCATCTAAATGTAAACAAACGATAAAAATCAATGGCCGGCATATGCGTTGTTTTTGTTTGGCATATGTTTTATTTTCGACGAGCATAACAATGGCGATACCGGCCAGGTGCGTTCGATCTGCGTTTTCAGCTGAATTATTTTTCATTTTTACATTTTTTAATATAACTATGGCCGGTTTCGATAACATTTTATTTGCGATTTCTTCGATCGAACAGGTATCGATTTTTAGTTACAAAAATATTAGGGATTTTTTGCATTTTTTTTAGTGCCGCTTTATCTATTGTGCAAAATGTAAAACTTAGTGCCTTTTTTTGTCACTTCAGCAAAAATATTATTTATTTTTCTAAAAATAATATAAGCAACACGTAGAATATTTGAGTGCTTTTTTAAGATCTAACAACTTCGGTAGCAAATATAGATTTTTATCTTTTATCTTGCGGCTTTTACCGATCTGAATTTTTCTTATGTTCTGCTTGCAATTTTTCTTAAAAAATATAATTTATTAAATAGTAACTGATAGATAAGAATATTTTATTATTATTCTGTGTTTCTGTTATTAAAACATATTTATTTTAGACTAAAGTTTTCAATTATCATGTTTATACATTCATTTAATAAATAATAAGTCAGAAATAAATATATTTTGGCAATTTGTAATTATTATTGCACATAAATGGAATTTAAGATTTTATTGCGAAAACAATTTTTTGTGATATTATTTTAACACTAGTGAAGACTACTACTGTGTAAATTTCAATAACCAGCTAGACACATTTTAAAACTGGGCGTAACACACAGTACTGATATCTCTTTGCAGCCAGTGTTCTTGGAGATTATATTGTTTTGACTATTGTATCGCAATTATTAGTAATGATTATATCAGATGTTCCTAACCTGCCTATGCTCTGCATCATTTGAAAGTTCGCAGCCCGTAAAAGTGGAAACGAAATAAAAAGCACTAAACCACTCATATTTTTTCGTCAATTTGAATATAAAAAAGTACAATATTATTGCTGTTTGATATTGAAAAAGCGTTAGATATAACAAAACACAATATTTTAGAATTTAAATAATTTAATTTCAAAGCATTTGATTATTTTATAGCTATATATATATATTGCTTTAATAAATATTGGAACTCTTAATACCGCGTAGAAACGTTCCTTTACATTATATACACTAATAATATTTGTATGTATTTTAAAAAAACTGAATTTAATTAAAATTTGAAAAGTGTTAAGCCAAATGAGATTAAATTGTAATAAATAAAAAATATATAAAAAGCTAATTAGACCAGTATTAACATATGCTTGCTAGGCGTGGAGTAACATAAATAATACATTTTTTAAACTTAAAATAAAGTAAAAAATATTTTAACCTTGAAAAACCTTATGGTAGATTTTGAATGAGGTCTATTTAGATACACACTAATATTTAATTAAAAAATAAAATCAATCATATGCTTTTATCTTTCGTTTTTTATAACTCATAGTAGTTAGTTCTTAAAAATATTATTATTTTAATAATATTATTGTTTATATTAATATTATTGTTGTTTTTAATTATATTATTATATTAAATCACTTATTATAATTGTTATAATAACTTACATATTAATCGAAATGAAGTCAGCGTATTTATACATTCATTTCCTCTTGCGGAAGCAATTTTCCATTTCCATTTTCCACAGAAAGCTACCAAATTACTATACCACCGACATTTTTTTAAATTTGCTTATTAAATGCTGTCTAATAGAAAATCGTTATACAAATCGAGAATTTTGAGCGCGAGGAAAAAATAAGATTGTGTTGATTTATTAACTCAATTAATTTTATGCCCTTTAAAATATTTATATCAAAAAATATTTTCTATAATATCTATTTGTTAGTATTTAAAAGGTTTATACATTTTTTTATATAAATTCAGCGTTGTTATTTCTTTCTTTTAATTTTCAAGGATTCCGTTAACTTAAAACTTCTCTGAATTTTCTCAAGAATGTTTAAGAAAGAATATAATGTTTATCTAGTTATATTGTATTTATAAACATTGAACTGTTGTGCTTTTAATTTGTTATTATACTTGGAATTCATCAATGTTTATTGTTTTGTCAATTTTATTATTAGTGTCGGCCTTGAGTATCCTTGCCTCTTCGCATACTAAGTGTAGAGGGTTTTAGATTCGTAAATCTTTTGACACATTCGAGTTTTGAGTGCCGAGTTAGTGTGAGTTGTTATCCAAATGAGACGCTTCGTGAATATGTATCGAGTGAATTGTTCGAAATCTGGTCTGAAGTGGCCAAGTTCTTGTGAAATACGGAACCGATGGGTGAAGACGTGCTTTCTTGCTTTGAAGTGTGTTCGAATAGTCACCCGAAATGGAGATCTCAACCCACTTTGACACGCCCCTGGCGCTTAAAGTAATTTAATCATTTTAGTAATAATAATTTTCTATTACCTTATCATTAGGGGTGGTCAGCCATAATGGTATAGTGGCTGAGTTTGCTTTGTTTTTTCTTCTTCAAAAAATATTTTCACATACAGACGAAAATAATTAATTTCGAGATATTAAGATATTTAAAAATGTACATGTTTGACTATCAAAAATGCAAAGTTTTATAGTGGGGACTATGATTAAAATGTTTGAAAAAAAACAGATGTATATATTGTTTTTATTATATATTTTTTTCGAATTTTCACAACTAAACTATATTTAATTCTATAACTACGTCTGAATAATTCAGTAATGTCTGTAAAATAAGATTTAATATGAACATAACATATACATTTTTTCTCTCTATAGATAGCGAAATGTCAAAACAAGTGTATGGCGAGGAAATGTTAATAGTTCAAAAGATTTTTTAGTCAAAAATATTTATTGATTGTATTTTATTTATTACAAATCCATAATGCGTCATGATGACCTTTATACGAACTAGTTAAAATATATTACATTGGAACGTTGCCTAGTGCACCGACGTCCAGGATACAAGAATAAGGGACGCAATCGCGACATTCTAGGGCACTCTATAAATCGCAGCTAAAAACTACCGAAAATCTACTTCTACATATTTTAGTCATTTTTATGCAATGCCAGTATGTTCATTTAAAAGCGTGCATAAAACTTGGGTATTACATTATTATGATGAGATGCTGTCATTGATAGTGCATACCACATACACATATAACATAATAGTGAAAACTAATATTTATAAAAAATAATATGTAACAGCTGCTTATGTCTTGATTTGTCATACTTTTTGAGGTCACAGCGTTTTCATCTGCATGGCAACCAATATTACTAGTACTTACTCGTACATACATTTACAATAATACGTGTCATGAACACCAGATTTGCGCATGCGCAATGCAGCGAATGCAGTATAGTGTTTTGCATGTTTTGATGTTGCAAAAAACAGTGATCAAAACAAATATAACTGGCTGCGTGTTAGGTTCAAGTTCAATATCGAAATCGAGTGGAACCGGTTGTCCTACGAGCGTAGGAGGCGATAACAAAGTGATGTTTTGAAACCGATTAAACCCAGATGAAATCTGATGTTCGTTATTTTTAGAAAATTCATAGGAAAACTACGGGCGACTGTATCGATCCTATGGAGGCTCAGGTGGTTTGCAACGTTGTGCACGATTGCAGAAAATTTTGCTTTGTTCGCCAACATTATACGAATAAAAGGCGGATATATGTATACACATAGATGTATATTTATATATGGAACCATTGGATCAATATCATAAAAGCGAATGAGCGTATACAATATAATACTAGTCTTTTAAAATCAGAAAAAAGTTATATTCCAAACGCAGACAAGTCTCTAGAAAAGTTATTTTAAACCAGACTAATAAAAACAGCGTATGATTATGTGATCTGCTGACATTTGTTTCCTTAATGACGCCACTGATTGCTATTTCGATTGATTTTAATTTAAATATTAGTCTCATTCTCAGACACGTCGATGGCATGAAGAGTAAATTGGCTTTATTTTTAAATTTAAATTACCTTATAATGCTGCTTTGCTTTCACCATTGTATTACATGTGCTAAGGAAATGACATCTCAAAAATATAAAATAATCCTAGTAAAAGCCTTTTAAAAAAATTGTTTCAGGCCATTGATATATTAAATATAATTTAACATAAAAAAACACTTAAAATAATATTTTAGAATTAATTTTTATTACATTTTATACATACATGTTCTTCTAACTGAAAAAAATGGTTCTGCCAATCTGTCAAAATAATTTTTAGCGTTTAATATAAATTCTGACCCAAAATATACGAGCCATTTATATTCACTAATTTCACCGCCACTGTTCTGCTCCTAAACTGGGAAACACAATCTTTGTATAATATCGCTTTGCGTAATTACTTAACAATTGGGAAGTTGTGTAATTAAAATACTTACTAATAGGTTGTATTATCTTGAAAGTTTCATATGATATTCAAGTGCGTTATTAATTGTTATTGTATATGAATGGTTTCTAAAAAGTAAACTTATCTAGTATATACCTACTAATAATAATTGCAGTAAACACATAAGTCATATAGTATGGTGTCATTTGATATGAAAACAAAGTCCACATCGAAGCGTAACTCATATGCTTTAAGTAAGCAAAATTTTCCAAGAAAATAATTATGGTTTATTTACGATGAAAGTAAAGAACTAAATGGAAAGTTTATGCTCTCCGCTGCATAAACAAAAGACGGGTGTATTTTACCAGTATGATTTGTTGAACACTAAGTGTGAAGAATCTGTACAGAATCTAGACGATGCACGTGTAGTCTCCGAATCGTCTCAAAGATCGGGTTGAACTTTTGTTGAAACAGTGCAAAAAATCTTATCAGTTATTAGCGATTGTAAAAATCACATAAACCTTTGAATTGTAATACCTTACTACGTATAATAAATAGTACTGTCGTGGCAGAATACCAGACTACTTAATTAAATTGTCTTAAACACTATCTCACATCATAGCAGTTAACCTTCTATGGTGTTCTCAATGTCTTCAACCACAATTTATAAATAAAAAATAGTGCATATACAAGAATTACTCACCTCTAACCACATACATACACATATTCATATCTCATATGGGAATTACTTCTTATCGCACCTTGCCTTCGTTGGACATTGATAAGCATACCATACCATGCAGTCTATATTTGCAATTCATTCAACTAAGTGTATTGTATACTAGTTAATTCAGGTATACATGTGTATATGTATTGATATTACCTATAAACCTTCGCCTCTGTTGACACTTTTTGTTTGATTATTCAATGAATAATAGATCAGCATCCATTGTGTTGTTTTCAGACGAGAATAGAAGGTCAAGATGGTCCAGTGAACATAGAGTCGATTTTCTTCAACCCGACGTCACCGGCGTCGCGGGAGAAGATACAAAAGGTAACTAACTGTGTAAAGTATCATGTTGCATGTTAGAAAAATATATATAACTCAGTTGATTAATATCTCAAATTTAATGAGTGGAAGACTTACAGCATGGCAGTGAGTGTTCGAAATAATTGCTTCTATAAATAGATGCACTTTTGCTGTGCTTATATTTTAATATAATATGTAAAATTTATTGAACCAGCGATTTACAAAAGAGTTTAAGTGGGTAATCAAATTATCAAAAAAAAATCGCTGTTCTGATTTTTTTGAAACATGCTCAGTACAAATGTCGTTATGGTAAATATATGTTTAGCACAAACCCCGAATAAGTAAAGTCGCCGAGCAACACCGCCCCTTAGCAACTTCAAAAAGTGCTTTATTGAGACGTTACGCCGAGAATGCAATGAATTGAACTGTAAAAAAACATTAAGATACAAATACGGATGCGACCCGTACTCTCTGTTGTACAGATATCTTCCCTTTTCTTCGAATTCTCTTCAGCAACAAGAAGTACTTCGCTTCACTTATATTCCAGACGATCGAACTATATTCGAGAACGCTACGAGCTAGCGTATCGTATAGAATACGAGTTTCTAATAAAATATTAAAGTGACAAGCATTCCGCTTTATCGCAAACTTTGGCGATGTGCATAGAAAATCTCCATCCCTGATCAAACGTCACTTACAAGTCATCGGCAGAAGTATTTCTGCCTAAATGAGCTCCTTCTAAGCTAAAAGAATTCTGCCAGGCAAGTGGATCTGGAAAATGTGACACTCGGTGATGTGCTGAAAAGTCGATTGTCGATTGACTACCTCCACAGTGACTCCAGGTCTTTTTTAAGGGACTGAATCTGAATTTGTGCGAATACTCTGAACACTTTTTGATCATCAGCATAAAATAAATATTACAAATTATTAATTGCTGCATGTATGTCGCTAATGAAGAGCAAAAAGAGTAGAGGATCCTGATTTGACAATTGCTATCTTTCATATACTGACAGTTTGTCATAAGCTACTTAAAAGTAGCTTATGACAAACATTGTCGAATACTTACTACCTGGATTTTAAAATCGGGTGATTTTGTCACCGCCTTCGATGCGCATTCCCATAATGCATGCTTTAGGGCGCCTCGCTGACGTCACATCTCGCGTCTCTTTCTAGCATTCACTCGTCTCTTTTTAGCATCGTCTTGGAGGCGCCTCGCGGCCGCTCGCGCCGACTATTACTATAGAACCAAACAACCTAACCTTTTTTTAATGATATTGTATTGATTTGTTCTCATTTCGGTATATCTTATAATTGTCCAGCATCATCCAATCTATGACCAACTGATCCCGCGATCACAGCGGCGTATGAAGCGACGCCTGTGAGTATTTGTGGAACTGATTTAGGCGCCGCGCCGGCGTGAAACGTCATCGTGACGTCACTGTGGCGCTCTAACGCGTGTATATTGGGAATTCGCGAACCTTTCATGTGTCATGCGTCGTCGACGACTTCCCCACAGTGCTGACATTCGGCTGTTTCTTCTTTGCCTATTTTATGAAGATAGCTTTTAAAGCAGCCGTGTCATGTGAGCACTTGGGTCAGATGGTAATTGGTCTCACCGTGTTCCCTCTGCCACCAGGCTCCCGATGAGCCGATATGTCCATCGACCTATTGTGGAGGTGTCCCACCGCCCTTGCCGTTTCTGGAAGGTCCGATTTCTAGCGTCTTCCTTTGTCCGCTCATTGTATATATGGGCTTACAGAAATCACTCAGCTCATAGCTTGGGCGATTAAAAAAATTCTGCATTCTTAGACATGATATTAACTGCTAATTAATGTATAAAAGAGTTTGAAAGAGGCGTTATCAGATAGCATTTCATATCATACGGTCCATTAGTACACTTTATAATATCGATCTTTACGCAACTAGCTCGTAAATATAATAATCATTTTATTTCGTGCCTTAAACCTGAAAGTTAATAAGAGCTACCGAGAGTTTAATTAGAAAACTTCGGATCTTTCTCGAAACCTTCAGAACCGTAGGATTTATTGTAACATTGAAAGTCCGCCAATTTACCAAACGAAGTCGTTTCCAAAAGGGCCGCGAAGATAAATATGCTAACTAACACATCTACTAGGTTGCTGAAGATGTGTCGAATTAATATAAGGGAGATTGCTGAAGAAGTTAGTATCTCGCATGTTTCATGAGCAGAAATTTTGACTGACATTCTGGGCATGAAACGCTTGTTTTTAACAGCTAAGTGCTTATGACGCATTTTGTCACGCTCGTCCATTTTGAAAATGTTGGAGTAAAGAATAATCAAATTTAATCAAGGAAAAATTGTTTCAAAGCTATTGAATTTTAAATGAACAGTATCAAAAAGAAATTGATAAGTAATCGTTGAATCACTGGCGATACAGAATTGCTTCAATGCGCCATAACAGGTAATCAATATCGCATGCAGACAATACCAGAAAAAGTACGTTTAGTTCGAACAATCTTCAAGGTTCCCCTTTTTTATTATAACGGTTTACTTTACTATACATTTTTATTACCGGGTTGTTATGGCTGTATTATCCTGCAGTTTTACGCTATTTGCATAAAATAGTAAATTATCAAAGTTGATTAAAAACATATCATGGGTCTGGCACCAGGATAATGCAGCTGCTTAAATGCCAATCGTAATGCCGCAACACGACGCAGATATATAGGACATTAAACGAACAAAGTTTTGTTGTCATAGGAGAGAGGAAGGCAAACTTGCCAAGTGAGACTATAATCAAATAGTACATAGAAAAATCGCATATTGGAGTGCTGCATGATAATGGTATACTCATTTAGAGGCGCTGCTACTGCTTAGATAAAACACAGAGTATCAACATAAGCTCTGTTTTAATTGTATTCGTGTCTCTTTTTATATTTTCTGGGTCAGCAAAAAAACATATTGATATATATATATATTTCTGTCCAGGTTTGCACTAATCGTGCGTGTTCCGGTGATTAGGGCCGTCAAACTATTACACGTGAAATAATACCGTAGAATTATACAGCGTATGTGCACATAAACTACTTGAAAATGCAAATTTTCCTTTGGCCTATAATTGCGGCAATTATTTAGAATCTCGCAGCGATCCAAAGACCTGCCCCGCCCCAGTTTGTTCGCTTTGTTCTCCAAGTTCTCCATCTCGCTCGTCTTCATGAGCAAGGAGCAACCGGTCCAGCTAATATCATTTATGTATTTTTTTCTTCGTGGAGAGAAAAAAACATCGCTCATCATCATAGGTACGATCCATCAGTGAGACTCAGTCGCCTCCGCGCTGAGCTCTGTCGAGTTACTACATTCTATCTACCAACGGCCACAATAACGTCATCATCAAGGTTTATTTATTTTATTATAAAACATAATATGATACCCACTGTTCATGGATTCATACATTTTATTCCGTCTCGGTGTCGAGCAAAGGTCTGATTGGTTTCTTTGCACACATCGATGTTTGCTTTTATAATATTGTTCGATGGTTCCACGAGGTCGTTCTCCGTGTGACGAGTTTTAAAGGAAAAAAATATCGTTCTTTGACCGCTGGTCTATGGGGGAGACTGGGGTGAATTAACCCGTTGGCGCGTATTTATTTAATATTTTTTGAAACCTTAGATTGGTGCGAGAGTATATAATATTTTTAATTCATTTTATAAATTTTCCAATTTTTAGGTCGATCATATAGTCTAGCATTTTACATCCGTATTCTTAAAATTATACAATGTTTTTAATTGTCTAATTCACTTCACGGCATTTTAGCCGACCACAAATACAATATTCTGTGTTCAAAATTCAGCTTATTTTTAAAAATACATCCTAGAATGAAGCTTGTCAATCCAAAAGTGCGCATTTAAATCGCATTATCATCATACAAATAATATATTTTTAGTCGCGGTGGTTGCACTACTTCCTCAGCGACGTCATTTGGGGAGGAGGGGGAAGGAAGTGAGTGTGGTTTCTCCTCCTTGAATTAGTCCAGAATAATGCATGTCATTTAATGAACTACTATGAATCATAATAAAGAAAACGACCACTGACTGCCAAAACCTTTGCATCCTTCCACTGGAAAAATCTGAAATGACGTCTCTGATTCCAAACCTAAATCCTGAGTTATTCTTTAAAAAAAAAATATAAAAAAACAGTCGAATATATCCCAAAAATATTTTTTATAATGTCTCATTTCAGTGAAATCATATCGGAACACATTTTCACCGCTAGATATATATTTTACCAGTAAAAATAATAATTATCTGGCAGGTGCTAGTAAAATTATATGATTTCACCTTTTCCATACGTAGTAATATACACATATACATACTTATCATTATTTATTTTCATGCGATGTATAAATGTTACAGTTAATGTGTATTTTTCAGTGAGTTATATTTTCACTAGAGAAGTCCAAATACATTTTTACCAGTAGTTATATATATTTCTAATAGAAAAAATGTCTATAAAACTCAATTTGACAGTTGCGAAACATTCATTTGCTGTTCAAACCCAAACTTAACCCAATGAAAGTTCTAAAATTAATTAAAGCTTCAGAACTTTTATTAGGTCAAGTCCAAAATGCAGACTAAGTCAACTCGACTCTTAGGGTAAAATAATCAGAAGAAGAAGTAGGACAAACGTTGTATCTCGTATATTGCTCCATAGTTCGTCTTCACTTCGATATTACACTATGTTTTTAAAACATGATAGCTATCCTTACTGATATTACTACTGACTTTTGATCAAAGTGTATTCAAACCGAATTTCGGTCAATAGGAGGAACAAAAACAATTATCACTTCTCTGAAGTCAAAAGTTCACGTCAAAAGCAAGAAAATCGTGTCGGCGCCGTTGCAGTGGGAACGCTCGGTAACGAGCGTTCCCACTGCAACGGCGTCGACACGATTTTATTGCTTTTGACGTGGATTTTTGACTTCTGAGAAGGGATAATTGTTTATTGCGCTCTCACATTGGTCAAAATTCAGTATAGATATGCTTCATTTGATTCTAGTAAGTCGAAATAATGTTATAAAAGTCTTGATATGAACGCTAGATAACCGAGCGTGACGGCGACGGCACGATTTTATTGCTTTTGACTGGGATTCTAAACAGGGACGAAAAAAACAAGCTTACTCCCTCCCCTAGAAAATGCTGAAACGACATTCCCGTCTTTTTTTGGCCATTATAATTATTTTATATTTTATTTATTACACGATCTAAGGCAAAAATAAACTGACCAAATCACGCAGAGAATGCTACTTCTAAATAATAAATTAAAAGGTGCATTCCTACGTGATTTTGCTCTTGATATTTTAATAACCCTAAAAATAAAATTATTAATAACATAAAAATCCTTACCAACATTACGTGCTATACGAATTTAAAAAAGGAAGTAATGCAACTACCGCGACTAAAATATCTGAATTAAATGATGATATTATGTGATAAATGGGCACTTGTCCCTTTTTGCTTGACAATGAACAAGAAATGCGTAAAAACATTTTTATCACGGGGGGGGGGGGGGGGGGGCTGTGATACCGAAAGTTAGGTTACGTGTTTTTAAAATGGTGCATTGTCTTAATACACATTGCGCCAGAGTCAGCGCGCTTGTCAGTTTATCAAACCGTGTGAATTTTACGTTTATATGTGTAATTTTATCGTCTGTTAGGTTAGTTCAATTGTGAAGTTTTTATTAATATTTTGACATACATGACTTTTCTTAACCTTTCGTTCATTTTTAAACGGATACGATGCTAGTAATATTTATATGTATAATACATTCGTTGGGCACGCATGCTTATCTAAATTAATTGCGTTAAGCCAGTGCGTTCGCCAGTTTCTCAAACTGTGGGTATGTTAATATATTATGTAGTTTTATTATTATGATTACATTTTAGATTAGATTGTATTACTTTTACATACATAGCTTGATGTCTAAATGTTCGTGGATTTGTATATGGCATAATATGACTTAACCTCTTGATACAATTTGGTACTTTTCATTTTCAGTATAAATAGTAGAATCAGTAGAATCCTATATGGGCCTTATTTTCTTTTAATTCATATCGTATTTGAGAGATTCGAATTAGTGATTATTATATAATATAATTATAATTTAGGCTGTATATCACAGATTGGGTTTTACTAGATTTTTATGACGATTTCAGTCTTATACATCACTACTTACTTTGTAGTTGTTGATTGTGTTTACTTCGTTGCAACGCCTTGAGCTGATGTTTGTCACATTGCAACGAAATATTTACAGAAAATATATAAATTTATCATTCAACTATTGATATATTTGTAACATACTCCAATATCAAATATGGCATTACCATTAATATTTTACAATATGTAACAATTTTCCCGTGTCTCCCCTGAACTTTGTTTTATTGATTTGATCTTGGATTCTCATAAATGGGCTTATTCCAGTTCTCCTGAATCAATAATGCGCAAACCATCAAGACAGTTCGTTGTAATCGTACGAATGCTCAATTGTGGCTTCTCAAATTCCAATACGATTATCCAACGTTGCTTCTTATTACATTGACCTTGCAATATGTCAGACAGTGTAATCAATATTTTGATTGCTAATACCTTGAGGATTGTTATGATGCATTTCTGTCCAGGTATTGATTTTCCTTTGCTCTTTAGATATTTTAAATACGAAACTAATACACAGTTTGTCTGTAATCTGAAGCGTAATATAATCAACCGAACGTGATTCAAATCGCATATCTGGTTTTTAGAGATGGTCATGGACACAGTCTAGCGGGCAACGCTCTCGGGTATAAGTCGTTTGATGTTTTGTATTATTTATATTCTAAATTTAGTTATTCATTAATATGTTGAGACTATGCGGTCCGCAGTATGTCACCACTTAAATCATAATTACTTTTCTGATGCATAGGTGGAATTAGCCCCAGACTGGGTAATAGACCGTTATGGGACGAATTTAAATTATAACTTATTCTCATAAAATTTACACCGAACTCTGCATCAATCTGGTATAATGTAAAAGATGGTACCACACAAAACCCCTCGTAATGACTAGAAAAAAGGTTCACATAAATAACACGCAATTATTGTCCGATGCAATAAAAGAATATTTATTTTTTGCGAAACGGTCACGGGAAACAATATATCACCGGAAGACAAAAAATACCGTAAGGTCATAATATTCCCGTTGCACAATTCGCCTCGAAAAAATGACCATCAAACTAATGTCACTTGTTCTAAGAAACTCCACCATACTATCACTGTAGCAGGGAGGAACTGACCTCCACTACACTGTCGCTGTCACAAGCAGAAGACCTCTGAGGATCTTCCAAATTACGTCATCCCTCCGCCAGCTTCTTCACCACTGCTCGGAGAAAAAGATTTCGCCCATCATAGTAACTTGCAATATATAATAAATTATTACGAGCTTTCAACGACGCCTTTTTGGCTGCGAAGTTACATCCCTAAGGGTTAAAAAAACTTTAAAAATCATAAAATAATTATAATATCTACGTGAAGCTGCGACTAGGTAAAGATAAATATTTATCGGTCAGATGACTGACAAACGATTTATATAATTATGATAAACAATGTTTAAACATCCAGTACAAAAATAAGTATGAAATGTTTGTTGCTGACCTAAATTTATACGAAGGGCGATGATCTCACAAAGCAAGAATATAATATACGACACTACTTTTTCATCTACCCGCAGGTATTGTTGAAATGATAACATGTTGTGGTCATATAGAGGAGATGAAAGTAAAATTACTGAGTGATTCAGATAAATAGTGTATTACACATTTTTTATGGTTTGACAGAAACGCTGACATAAAGTGTATTCTATATGATAGGAACTACTTTGAAGCGGATATTATTAATATCACACCTCGTATGTTAGTCATTTTCGAGTATGCGGGTGCTTTCAAGAAATCTGATTTAAAGAACATACTATATATAGTGAAGTGGTTTCAAACATGTTACATATAAGGGCTACTTTGAAGATAAACACATGTCGAGCTCTATAAACCATTATATCACAATTTTTTACACTTGCTGATTTAAAGTTGGATTGTAAGACGCAAGAGAGAAGGAGCAGTGGGAAATTCGCCCTCCACCTTTCCTTGAATGTGGCCAGAAAAATGCATGTTATTTATTGAAATACTATGAATTTTAATGAAATCGAAATATCAAAAAAACGACCACTCACTGGCCAACTTTTGCCCCCTCCCCCCCCTAGAAAAATCTGAATTGATGTCCCTGATTTTAAACCAGAAATTCTCGGGTTATTCCTCAAATAAAATCTAATACAGTCTCGAATCTAGCCCGAAAATATTTTTTAAAATATGTCGTTTCAGTAAAATCATATCAGAATATATATATTTTTACCAGTGATAATATAGTTGATATGGCATGTGCTAGTAAAATGATATGATTGTAACTTTTTTATACGTATGAATACATATACATACTTAACATTACTATTTACATGCGATATATAAATGTTACAGTGAAGTTATATTTTCACTAGTGAAGTCCAAATACATTTTTACCGGTAGATATGTATTTCTACTAGCGAAGATATATAACCGATAGGTGCGATAAATTTTTGGAATACATTTTCACCGGTAGATGTTTTTAGCAGTGAAAATATAATTTATCTTGCAGATACTAGTAAAATTATATGATTTAAATTTTTCCATACGTAGTAATATATATTATATATACATTTACATACTTATCGTTATTTATGTATATGCGATGTATGAATGGTTGTATTTTTCAGTGATGTTATGTTTTCTAGAATTCGAAATACATTTTCACCAGTAGATATATATTTCTACTAGCGAAAATATAATTTAACTGATAGGCGCTTGTGAAATTATAATTTTCCATACGTAGTAATATACACATATACATATTTATTTTAATGCGATGTATAAATGTTACAGTGAATGTGTATTTTTCAGTGAGTTATATTTTCACTAGAGAAGTCCAAATACATTTTCACCAGTAGTTATATATATTTCTAATAGAAAAAATGTCTATAAAACTCAATTTGACAGTTGCGAAACATTCATTTGCTGTTCAAACCCAAACCTAACCCAATGAAAGTTCTAAAACTAATTAAAGCTTCAGAACTTTTATTAGGTCAAGTCCAAAATACAGACTAAGTCAACTCGATTCTCAGGGAAAAATAAGCAGAAGAAAAAGTACCGACAGACGTTGCATCTCGCATATTGCTCCATAAATTGTTTGCACTTGGATATTACACTACGTTTTAAAAATATGTTAGCTATCTTTACCGATATTACTACGGACTTCTAATATGAGAGTATTAGTTAAAGTATATTCAAACCGTATGTTGGTCAATAGGATGGCACAAAAACAATTATAACTTATCAGAAGTCAAAAATTTTATTGCTTTTGACGTGGATTTTTAACTTCTGAGAAGTAATAATTGTTTTTTGCGCTCTCCTATTGGGCAAAATTCACTCCCACGTTTTGGGTTTGTCAGCGTAGACATGATTCTTAGCGTAATCCTACAAAAGCTCAACGGCGTTAAATCGCATGATCTTGGCGGCCAGTTGCCGTCACCTAAACGTGAAATAATGCGACCTGGGAACTTTTCACGCAAAACAGTCGCACACATGGTGCAACAAACGTTTCACAAGTTGCGCCATCTTGTTGGAATCTTGTTATCTTAGATTTCGTGCTGAAAATATTTGGTTATCATGTGCCTATAACGTTCCCCATTTACTGTTGCCGTCCGACCTTCATCGGTTTCAAAAAAGTAAGGTCCAATGACGCCACCTGACCAAACAGTCACCGTTTGAGCATGTAATAGTTTCTTGTGAATCACAGGAAAAACCTCGTCCTATTCGCAGCAATTTTGCTTATTAACATACCCAGAAAAATGGAAATGTGCCTCATCAGAGAAGAAGTTGTTTTTTGTATAATCAGCAACAACTTTCTGCTGCTCTAACACATAATCTGCGCAAATTATTCGCTGTCCATGGTCTCTGGGCCGTGTTTCTTGTACAATTTGAATGTCCAGATGCAAAATACGCCAAAGGGAGCCATAAGAAAAGCCCAAAAGATGCAAACCCCGACGAATCGACAATTCCGGGTATTCGGCCACATTTTCAGCAATATTTTTGGCTGAACAGGCGCCACGATGATGGATATGACTTACCCTATCAACAATGCTTCTAGTCTATATTTTTTCACCAAGTTGCGAATTGTTTGCTCAGTAAGACGATGAAATTGCTCATAATCTTCCCGTAAATTTCGATACCCAGTTTATACAGAATTGTTATTTCTGTAGAACAATTTTAATCCTAGCATTTGACACTTTGAACATGCGTGATTATTGACAGCTGTTTGATTTACAGGGCTGCCAACATAGAAAACTCGAATTGGAGCAACCCATATTACATGGTTGTGTATATGTTACGGTCTAAGTGTACATTTCGTTTGTTCATGAACTGATCAGTTTTATTATACACAAAATAAATAATGAACAAACGAACTAGTTTATCATTGACTCATTCGTGAAAAAACTGTTATAAAAAAGTTTCACCTATGAAGTTATCTTGCAAGTGTATTAATTTGAAATAGCATACTAAAGTATAGTGGATTAAATCAGAAATCGCTAATTGGACAACTTGTATAATTGTGTAGAATGTAGATAAATAGTAATTGAAAATATACGTTTTCAAGCATATTAATATGTGGGACCTTTCATTATAAAAAATCTGATAATCTATAGCTTGAATTTGAATACTTTGGGTTGAATAGGTTCAATATACATTTACGTATAGTAGGTACATATATTCAAAGTAAAACACTGCTTAGAGCTCGAAGCAATCGATATGCTATTTGCGAATAAGTCGTCACACGCCAATGTCACGGTTCAAACGATGTTTTTTTCCAACCATTTGCACAATTCGGTGGGTTTTACGTCGTAAGTTGAATAAATAAATAATGCTTAAAAAACGAGAGAGGCTATTTTTGTTATTAAGTGCTACGAGTGTAGTAATTTCATGTTTACGTAGTAATATATTGATAATGGACGTGAAAAATGATTTTAGAGAGTTAATAATATTAGGGGCCAACTCGACAAATCTGTTTTGAAAGAAACGAATTCCAATTTCATGGAGTGTTGAGATTAAGGGGCAAATAAACGCACGGGTACCGTCAAGGTCGGATTATTGAGTGGTGGGAGTATTGGATATCACGCGTTGCGTGTTGAGATTGCCTTTCTTTCTCTTTTATTATGTTATTCTTGTTTGAGGAATATTAGAACTTTGATTATGTCAAGTTGGGTTTGGTTAATTCGCTTAGGTTAGGCTTGGGTTTTGGGTTAGAACAATAAATAGACGTTTCGCAACTGTCAAATTGAGTATTATATACAGCAGCATATAATTTTATTAATGCTTATCAGTATTATTTTTTTGCTAGTAGAAATATATCTATAATCAATGAAAATGTATTCGGATATAAAATAGTGAAAATGTAACTTCACTGAAAAATATGCATCACTATAACATATACACAACAACACCAATAATATAACATGGGGGAAAAAATTATGAGTGCAATAAAAACATTAACGCTCAAAAACAACCAGATGTTACTCCCCCCTCTGTTGTGTGCATGCGCAATGTGCTTAGGTTAGGTTTGTTTTAACAGCTCGGGAAACGCAGTGGGGAGAAACAACTAGTGGTTTTTGAGCGTTGCGCCGTGTCAATTAACAAGTACCAAAATTGGGCTCATATGATTGAAAAATTTGGTCCTAGCAATGAGAGGGGGTGGGAGGGGGGAAATGATTAAATTTTTTAACCTAAAGGAACAGACTAAAAATATATGAAATGAAAGGGAGTAGTTTTAAGCAGGGTCTTGAAGAGTAACTATGCAAAATTGAATTTAAATCAGTCAATGTTTTATATAGTTTGCGCACGGATGATGACAGGTGACAATTTTACACAGATTTATTGTACGTTAAAATTAGAGTTTAGTTACATGTTCAATTATAAAAGAGATCGGCGCACGAGGCTCAGTCGGTTGTCGTCTTCCCATCGAGGTCCACCAAAAAATGTCTTGCCCTACGCCATCAGTCAGTTTATTTGGCCACAGTAAATATATATATAAATAGAAATATAATACAATCTATTTATAACCACCATCAATAATCATATTTAATTTTGAATGTAATTTTTTTATATTCCTACTAATATTTATATTTTTTTATTTTATTTTCAGATGAGCGCAGTGTGCATGCCAAATGTTGGGCAAGAATCTCTTTACGACAGAGTTAGCAAATTGCTAGAATCTTTCGAATGGAGCGACGTGACATTCCAAGTTGGCGCGAAGACCATAAAGGCTCACAAACTGATACTCGCCATAAGCAGCCCTGTCTTCAAAGTGATGCTCTATGGAGCCCTACCCGAGCTTAATGAGATTTCAATCGCTGACATCGAACCGGACGTGTTCCAGCTGATGATAGACTTCATATACAAGGACAAGGTTGATATTGACTCTTTGAAGACAGCGTGCGAGCTGATGTATGCTGCTAAGAAATACATGCTACCGTCTCTCACAGAGACTTGCGTCAAGTACATATCGGAGCAGTTGCACGTTCAGAACATATTGACTATATTACCATTCGCGGAATGGATTCAAGAGGAATCGCTGATGCTGCATTGTTTAAAGCTCATTTCGAATCATGCCGAATTTATATTGACTAAAAAGACGCCTCACATAACAGGCGCATCGCTGATGAAGATCTTGCAGCAAGAGGCCATTAATATTAGCGAAAGGGATTTGATTAAGTTTGCCATACACTGGGCTCATAACGAATGCTTGGAACGACGACTGCCCCCGACTGATAATAATAAGCGAACAATGTTAAATGAAACCGGTAATTTTTTGCAATTGAGGTTTCTCGCGTTGACTGTGGACGATTTAGATTGGTTGAGTAATCTCAATATTTTGACCAAAGCCGAAAAGGAGTATGTTAAGATCAATGTGATTTCAAATAATCCAATCACCGACAATAAGTCAAACGAGACGGACGATAAAAAAAGTGAAAAGGAAGAGAAAATAACGTTTGACGTCAAGTCGTATTTAGTCAGCGATGAAATATTCGACGACTTGGATAACAATATGAACGGAATCACCGAAGAGAATTATAAACCTGCAATTAATATGATCGAGACCGGTAGAAGTCAGGCTAAGATCAATTGGATACTGTGCTGCAGACCGCAAATAAGGAGCGCTAGTCCGTTGATAATTAAAAACGGCTTTCAAAACATTAAAGTTACAATTCGATGCGATAAAACGATTCTCGTCAACAGCTTTTCGATTCCGACTCGTCAGTCGGCCGAAATGGTCCTCTATAACGAAACCAAGGGTTATTACAATGAAAATATCAAGCTAGAAGTTTACGGCACTTACAAGTATCTCGAACAAACGTCGACTCATTTCATTTCTAGATTGTGCTACAACTCGAGCACTTACGTGCAGCTTCCTAAACCTTACTTGATGAAAGAGCTGGAGTGGTATACGATTTCGTTTACGTGGCCGGAGCTGAATAACTCGCCGTTTAAGTACGCTTTGTGTTATCGTCCAGCGTTGAGCACCGACAATCTGTTCATGTTCAACGACAACTTTGAGAACAACATGCCGTGCGGAAGTTTCATAGAAGGATTGAAAATCTATCTATAATTAATCAAGTATTAATCAAATATTTATCCATTACCTCATTGTCGTAAAATATTATGTTGCTTAAATTCGAGCTGTGCGTAATACTGTGTAGATGTACAAATTTTATTTTTAACGTTTTTTTATAAGCGTCTTTTGCGATGGTCAAAATGTACGATGTATTACGATTGAGGTTGTGAATGTTATTTTACTCAATATGATTGATTCGAATAATATGTTTATTGATCTGAACTATATTGTGATGGAGCTATGAATGTTATTATTTTTGTAATTAATACCAAAGTCTAGAAAATATATTATTGTAACCAAAAAACTCTATTTTTGCTTTTTATTTTGCCTTCAAAGTTATGTGAATGCTATTATTATTATATAATAAAAATTACCAATCAAACGCATTGGCATAATAACCATCGTTAAGGTTGTACATTACAACAGTAATTCAAGAATAATTGTTATTTTATAAACCTTTAGGAATCTTTTCTGAAATCGACTTTTTCCCGTGTTGGTTTGTTGAGTTTGACTTAACATTTCATTCAAAATATAACAACAATTTTCGGTAACCCATATTCTAATTAAAAACTTTAACTGTGTTATTTATATGTTCACTAAATATAAGCGTAAATTTACAATTTAATCTTGCCTATAAAAATATCAAATAATGATGTGGGGGCCTACTTATGTATGTATTTATTTTAATATCTCCAAAACTTGGCGGCACTCTGATACCTAACATTGACGTGACGGCAGCGGAGGGTAGAAAGATTCTTATGGTGGACTTCAACAGGTAGGTATCTTTACCGATATTATTACAAGCTGCTGATATGAGATTATCAGTCAATGTATATTCAAATCGAATTTTGGTCAATAGGATAACACAAAAACAATTATCCTTTCTCAGAAGTCAAAAATCGTCGTCAAAAGCAATAAAATCGTGTCGGCGCCTAGTAGACAAAATAAAGTTAATTTAGGTATTTCATATATAAAATAAAATAGTAGAAATCTGTTCGATATAACCCCCAGTCGGAAAATTACCGCGGACCGGCGAAAAGGCTCTCGGCACCACAGCTGTCATCGCAGCGCTAGTGATGTGCGACGGATAGTGCGGTTACTATTTGTGTATTGCGGTCTTCGATCGAAGCCGACGGTGAAACGAGAGAGACAACGTCTGAGTTGCGATTCGGCTGAAATGTTCGGCGTCTAGCGTAACGAGAGGGACAGGCCGCCCACCGCCGCCCAGCCGGACTAGATCGCCGTTTGCGGTCCCTTTACAGCCGTCTCGGGTCGATACCGCCGCCTCGACATGGAGTTCAACGTCAAGAAGCTGGTGAAAGAGGCCGGAAGTTGCCTCAGCCGAGTGGTGCAGGTAAATCCCCCTTCGTATACTTCGTTACGTGTCTTTGGACAGTATTCGTTTGTTTGCGCAACTTTGTGTACTTTAGCCGTCGCTTATTACTACTGTCACATATTGTTTTATTTCATTTCTATTATATTATATGTGACATATTTGATGACAATCTACAAATATACTGGATAATTGGTTTAAGCTTCTAGTTGCTAAGATCCGCATTATGTGTACAACACAAAAAAACATTCAATTTGTGAATTGGACGTCTGCCAATTTATAGTGCTACCCCAGAAATCGGTTTGAAAACCAATTATTTTACAAATTCGAATCTTGGCGGTTTGGAATAAGACTTTATTTTATTTTAAATGAAACTGTCTTATTTTTTTTGAGGTAGTCCTTGAGTTACGATGATTCAACTTAAGAACATGACATATAATAAATATTGTGTCTGTTCTGTATATATTTAAATCAAATACAGTGCAAATTATTTAATACCACTGAATTGCTATTTGAAAATATATTATTTTTGTAAAATTAGACTAATTAGGTTATAAAATTAGGTATTGATTGACATCTTCAAATTTTGTGTTTAAATATGGACTGGATAAGAAGTTATGATTATTTTTGAAAGTTTTTTTTTCGAGCGCCTGGCATCAATATGTTAATTGTCTTAATTTTGGTTCTTTTTTATTAATTTTTAAATTTCACTTTTTGTTATATACTGTTTAAACATTTGTAGAACATTCTACATAATTCCGCTTTAGAAATTGCCATTTAAACAAAGGCACTTTATGAATCAATCCTCGAAAGAATTTACTTTTTTAATAAAATGCATTGTACCAAAACCCACAGAATTAGAAATTGCCAGTAGACATTCGAAAATGTAAGCATTGAACGTTTACGAGAATCTTCCAGAGGCTTAACCTTAAACATTGATTAGTGAAGTCAATTTTTCTATAGCCGTTAGTCACCATTGAACAATGTCATTGTACTAATTGAAACGCACGGTTAAGAAAGACTGGCATTGTCATGCTCAAGACAAAGACTTTATTCTCATTAGTATAGTTTTTTATATGCGTTTATTTTAATTGTAACAGTTGAAGTCCTCAATACAGCTTAAAATGTGTACTAATTCCATACAATCACTTTTTCCTATTATTTATCTCAGTCAAGATATGGATGCTTAATGCTACTATATATAGAGCTAAATACTTTTATCAAATATGGTTCAAAAAATAATATAAATTTCCATATTCAGATATGAAAACGGAAATATTTATCTTTTTTATTTTTAGAATGATTCCAACTATTTTATTTTTGTAATCAGCTAACGGAAGAGAAGCTGGGAACATCGGAGAAAACCGAGCTAGATGCGCAGTTCGAGAGTTTAGCCGAACGCTCCGACGTAACAAAACAATGGACGGAGAAGCTGGTAAAAAATACAGAGTCGGTGTTGACGCCGAACCCCGGCAACCGAGTCGAGGACTTCATATTCGAAAAGATAGAGAAGAAGAAGCCCAACCGTCTGAGCAATCTGGAATATTTAGGCTTGGACATGATCGAGGTACATGAGATGCAATTATGCGTTGTTTTGAAATATGTGCATTAACCGGTTGTGATCTTAGGCCGGAAACGAGTTTGGACCCAACACTCCGTACGGAAGCGCTCTGACCAAAGTCGGCGCAAGTCAACAGAAACTCGGACAATGCGAGCGAGATATGATCGGTTCGGCTGGAATTTGTTATATACAACCATTAAGAAAATTCCTGGACGGAGAAATGAAGACCGTTCTTAAAGAGAGAGTAATTCTCGAAGGCAAAAGGTAGTTCTAAATTTAAAAAAATATATTATAACTTAATTAAATTTCTTAATTTTTACTAGATTGGACCTCGACGCTTGTAAAAACAGAGTGAGAAAGGCTCGCAGCATGATCGGCCAACAATCGGTAAGTGCATCAAACTATCAAATCTTTACACTACGATAAGAATAGATGATAATTGAAAAGCTACATTAATCAATGTTTTTATCACGCTCATAAAAGAAGGACGGTATCACACCAGAGTTGATGTTAGAGCAGGTAATCAATCGGTTATGTGGTATTTAATAAGAGTATTTCAGAATTGCTATCGATGTATCAAAAACAGTAATGTGATTCTGGGAAACACTGCAATATGTTTAATACATAATTGGATATGTTGGATTGATCGTTTTTTTCAAATGTAGGCAGAGCGCGATTTGAGAGTGGCGCAGTCCGAATTTGACAGACAAGCCGAGATTACTAAGCTGCTTTTGGAAGGCGTCGCTAGCTCGGGAGCAGCTCACCTCCGTCACTTGCACGAGTTTGTCGCCACTCAAGTTAGACACTACGCCCAGTGCCATAAGATCATGCAGGATCTGCAGAAGGATCTTGTAGCGTAAGTATCACATCATATTTCTATAAATGAAGGGTGGAGATTGGTCGCATTGTCGCATTTTAAAAAGTAGTTTATGCTCTTAGATTTCATCGGTTCTCTAAGACATAAAACCACCTGCCGTATTAGCTTTACTGTCAGAATCTTTTTACTTAAATCTAAGCATTGTAATCCTTTTAAAATTCTTGCTAATTGTTTATCTTTACATGAACCTTGTTTCAAGGAATGCATATTTTAAATGCAGTACGTCAAATATATGGTTTACATGTAAAAAAATTTTTTCCTGGATGTATTCTACAAATATTACAAATTATATTTTGGTTGTTTTGCATTTCGCTTGAAGAACCCACTAGTATAATAAATTTGTATACTATGGATAATCTAACAATGTATTGCTTGGGACGAAGTTATTCATATTGGTGGGATATGAAGTGTCTGTGGTCAATAATGCATATGATGCAGAGTATAAAATTTATAATGCGACTTATCTACGTTCTCTTATCATAACTTATACACACGCACACATATAGCACAAACATTTTTAACAAGCTTTTTTTATGATTCAGCGAGGTGGATGCACCTCGGCTCAGGCTCAATAGTGAAGATTTCGACACCGAGGGGTCCTCACAAACTGTATATAACACCAACTAACTCGTGCCTTTGCCAGACGATAAATCGTCACACTCGATTGCAATATTATGTTAATAATTTAACTTACACTATTCTTTGCAAAATCTTTATAAATTACATTACACTCTTTAACTATTTTCGCATTATAATCTATTCATTATTAATTAATATTCTTAAATTATTAAAAAACTTAATATTATAAATTATCACATTTATTATATTATATTTACATTAAACAACTACTACATATACTATTATGATTAATTAAAAGTTTTGACTATTATATTCTTATAAACTTTGTTTAGATCTTTAAGTCAATCTTTGATATTTATGAATATTTATATTTTCGTTGAATCTCAAATATCTATTATTTTTTTTATATACATATACTTATTTTACTCTTTAGAATATAAGGTTTTGAAAAGTTATTTTTATTATATATTACATATATTTGTATAATGATATATTGCAATTTTTTGCTCGTTTAAATAATTGTTTGTTGGTGTTATGTTGTAAATCAGGATGGGGGGCCCCTCGCCTTATACCGCCGTCAGCGCCACTGATACGATGGACAGTCCACCGGGTTCCCCGAGTTCGATGAAAGCGCGCGTCCTCTTCGATTACGATGCCAAAGATTCGACGGAGCTAAGTTTGATCATTGACGAGGTAATTCAACTGAATTTTTTTTTTAAATCTGCGAATCTGGCATCAACATACCCCCCCACAATAAAAAAATAATTACAATTAATAGTTATACAACATCCACCGTATTCGCTTTGGATTATCACCTTTGTAAATCATTCGAGTTTTTGCTTCGAAACAATATTTATTTAATATACCTTATATAATAAAATTTGTAAATACAAAAGTTAATATGTTAACTAATAAATTAACATTTTGACTTGACTTCGTTTAGGGTACAAGCGTATTTATTGCACTAAGACTAAAGTTTTTAGTATTTTAATTTTACTAAGAGAATCTCCTTTACAATTTAACATATTTACTATTGTTGAAATTGTTTCTGTGAAATTTTGTAAATAAAATTATAAAACTGTATGGTAAATTCATGATAAAACAAGAGTACTATTAAGTTCTATACAAACGTTCTTGCTCCCATAAAATGTTATAAAATCTCTGAAATGGTTATGAAAAGTTAAACAAAAATAAATATTTTTAATATGTTTGGATTTATTACAGGTCTTATCAGTGTGGGAATGTATGATTCCTGACTCTGACTACATGATTGGCGAAAGGGGGCTGCAGCGCGGCCGCGTACCTAAAGCATATCTTGAAATTCTTCAATCATAATGTGTTTGATTTGAACGATTGATTCGCGTCAAGTATGATTCCAAAGCAAAATACTCATTCTGAATATTCTCGCGCAAATCGAATACCCTTTACTTATCATTAGTAATATTGTTATATTCAATTATCTATCGTTGAACTAAAATAAAGAATAATCTCGATTATTTCCTACTACTAATATCGCATATATAGTTTATTTATGAACATTGTTTTAACATGCATTTTTTCTAAATTTATTTATTGGATCGGTGTAAATAATATCAAGAAGTAAAGAATGGTATATAATTGATGTAATACAAAAATTGCGATTTGATAATGTCGTACATTGTGATGTGTTTAATACTTTGTTCCTTATATATGTATTATAGTTTATGCAAAAAAGTTTAGTTTTATTCGTTGAAAATGAAGCTCGAATTATAAATCTAAATTTTTTTAAAGATAAGTATAATATATAAATTATTTATTAGAATATCTTTGCTCACGTAGCTATATTGTATTATCGGTTTAGAAATATTTTTTTATCTATTATACATCATATTTTTTGCATTTATTTTATTATATAAATATCGAGCTGAATCTGTTATTGTGATATGTATTTGCTGAGCCAATTTATATATCTTCCATTCTAAGGAACTTAGCGACTAGTCAACTGTTGGTAAAAATCACTAATGTATCTATCGTCTATCTAACGCGTAAAACTTTGCATTCTGCGTATGCGAATATATGAAATTAAAAAATAAAAAATGTTAATGAATCGTTAGTCATGTTACCTAGAGATGAAATTATTGTTAATATGAGAATGCACTGTTACGATGACAATATATTATAATATCCTAGAATGTAATTTGGCATTTCATTATATAAAATAATATATACATATTTACAAAATGTCAAAAAATAATGCTTTTGATGTTGATTTGTTGATCAATTGTGTCAATTTTGCACCGAAACCCAGTTTGCAACGAAATGCCGTCAATTAATAATTATTAACGACATAGTTTATTGTATCGTAAGCTGTTAGTTGACGCTAGAGGTTGTTTATTTTAATATTTTTTTGGGAAGGCTCGATAGTCTTTAGGTACGGCACCCAACGTTATGTAAGCATCGTGCGCGACGGCTGCGCTAAAAAAAATTGTAAACTATCACGATATAAAATTTTAATTGTGACATATTAGTAAAATTTACTGACAATAAAGTGTTGTTAGAACTAATGTGTTTTTTATTTTTTCTGTAAGATTTAAAAAAAAAATATTTAAAATTTTATTGGAGATTTATTGAGATTCGTGTATAGATTCCAAGTGAAGATAAAACATCGATAACAAAATCAATATAAGATTTTTAGGATAATATTTCTTCTTCGATAGAATTGTTTGAATCAACAGCGGTAAAATGTAAGGATTTGCATCATCTTTTGTCTCATTAATTGAATACTCGTAAAATAACTGAAATTGGAGTTACTGCTCATTAATTTCATTGTTTTATATTCTATTTGAAACAGACAGTGAACAACATCATTGATGTACTTTTATAAGTGTCTTCCGAGAACGTGTATAATTTGCAAAGCGGTAACTTAATTCTTTACGTAACTAAGTTTTTATGTTCGCTCATCACAATATAGCGTCCAAAATTATGCTGAGGTTTTTCACATATTAGCATATAGCAAGATTTCATGACTGGGGAGGGCCATTCTCCCCCTCGAATTTGGCCAGAAAAATGCATATCATTTAATGAAATACTATGAATTTTAATAAAATCGAAATATTGACCACCGACTGGCCAACTTTTGCTCCCCCCCCCCCCCCCTCTGGAAAAAGCTGAAATGACGTCCCTGATTCTAAACCAGAAATTCTCAAAGAAAATCTAAAAAAACAATATTTTTTAAATATATCATTTCAGTGAAATCATATCAGAATACATTTTCACCAGTAGATATATATTTTTATCAATTATAATTTATCTGGCAGGTGGTAATAAAAGTATGATTTCAACTTTTCCATATGTGGTAATATATACATTTACATACTTTATATTATTTATTTACATGCAATGTAAAAATGTTGCAGTGAATGTGTATTTTTCAGTAGTTATATTTTCACTAGTGAAGTCCAAATACATTTTCACCAGTAGTTATATATTTCTAATCGTGAAAATATAATTTTAACTGATAGGCGCTAATGAATTTATATACTGCTCTAAAATGAATCTGAAAACTCAATTTGACTTGTGAAACGGCAATGTGCTGTTCAAACCCAAACTTAACTAATGAAAGTTCTAAAACTAATTATAGTTTTAGAACTTTTATTAGGTCAATTCCAAAATACAAAGTAAACCAACTCATCTCATGGGAAATAAGCGGAAGAAGTACAGACGTCGCATCTCGCATATTGCTCTGCACTTTAAAAATATGATAGCTATGCTCACCGATATTACTACAGACTTCTGACATGAGAGTATTGGACAATGTATATTCAAACCGAATTTTGGTGATTATGAGGGCGCAAAAACAATTATTACTTCTCAGAAGTTAAAAATTCACGTCAAAAGCAATAAAATCGTGTCAGCGCCATTTCAGTGAGAACGCTCGGTAGCGAGTATTCCTACTGCGGTATTTCTATTGGTCAAAATTTGGTTTAGATATGCCTCATTCGTTTCTCACTTATTACGAGTCGTAATATTGTTATATAGTCTTATTACAAACGCTAGATAACTGAGAGTTTTCACCGCAACAGTACGATTTTATTGCTTTTGATGTGGATTCTAAACAGGGAAGTCATTTAGAGGGGGCAGGCAGGAGCATTTGCCCCCCCCCCCATCCTTTTGAATTTGCCCAGAAAAATGCAAGTCATTTAATAAAATAATATGAATCTTAATGATATCAAAATATTTAAAAAACAATCACTGACTAGCTAACTTTTGCTCCCACTCCCTCCTGAAAATAACTGAAATGACGTCCCTGTCACAAATTCTGTTTTCTTTCTTCAAAAACTTGAACTTGTATATTTATTTTTCGATTTGTGATGTAAGGTTCACATTGTGATATTGTTGGTCCAAACTTAGTTTTGACAATTCTTGTCATACATCAACGCTAGATCTAATAAAAAGGCTGTAATGTTATTTTTTCCTTTAGCCATCGTAATTATACTAACCATTTTTATCTATTATATGATCATGCATTTCTTCAAAATGGCACACAAGATATTGAAAATTTTCCCACATAGCCGAAACTGAATGAAAACTAGATGCAACTTAAAACTCCTACAATTTTCAGCACCTCAATGCCTAGTGATTCTGCACATAAATGCAACTCTATTATTTTTCGGCTACATGTGTAAAACATCAAAGTTTATCAATAAATAATTTGAATCTATTAATTCCTGAAATTTTCTTTACAACATAACTTACTGCTATCTCTAATCTGTGATTAGCACAATGCCAAACTATAATGGAAGAAAATTTTTTTGTCAGCAATTTTTTCGCACCACTTTTACATCCTAACATCACAACAGCGCCGTCGCATGCTACCGAAACTAAATACTTTTTCAAATAATCTTCTGTCATCCCATGAAAATAAAGATGTTGGAGTAAGGATTCAAATATTCTTTTTGCCGTTACGTTTACAAGTTCGATCAAGTCCAAAAATAAATTAATCAATAAATTCATTCCAATACAGCTTTGAACATACATACACAATTAGGGTGTTTTTTGCTAATGGTGGTTGATTCATCGATTTTTAATGAAATTGTATTTTTCGATTGAACAATTTTTAAATACATTTTTTCTTATTTCATTACTAATTTGATTCACAATATTAATGCATGCATTTGTTAAATGAATAATATGACCTATTTCAATTTCATTCAGTTTTTGCAGATCTAATACACTTTTAAAAGTATAGAATGATTGATTATCAAAAACATTTTTGCGAGATAATGATTTCAAAAAAATATTTTCAATCTCTTTTTTTCCGGCTTCAGAATTTTTTTTAACGGTGTTGTGTGCAGCAGATTTTCTGTGAACGAAAATTTTTTCCAAGTGAGCTTAATTGTAGCTTTCCATCTATCTCAGAATGTGATTTCATTGTTGGCCCATTCTTTGGAAATTTTTATTCCCATTGTCGTTTCCGGTTCCGAGTTCCAACATTTTTGCAAGGTGTGTATTTTTATATTTTATTTTGAGTATGTTCCAACCATTTATCGTACTTTTATCTAATGGTCGGAATCCAGCCAATCTTTTTGATTTTGCCAATCGTCTTTGCTCCAAGAGATCAACATGAGACTCAAATCAATTAATTTACACCAATATATCCATATTTTTCGTCGTTTGTTATTGTTTTGGATTTTTCATTTATGGGAAGTAACTGATTTTTTTTTCATTTTTAAACTTAGGGTAAAACTTTTACTTTAAAATAAAGAAAATCAAAAAAGAAAAATAAAATTATGTGAAAAATTTTTATGAAATCAGTGCCGGAACTGTTCCATGTTACATGACAAAAGTGCTGTATTAAAGTACTATTGGATTTTCTGCGTCATTACTAACATAATTTAATGAAATTGGAATGTAATGGATCGGGAACATTGGCAAATACAAATTACGTTCTCTTTTCGTGTGATTTATTAAAAATAATTTATACAAACGAAGAAATTACTTCTTCTTGGATACACCGACGGTTCTTCCTCGTCTGCCGGTGGTCTTGGTGTGTTGACCTCTCACACGGAGTCCCCAGAAGTGACGAATACCTCTGTGGGCACGGATCTTCTTAAGCCTTTCCAAATCTTCACGCAATTTAGAATCGAGAGATGAAGATGTCAACTAAAAAGCAAAAATTAAACGATTAATCTCAACTGTCGATTGAATTCAACTATCATATAAACTTGAATTGTAACTTACTTGTGAATATTTGCCGTCAATTATGTCCTTTTGCCTATTCAAGAACCAATCGGGGATCTTGTAGATCCTGGGGTTGGACATGACGGTCACAATTTTCTCTACCTGAAGTATAATAAATCAATATAGTGAGCATTTAAACATAGCAAACGTATTAGTTAATTCAAGTTGAATGTGTACCTCTTCTTCAGTGCATTCTCCGGCGCGTTTGTCCAAATAAACGTCGGCTTTCTTAAGCACAACGTTGGCATAACGGCGACCGATGCCTTTGATGGCAGTCATGGCGAACATGACTTTGCGCTTGCCATCGATGTTGGTGCTGAGCACACGCAAAATGTGCTGGAACTTTTCCGGTATAACGAGCGACTGAAAAATCAAAAGAATTAGAGGTTATGTCCCACGTCAAACAATACATGGAAATATTTTTAGGTTATGTTATATTTGGATGATGTTTTTGACGTTAAGATTAGACGTATTGTTATCCATCAACACATCACTCACAAATTAACTTATTGGTAAACGTCAAAATTCATGACGCGAGATCACGTCGAACCCGGTGAGTGAAGACCTCGTCCATCGACTAGTAAGAAGTCGATGAATTACCGAAATATTAAGTCAAATAGGTGGTGAAGATTACTGAGGACTTGGGGGGCGTAACTAGGGGCGAAGGCACGGGCGGATGCTTACCATTTTGGCGGCTGAAGTTGCAGGAGCGAAGGCAACCAGGCCGAGCAATCAACCCAAAAGAGATATTTTTTTAAATTCAGCTCGACCTAACAACAAAATTTTCGACCATAAATTATTTATTATGTAAAATGATGCTAATAAATTATTTACGAATATTAGCTTTTTCTAAATGTATTTTTTAACTAAAGCAGAAAAAATATCCAAATTAAGTTAAAGTTAAACTCTCTTGTAATATTAAAAACATAAAAAAATATTAATTTTTGTATGATTTTAGCGAATATATTTTAACAAATAATAGTTATGTAAGATATACCCAATGCCAACTGCAATACGATTTAATCGTACAAATATCCTATAAATATATAAATACGATTTCTTAACCACAGGAGTAACAAACGTTCCTCGTTTAATTACTCTGAGAAAATCTGATAACAAGCAAAAAATACTCAAAAATTATAAAAACGTGAAAATACGTAAATGCCACTCTTCCCAGTGTTAATTGTGTTTTCAATTTTTGTTTATATTGTGCTTTGAAAAAAAATCTTACCGAGCGGCTAAATGAGTTGTAACAATTATATTATTATTATATTTAAGTAAAATGGCGTAAATAAAGTTTTACGTAACGCAATAAAATAAATAATTTTCTTAAAAAAAAAAATATTATTTTTCAGTGGGATCAGATTACTTACTAATAATATTTTCTTATGAAAAATATTTTCTTTACGCGATAATCAAACGTCAAAATTTTCTTCAGATGAAATTGTTATTTATTATTAACGTATTTATCTTTTCATGTTGCGTGCTCAAAAGTAACATTATACTTATAAAAACAGGAAATGAACAGATTGTCACGACTGATTTATTTAATTTAATATTATAAATGTAAATTAAGAAATAAATAGAAAAAGTTGTAATCAAACTACTTACAATATAAAATAACTGAGTAGCCCTAAGTAAGGACGTGCCAATGGAAAAAACCGGGTTTCTTGGTTGGGAATAAACAGCAATGAAAAAGTTAAGAAAATTAGAAAAATTTGGAGATTAAAAATATAATAAAAAACGGTTTGACACATTTTTAGATACAAACATTGCAACACTTGCTTGAATGTAACTTGTTTCGCATAGTAACAATACGCTGTTGGTAACCACAACGGTCTCGGATATTAATACTGTTTTTGTAAATTGATACAAAATTATAGGCAGGCCCGGCTCCGGCGAGTACGGGGCTCTACGCAAAAGTAAAGCGGGAACCCTCTCCCTCACAATAAAAAGGATATATAACGAATACAAAATTTATTCAATAATATATCAAATACACTAATATAATATCGAAAATCGAATAAAATTTCAATATAAATAAATTAATTGCATATACCTTATGCAAAGTGAATAGATTATACGAACTGAAAAAAAAATCGTTTATAAGTTCCAATTTTAAAGTAATACATTTTAGAACTATATATTATATATCAATTAAGGTATCTATATATTATTGAATCCTAATAAATTTATTCTTTAGTAAAATTGTTGCTAACTTTAAAAATGGACACAAGATAAAAAAAATTCAAATCACTGCTAACAATCGACGTATGTAGAAATTTGCATATCATAATTATTTGCGAAGCATGGACTATCAGAAAAAAACACTAGATTAAACATATGCATCTAATGATTTATTGCGACGAAGACAAAGGTTAAGGAATAATTAACCCTTTCACTGCGGCTCTTATTTTTTTGCGTGCCATTTTAAAATTTGTTAATATTCATAGCATATTTTTAAAATATTGTAGCTTTTTTTTGTAACATATAGAAGCTTTCCGCGGTAAAAATGTTAATAGAAACAATACCTTGTTGATTTGGCCATTGTTTCTTTTACATAAAGGGTTCTAAGGCGCTCACAAAATTGACGATGGAGTTTTGGCGGAGCGTGAGACTGGCTGTCCAAGTATATGAATTTTACAAAGATACACAAAATTTGAGATGGCAAAACCGACTTCGGAATTCATCATGTTTTTTTTAGAAATATTAAATGTCATTTTATGAATTGCAATTTTAGATTTTTTGATTAAAATAATAATAACGTCTGTTTTTATTAAATTTTCACTTTGTGCGTCAGGCCCTACGCGAGTGTATCGGTTAGTTATGCTCAAAGCTGGTTCTGTGTATAAGTGTATGAATCGCACATTTTATTACCTATATGCTTTTAATATTTACAATTAATAAAAATGTAAAACAAAATGTGTCCGAATAATAATTGACAAAAACGAGAAATATAAAATAACCAAAAATACTATCATTTAACCATTTAAAAGTCAGCACCTAATTAGTGAATGACCTGTTATTTCAATTCACGCTTCAGTATCAGTTTCTTAAAAAATAAACAACAAATGGTTCACGGGTGAGTCGCTTGCATTTAAGTTGATAAAATTCTATTCATTATCATTAATATCCATTTAAACGCAAAAGATCAGCTTTTTTATGAAGAACTACCAACAAACAGGATTTTTTCTTTTTTACTTGATAATATTGTCAAAAATATGTAAGCATAGCCAGTTTTTAAAAGATCTTATTTAATTAAAATATAACAATGATAAATTTAAATAAGATTTTGCAGTCTTTGTTCTAGTTTTTTATTCAATATTTATTATTCTGTTAGAAAAATTATAAGCAAATATTAAACTTTTTTTCTTTTTAATTATAGTGTAAATATTTTATACAAGAAAAATTGAGTTATTATGTACTATGTAATATTTTTATATGTAGCAACACTGTTATCAACTGTCAAAATGGAAGGAAAAGCCGCTTTCTGCAGAACATGTTTAAATTCTCAATCATACTGTTCTTTATTAGAATACAATTATGAGGAATCGATACATATATATGAAATGATCATGTCTTTTTGCTCAGTTTCTGTAGGTTATGTTATAATTATTATTTGTATTTGGAAATGTATTATAATAATATAATTTTATACAAACACATAATCTTTATTAAGAAATGTGTAATATTTTTCAGATTAAAATAGACGATGATTTTTCAAAATCTGTGTGCATAAAATGTCTCAACACCATAAAAAGTGCATATAGCTTCAAAAAAAAATGTGAAGATGTTGAGAAATGTTTAAAAGCTGAAGCTAAGAAATCTTTAAAAAATGATGTTAGTTTTTGTTATATAAATAATTAATGTATTTAAGATATTTTAGCCCTATAATCAAAGATGTTTTTTTATTTCTTATAGATTAAAGTAAATAACGAGGACCTAGATATATACTTTCCAAAAATAGAAATTCATGTTAAGCAAGAGAGTGATGTAGAATCAAAAGCATCAGCCACACACGACGATGTAATGCCTGAAGCTGATTATAATACATCCGATATGAAACAAGAAAATCCTATTAGTGAAACAGTAAATTTGGGCTCGGTAATATTGAAAAGTCACTCTGTTCGTAAAACGTCTTCGTCTAATCCATTCAAAAAGCCAGTTAAAAGTTTAAATAAAAATAAATCTGTCGTCTCAAAGAAGAAAAAAGTCAGACAGCAATCTGCTGTGAAAAAGTGTCCACATTGTGATTTTACAACTGAAGAAAATGTACACATGAAACAACATATGCTCACACATCCCAACGTTACGCTTTTAACTTGCGATCTTTGCAATTACACGTCTATCAAACCACCAATGATGAAAGTTCATAAAATGACGCATTCAATCGATAAGCCGTTCGCTTGTGATCAATGCGATTATCGAACTAGAACTGGTATGAATTTATATAGACACAAGAAAATTCACTCGAGTGTTAAGCCATTCTCTTGCGAACATTGCTCGTTTCGTTGCAGGCGATTTAGTACTTTAAAGGCGCATTTAAACATGCACCAAAATATAAGACCTTACTTGTGCGATCAATGCCATTACACCTGTGGCTCGTTGTCCTCTTTGAAAACGCATAAGAGAAACAAACATTGTGACGAAAAACAATACACTTGTGACGATTGTGGGTTCAAGTCCAAAATGAAGGGCACTTTGATCAATCACATGAAGAAGCATCTCGGAATGACGGATTACACGTGCGAATATTGTCCTTATAAGACTATACATTTGGCACTTTTGGAAAATCATAGACGAATGGTGCACACAGGCGAGAGGCCGTTTGCATGCAATCAATGCACTTACACGTGCGTCAATGTACACTATCTAAGAACACATCAGAGGACACATATCAAAATTAAACGATTCAGCTGTGATCAGTGCCCTTTCACGACCAACGCAATGTTCAATATGAGAAATCATAAAAGAATACACACAGGTGAGAAGCCGTTTGCTTGTGAATTGTGTGATTATAAAAGTGCGAGAGCAGCTTCCGTAAAAAAGCATACTCGGAGACATCATCACGTAACTTAAGCTCAAAATAATATCTGGAAACGATATTATATTATAAAAGTTGAGATACAATTTCATAAATTGTAGAAATCGCTCTTCAATCAAAACTGCACATATAAAGAAGTAGGTAGTAATAAAAATTATATATATGAATAAATGTAAAACATATATATTATTTATAATAAATGTTATGTTATTCAATAATAAAAATATTAAAAAAGTATATTCTTAAAATTTTATTTAAAAATATTTAAAATCCAGTTTATATAGACAGGCGATCCTCGAATTTTGCATATTCTTAAAAATTCAATTTTTTAAAGATTTATGGCAGTAATGCAAAAATAAACGATATTACATAAGGAAAATAATGAATCAGGCCATCAAGCCAACTAACAGGGAAGGTGGGTCTACATTAAGAGATTTTTGGAAGAACTATAATATATGGAACACAATAAACAATATTGGAGACTCGCAGGTTGAAATAAAAGAGTCAATAATGAAAGGTACCTGATAACAATTATGCCTGCTAATGATGAATGATTTTATAAATTTTGAAGAAACTCCGGAAACTATCATATATGAAATAGTTAGCCTAATGCATGAACTAAACTTTAACGTCAACAACAAATATGTTAATGAGTTGATTGAATCTTACTCAGTATCTCTGTCAAATAAATACTTGATTCAGCAACAACAGTTAAATGTAATACACAGTTAAAGTAAAGAAGAAAAATAAGCTGATAAAATCGAAAAGACTGACAATCAAAAATGTTAATGAAGCCTTCATGCATCTTAACAATTTTTTGACTATCATGGAAGAATGTGATCTCAATAGGGCGATTGAGAAAGACATCATATTACAGGGCTCTTTATCAAGAAAAGAAAAAAAGGGGTGGTATTCAACCAACCCTTGACAAGTTTATAAAGAAAACACCTGAAAGCACTTAAACACATCTCGTTAACTTAACTATGTATGTATATTAATAAATAAATATTTTAAATATATTATTGATGATTAAATATTTTAAAATACAATTTTTGAAGTTTTTTTACATCCCTCTACTTTCGAAAATTCAACATTCATACATATTTTCAGGAACTAATTATGTGCGAAAGTCGAGGGCCGCCTATATATGCTCTATAATATTAAAAATGTATAAAATTGTGTAGTTTTATATAGATACGCATAATCTATGTTAAGAAATGTGTATTATTTTTCAAATACGGTAAGAAAATGTGTTTTTTTAATTTGTCTGTTTCAAATGTCGCAACACCGTCGAAAGTGCGTATGGTTTCAAAAATTAATACGAACACGTTAATAAATGCTTTAAGCCAAAGCTAAGAAATCTTTAAATGATGATATTAGTTTTTGATGTCTTGATAATTTATTTATATAAGATAATTAAGTTTTAAAAAAAATTGCTAAAATATAAACTATACCACGTATTTGCTTTTTAAAAAATACTAAATAATGTTTAACAATAAAACATAAAAATGACGCGAAAGAGGAAAAATCAATAATAACTACTAGATTTGTGCAGAAGATAAAAAAATCTTTTAAGCTTTTCCTGTAAAATTGAGTACAAATTCATAGCTTTTAAAGCTTATAATGAATTGGCAAAACAAACAAAAATAATTTCAAGGTGCCAGGGACGTCATTTAGGGAAGGGGGCAGGTAAGGGTATTTGGCCTCCCTTGAATTTGGCTAGAAAAATGCATGACATTTAATGAAATACTATGAATCTTGAAACTGTCTGGCCATCTTTTGTCCCCCTCTTTGTAAAAAGCAGAAATGACGTACCTGCAAGGTGCGTCTGTAAATTAAAAATATGTTAAATGTAATGCTAAGATCAAACGAATGTTCGTTTCTTGATTTGTGAAGCAAATTGGAAAAATTCAAACTTGATTTCCTTTCGTTATTCGTTTTAAATAATGAATAAATTCTATAAATTATGTCCTATATTTAAGGGGAAGGGTCAGCGGAATTGTGACAGTGTGAAACAAACAGGAGTATGACCCAATGATATATTGTGATATAAGAAGGAGGAAGGGGAGGTAAAAATTTACGAAAAACCTATGACCTAATTTATGAAAGTCGCTAAATTAATTTTATTGCAATTTAATAAATTATGCCAATAAATGAGTTTGTAAAGTGAAATTTATGTATTTTTATTATTTAAATTTTACACTAGTTATAAAATTTGGTGAAATTGAACCAACCTAGTTTTTAATATGTATTTATTGATGGTCAATTAAATTGGTCTTATGTCTTTTTCAATAGACGTCCAAAACGTCACTGTCAATATGACATTAGGTGATTGTGTACGTTCTTCATCAAGTGCAATATTGTTTCATTAAAATGTGCTTAATGTGTTGATTTTGCGACGAAATAATTTATCAACAATATAAACATAATATACATATAATCATGATGAACAGCAATCTTCAGAGTGTCGATGATGATATTCATAAGAATTTAGAAGATGATGAAGTAAAAGAAGTACTGAGAACTGGCACTGATCTTCGAGAGTACGCTCGTCAAATAGATTCCGAATTAAAGCTAGCCGAACACAAATCCATACAAGATTATCTGAGAGAAAGTGAAAACATCGCTTCACTACATTCCCAAATAGAAGACTGCGATAATATTCTCGAGCGTATGGAAAATATGCTTCTCTCATTCCAAGTATGATATATATTAATAGTTATATTATATTATGTACTAATTTGAAATCTTATTCGTAGAACGATTTAGGCAGCATTAGTTCTGAAATAATGACGTTGCAAAAGAAGTCTGTTAATATGTCAACTCAATTAGCCAATAGACAAGCTTTAAAAGGTCCTTTATCTTCTTTTATCGAAGACATGGCTGTATCAGAAGCTTTAATAATGTATGTTTTTTCTGATTATTATTTTGGATTACATTTACTGTAATTTTTATTTGATTTTAGTGGAATTATGGATATACCAGTGACAGATAAAGAGTTTACAAATCAACTGATGGTTTTGAATCAAAAGATTAATTTCGTTAAAGAGCAGAGCTATAGAGAATCAAAATCATCGAATGACGTTAAAGAAATTTTAGAAAAGTTGAAGATTAAAGCCATGGCTAAAATACGCACTTACTTATTGGAGCAGATTTTTAAATTTCGTAAACCCATGACGAATTTTCAAGTACCACAGAATGCTATGTTGAAGTATAAGTTTTTCTTTGAGTTTATTTTGTCAAACGAAAGAAACGTGGCTCAGGAGATTTGTAATGAATACATAGATACGATTAGCAAGGTGTACTTTTCGTATTTTAAGACTTATTCAACTCGGTTGAATAAGTTGCAGTATGAAGAAGCGGCCACTAAAGATGATTTGATGGGAATCGAAGAGACGGGAATGAAGGGATTCTTTCATAAGACTTCGTTGAAGAATAAAAGTACTGTTTTTACGATTGGCAATAGGGGAGATGTTTTGGCACAACAGTTAGAAGCGCCGATTATAGTACCACATGCACAAATGAAGAATAAGGTTAGTTACAGTTCTATCTGTGAATTGCAATATATTATATTATTTTTTATCTATATTTCAGTACTCGTACGAATCTTTGTTTCGAAGTCTTCAATATGCACTCGTTGATAATGGCTGCAGAGAATATTTATTCATTACTGAACTATTTCACGTTAAAGGAACACAGGCACAAGATTTATTCGACCGTATCTTAGGCAAAACACTTTCAATGTTAATCGTAAGCATATTTATAGTTATAATATATGGTAATAATGATGCGTG
Source organism: Plectrocnemia conspersa (assembly GCF_051122295.1). Lineage (NCBI taxonomy): Eukaryota > Metazoa > Arthropoda > Insecta > Trichoptera > Polycentropodidae > Plectrocnemia > Plectrocnemia conspersa. The sequence goes on along the minus strand of NW_028277175.1, from coordinate 7,025,944 downwards.
CTGGCTCTGATTTAATTCAATCGACATCGTGTTAAGAGTGACATCATCACGTCACATACATATTTATATTTTAAAATCAAATTGTCAGAGATTATAACTTATTGATATTTTTTATTATTTTAAAACAATATGTATTGTTTATATTCTTTAAGAAAACAATGGATACTTATGTGGAGGAGTGTTACGATAGTATTGCACTATTTTTATGTATACAATTAATACTGAGGTACCGCTTGATGTGTCATAAACGAGCAGTAGCAGCTTTGGATAGGTAATCAAATATTTAATTAATACTATTATTTTATAAATGCAGATTATTTAGCAAATTATTGTTATAGATATTGGGATTCGTTACAAATGGTTATATGGCCAAGATTAGAGTTTGTCTTCAAACTTAATATTCAAAGCGTAAGGGACTGTGATCCAACGAAGTTTGTGAATAAAGAAATGGGTCCTCATTACGTAAGTATTATTGGGATGAAATTCTGGATTCCATAAGCTTTTTATTAATTTTTTTAGATCACAAGGCGCTATGCAGAGTTTTCAGCCGCTTTAATTGGATTAAGTGAGCAGTTTCCATCTGAAATATTGAGTTCTCTTCTATCGGCATTGCAAGATGAAGTCCATTGTTTTATACTTCGACTGGCTGCTATATTTTCTCTCCGTATATCGCAGCTTATTTTCTTGATCAATAATTACGATATGGTTTTGGGTGTGCTCATGGAGCGGACTAGAGACAATTCGAAAGAAGCTGAGAGTTTCAGAGAGCAGCTGCAGGCTCGCAGCGCCGAGTACGTCGAAGAGATTTTGAGTCCTCACTTTGGTGGTTTGATGCAGTTTGTTAAAGAAGGAGAGCAGATGATAGAACGAGGTCAGATCGAGCAGCTGAAGGCGCAGGAGAGGAAAAGCTTGGCTTTGGTGACTTCATTCTCAGCGGAGTGGAAGAAGAGACTTGAGGTGATCAACCGAGAGGTGTTGCAGTCGTTCCCGAACTTGGTGACTGGATCCGGTCTTCTTCAGTTAGCGCTCACTTCTTTGGTGCAGTATTATCACCGTTTTCACAAACTATTGACACCTAACGCTAGAACACAATTGGTGAACATACACGTGATAATGGTCGAGCTGAAAAAATATAAAACTAATTATTAATATAAAATAATTGATGTATTCGCAAAATTTGATAATTCAATAAAAAAACGTATAAAAATAAAAAATAATTTATTTCAAGCTTTTAATGTAAAAGCCAATTTTATATCAAAACATACAAATAAAAAAGTTTAGTAATTTTCAGTTAATTTTTAAAATATAGAAAAAATACATTATTATAATACTAATTCAAAAAATAATGACTTATGGAGAAACAGACCGAGTACGTTGGTATGTGTTGCTTTAAAGCTTAACGCAGTGATATGAATTGAGAATATAAAATATTTTTAAGATGGTATCTCGCATACTAAATTATTATCAGAAATGTGTGATACCTAATATAGAATCTCTCTAAAAAGTCAGAGAACAAACGAGAAGTTTGTCATCAAGTAACAATTTTCAATTAATTAGTAGAGGAAAAAATACCATTTGTTCTGAATTTTAATTTCTTATTGCTTCTTGTTAATAAATATTAACAAATATTACAACCACATCTCTGGACTGTTCGTGTTCTAAGTTAAAATAATGAGTAAACATACTATAAATCCATTGATGGTTCAGGATTTACAGAAATTAATCAATAGTCCCCTTGTTAAATGGATTATATTTAAATATTCACTCAATAAAAAAGAAACGCAGAAAAATGTATGGGTGCAAATATTACTATTTTAACAATGACATAGTGGCAAATCTCAAAGCAAATCAAAGGAACAGAATTTATAGATCAAACAATATCAAGCTAAAGAAGCACAAAATACGCTACAGAGCAAAGTTAACTAAAGTAGCGATTGACATTTTAACGATGCCACGAACAAATGCCGCAGCTGAAAGAAGTCTAAGAATCAAATGCTGTGATACTTTATTCCAGTTATCCGTTGAACACGTTACAGTGTATATAATAACATTATTGTTACATTCAAGATTTAGTTCAATACTGTCTGATCCATACTGGAATCTATTTTACAACTGTATCACACAATGTCCTTGTTGTACAATAAATTATACAACACTGACATCGATGAAATTTTTTAATTTGTCAAAACATGTATGCGCTTGTTGTTGCAAAATTCAAACTATCAGTCTGTTTTACAAGCTAATAGACCGATATAATTTGTTGCACTATCACTTTAAGCAAAAGCTATATTACTGTTTGAAGGGAAAAGATATTTGTTTATAGAACATTTTTGAAGCCTACTTTTTTCACTAGGACCAATAACGAGTATTTTTGGTCAGTAACTATATGTAGATTACTTTTTAAGTTTGAAGTGTTTATAACGTTATTATTTGTTTTTAAATTGAATGCATTACAATATTTAACTTTTAGAGACGGAAGTGTTTACTTATTGCATTTTCCGTCCATTTTTGACTCAACCCTTTTGCGCCTTTGACATGATTAACTGGATCTGATATCATTGAAGAAAGAATCAGATACAGCGGTAAAAATGAATAAAATACTAAAGGCAATTACTTACTAAAAAAATAATACATGAACTAAATGTTGAGTAACGAAAAATAATTTTATTTTGCAAAAAAAAGTTGTTTTGATATGTTTTGGTAAATACAGTAGACCCCCAATAACACGGTAAATTGGTTGCTCATTACTTTATGTCTGAGCGAGCCAAAGGGAAAATATCTCACCACATGCTCCTGATACGTACGTACATATTACAAAAATTGTACGAGTATTTTCTAGTCCCCATTTACACGCACCCAAATAGCACGTCCTCAATTTACCGTGTTATTGTACAATGAATATATTTGCAATCATATAGTGCCAAAGACACCTGACCCATTTGTTCTGCATGTATATAGATAAAGAAAGATTGGTGCGTAGACAAAGAAGAATACTCATTTGACTTAACGCCTAGAGACGTCAGCCACTGTGGATGAAAAGTCGTGACAAAATATAGGTAGTATTATACCAGAGAGAAAACCATATTCTAAAGCTTTTTAACTCGGGGTGGTTTCACAGTCTCATGATCATAATTGAAGCAAGTTCATTGAAAGTTTTTAGTTAAGATCTTCGGTAATAGGTATTATTTTATCTCTATTGAAATCTAGCTAAAAACAAACAAAAGTACACATGTCAACATTCTCATTCTATTTCTGCCTTTGAGTGAATTATTAAATGCAAAAGAAATATTAAAAATAAAACTTAGATTAAAAATATTTACACAATTTTATAAATATATGTATTTTTATCATCAGCTTAGTTCTAACCACACATATGTAAGATTAATTTTTTTTATTATATAACTTTTGGATACAATGTATCACAATAAATAAAAACCCCAAATAAATATTTCAATCTGTTCTTCTTGACATTTTCGTCCAAAACAATTTTTATATTAAGTTTCATATGAATTTTTAAATACTAGATTATGTAAAACATAATAAATGAGAATTTGTTGAATTTTTTTTTAAATATTTAAATCAATATTTTATACACCTATTCTTTCTTTGGGGTCTTTATTAAATACTTTTATACACTCCAAAGTGAATTTAGGTTTCTTTGAACAGCTAAAATTCACCATTGAGTAACATTTTAAGGCGTTTCATTAAGAACGTCCATAAAAATAATAATACATTAAAAGAAAAAAAATTGAGTAGTATTTAAATTAAATTAAAATAAACTGGAACATCACATTGAAAAACCATCATATAAAACATTTTAAGACGAGGTAGAAATTTTAGGCAAAAAATTGACGAACATAAATTTAAAAAATAAATCACAATAAACAAATACACTTATAAATTAGTTAAAAATCATATGAATAAAATATTTAGTTTTTGAATACGTTTCAACACCAAACCAGCCATATGCTATTGACATTAAACATATATGAAAACACAAAAACAAGTATTTTTTGGAGAAATCTGTTGATGTTCTTGTTTTAATATTTTGCTTATGTTCCAGCTTTCAGGGTTCAAAGCTTTAAGTTTAAAATATATTATGGCACATTTTTGGTTATAAATATTCGACCTTCAAATAAGAAGTTTGTCTGTCAAAAACTTTGACAGACAAAAGCGTTGACTTTCAAAAATAAAGATCTGATGATGTGTGCCTTTTATTTTAGCTTTTTTTAAAATAATAACCAAAAATATAACTGAAAAATCAAGAACAATGCTAAAACAAATTGTTATGCAAATTAATTTTATATAGCATATCCACAATAAAAAAAGTCTTTTACGGAATGTTCTGAAGTTAATCCTATTTCTGATAAAGCTAAATATATAATTTAACAAAGTTGATGCAAAATTTTATAACAATATTTTTACGTTAATGTATAAATTCCAGTTTGGTGACGAAAAACAGAAATAATAGAGAAAACGTCCAATCAATTAAGCATTAACACTCTAAACTTATGTAAGAAATTCATTTTTATATAAATAATTTGAGTGTTACAATATGGATGTTAAACAATGATTTTGAGTATACTGCGATACTTCTCAATTTTAATGTGAATAAATTTTTAAAACCATTTTACATATAAAAAACTGACCATATTTGAAGTACAATGTTATTAGTGTACGGTTTAATCCATATTTGTTAATTTGTTCAAATCCAAGATTCAAAACCAAATTAGCCAAGTCCTTTTTACAATAATTACACTATGCAACAATTATAGATAAACACAGCAAAGTATATCTATCACATATAGTTTTAAAAACTATCTTAAAAAAAATGACATTACAAGAAAAAGTAACGACATTGAATTCAATATATAATTAAATATATTTGTGGGATGTTTTTTGTTGAAGGGTTACTTTTTATTTTTATGATTCATAACATGATTTAATCAACTTGTGCGAGTTTTATATTTTATGATACATATAGTACAAAGGTTTGATAGTTATATTCTGACAATTAGTCCAGTATTAATAATCATAGGGAATGTAACTTGTTTATTCATTTTACAATAGACATTTTGATATAAAAATCAGTTGAGATATATTTGGCTCATAATGATATTTGCCAAGATTATCGATATCATTTTTTTAACCGAAACAAAATGTCTTAATTCGTCTTTTAGATAAAATCAATTTTAAAGTCACATTATTTTATTAATAAAAAATACTTGATGGTTTTGTTGTAGAAATTGTTTCTTTGAAATTTATTAATATATTATACAGTTGGTTCAGAACGTTTGGATTTATTTTTCTTCATCAGCTTGTTCTTCCAAAACTTTTTACACTTTTCAGTGATTATTACATTTAACCGTTTCGTTAATTCAGCAGAGAGCTTTTCCTTCGGTTTCCAATTGATTATCTCATAAAGGACTTCATTAAAGTTTTTCTTTGAAAAGTATGTCAGAGACTGGATGACAGCTTCTTCAATAATATGTGACTCTGAAAGCATAAAACAAATTAATTTAATCTAAATTACTACTCCTATGCTATATTGTTATTGACGACAAACCTTTACGATTAAACACTGCAAGCAATTTTTGAATGATTATTTCACATTGCATCGTCATAATATTGGGAAACGGTTTGGTTAACGGTCCAATTAGTCGGATAATAAAAGCCCTTTTATTTGAATGTACCGTCTGATCTTCCATCATCGGCAAAAATTTTTCCAACAATATTTTTTTGTAGCACCAATCCGTTCCACATTTTTTGGCAAATAATATGAAAGCCATTTTCATTGAGAGCTCATTATTAATTTCTGTAAATTAAAAATATATAAGATACACACAAAAAAACACGTATAGAATATTATATAATAAATAAAAATAACATACGGTTTAGATGTTCTAGTAGAATATTTAATACAGTGTCGTCATTATAATCTGTGTTTTCATAACCATACTTTTTATTTATCAACACTCCTATGTGGTATTTATTGTCTTTATCTCTCGAACTTATTAATTTCATTAAATGAACCATGACTATAACAAGGGGATCCTTAGCTGAAATTGTAAATATAAAAAAAATAAAAATGATGAAACACAACGCAAAAATCATTCAAAAAGATTACATAAAAAGTTAAACGATTTTTAAAAATTACATGAAAATTTGTATTTATTTTAATAATTGAATATGCGAGTTAAAAATTTTGGAAGGCTTGGAGCGCTTTGCCATAAATCATGCGCCTAATATTTAACATGAGAGTACATGACACATAAAAGCATTTTTTAAAATTGTACGTTTTTCGCATTGATTAAAAAAAATATATCGCATTCATCGCCAAATGCAGATTAGAAAAAAACTGACAGCTTTTAAATTATATATTTTATGTTTGCATAAGAAAGTAGATATTGTAATCATAGATAAAACTCACCTAAATAATAATTAGTACTCGGTAGCATATACGGCCAGCTTTTCAATACTTTGGACACGATGGGTAGCGCACGATAATTGAGGCAATACAAAGCGTTCGCACATAGCAGTTTCAATCTGTGGTTCTGGTTCAATACGTGGCACACGATTATGTAGAAGTGAGTTAGATACTCTATGGCCTTCGCTTCCGGCCTCGTGCTCAAGTTGAAGAGCCTGTACTCGATATTTTTGAGGAGTAAGTCAAAGGTGTCTTGTTTATAGTGGAGCGGCGGAATAGCGACGAGTCTCCTCAAGAAGCAAAGACACGTTTGTACGGTGTATGTCATTGTGTGCATCATCGGAATGTGCAGCATGGTACCTGAGCCAGACGGGAGATGCATTAGATATTTGACTGTCGCCTCTACCACCACATTCTGGTGGTAGTCTTGTACTTTCGATATTAGCTCATCGAGCAATTCCATTGTGATTGAGACTGTTAAGTACTTGATCATTAGCCCGTGCACGACAAGAACTTCACCTGAAATATTCAAAATTAGTATTGTATATTAAAAATCTGGATATAAACAATAGGTATACGAAAAGTATCAAATGATACAAGACTAGTTTATTTATTTTTTATTCAATAAACTATGAACATGTTTTTAATGAAACGGTTATTGAAAGATTTGGCTATCGAAAAATCTAGATGCCTTGAGTGCCTAAAAAGAGAACAGACGTTTAAATCAAGAAATTTGTTTCTAGGTTTACCAAATAAATTTAGATCCATTGTCATCATGTTGAAAAATTAATATATAATCTGGATTTATATATATATCTAATCCATATTTCTCAAAATTTACCATATTCTTATCTTTTTGCTGCGAATTTTTAGTTCAACACAACATTGTTTAAAAAAAGGTTATTAAAATATGTAAGTAACACAAGGATGTTGACCGGCACATTTAAAGACTGTGTTTATTATCAGAAACTCATTGCTTTTTAGCAATTCCTAATTAGCCGGCTTCTCCATGACAATAAATAAGTCACAACGACTGCTTGCAAAAAATAATTAAAGAACCGGGAGTAAAAACTAATATAAAAACAATTACGTACCTGTATCTAGAAATTTCGTGGGTTTGATATTATTTTGCAAGAACTCCTGTACAAGAAGAAAGAAGGCGTTTTCAACTTCATTTTGAAATAAACTTTCATCCAATTCTTGTGAACCTTTTTCTTCGGGTTCGGAAGTAGCTGCTAGATCATCATAGCTCACTTGTGTTCTTGATTCTAAATTTTCATTATGCGTTTTAACATCCTGTTTAGATATAGCACATTTTTGCTGATTGTTTAACTTTGAGACTGTTTTACAGATTTCCATATCGTTTTGTTTCGTCGGATTCGTTACAACTAAATCCTCTACTTTCTCACTTTTTTCAGATAGAGCCAACTTATTCACACGTGGAGATCTTCTCACTGGTCGTTTGAATACAGTTTTCACTTCTGGCCGTGGAATTACTATTTTAATATTATTCTGGTGCGATATTCGCTTTTTGCTTGAATTAATCACACTCTCCTCAGATTGCTTATATTCAATAATTTTCTTATGATCCTCAATAGATTTGTCATCTATTTTTCTAATTTTATTAGGAGCTGCACTTTCGACACCTTTCCTACGTTTTTTAGTATTTTCAGATATAACATTATCTTCAATGCTTTCTGTATCACTAACATCACCAAGAAATTCATTAAAATTGGGCGTAGTATTATTTTTTACATTAATTGGTTCTTTTAATAAATCCGAGTTATTTACAAATTTATCATCTTCACAATGTTGACTCACATTTGAATATTTTTCAGATATTTTATCATTAGCATCAGCTACAGTTGAAAAGCAATTGATATCACAAACATCTTTTTGAATGAGCGGTTCATCTAATTTTGAAACGATTTTGACTTCATGGTTAGACTTTAAATTTATGTCAATACTTTTCTCTTCAATTTCACCACTCATTTGGATAGATTCTTGATCAATTGTAGCTGAAGTATTTATACTATCATTTGAAATAGAAGACTCATCATACACTTCCATATTATCTTTAATTAAGGAACCACAGCCAACAATAGAAGCATCATTTGATAGATCATCAGTTTTTCTTAAATTTGAAAATGATTTATAATGAACATCCTCACAATCTATTGATTCCGAATCACTACCATCGCCAAATAAATCTTTAAAACGACTTACAGAACTCTTTCTTACAATATTTTTATCTTCAACATTACTCAATTTTTCACTAATATCACAATCTTGGGAATCTACTTCATATATTGGTTGATTTTTAGCATTAACATCATCATTAATATTTGAAATACAATCAATATCAGAAGAACTATGATCTAATTCTGAAATGCCATTTTCTAGTACTTCAAAATTTGATTTGCAAGTTACGTTACTAATATTCTGTTCAATTCTAATGGATTCGTGATCAGCTACAGCATCTGAAGTATGTACATTATTTGATAAAATTGAGGATTCTTCAGCTTTTTTATTGTCATCTTTAATTGGTTCTTCTCTCTTTATGTAACAAGCAACAAGATCTGTCACCCATGATTTGTCCACGGATATTTTAAGATCTTTCAATTTCACATCAAATTCTTTATCATCTAAGATTCGTTTATGTATACTACTCTTATTGCTATTTTGACTAGAGATAATTTTAATGGCTCCATTGCTAAATAGCTTCTGAAACGATGCGATTTTCGCTTCGTGCATTGCAAATAGATTTTTGCACAAATACTTGTGATGCACCAGGCGTTCTTTTAGTAAATGTATTTGTTTTAAATAACCCTTGTGTATACCCTTTTTCTTAATAGGTACCCAATGTTTCCTTTTTAATCTCGGTTTGAAGGTTTCTGATTCGTCACTTTCGCTCCACGGTATGGGTGAGAGCATTTTGACTGATTTCATTTCTTTAAAGATAGATTCAATCATAGAATCAGGTATGTTTTCTTCTTCAGGAGGAGATGGGTCAACACAATCTGTATTCACACCGACATCTTTGGTAATTTGCCTATCCGTACATACGCTGGCATTCTTATAAGTTTTGGAATTGACCCAATTTTCTGTGGAAATGCCGATATCTCTTTTGGTTGGCGTACATATTTTAATGGGACTAATTACGGAGTTTGAGGTCTGCGGTCTTTTAGGTTTTAATTTGTCGTTGTGCGATTCTTCGACATTGTTAAATTGTACAGAAGTGTCTACGGTTGCAATATGTTTGATAGAAGGTATAAGTTTGCAAGCGCAAGACCCATCAGATTTAGATATGAAGTTGGTTAAACTTAAGGGGTTGTTTTCCATGTATTTAAATTCCTGTGTGTTGCTCCCTTCAGGTTGTTTATTCACAATCCGCGCCTGCTTCTGATATTTATTTAATCTATCAACTTCATCACGCGACAGAGCAACAGCCTTTCTTCCAAGCTGTTCTATGAAACTTAAGAGTTCTTTTTTATTTTCTTCTGTCCTATCTAAGGAAGTACGTAATTTTTTTAATTTGCGGTTTTTCTCAGCAATTGACTTCTCAAGTTCACCGATGCATCGCAATTTTTCGATTTCCAAATCATCATTGAGACCCTAAAAATATAAATATTTACATATAAAAAAAGTATTTTATTTAAATAATAATATATGGAAATACAAATGAGTTTTAGTATTTTTTTTATCTGTTAACAGTATAAGTTTTTTAATCTTGATAATAAAGTATCGTTGTAAGCTAATTTCTTCGCTTTCAATGATGTATGTTCGTCATTGATTGGAGAGTTGCAGAACATTGACTGTTTCTTGTGTGAGTTTTAACATTACAAAAGACATATCTTTGAGTGAACTCAGATTTTCATATTGACATCAGGAAAGAATGCATCAGTCGGTGTCAGTAAATTGTTTTGTCAACCAGCGGAAAATAAATTTGAGCGCTGACTAATCGAAACCTTGTGTCTGCGCCTCCCATCACCGTCTGCTTATGTGTTCTTCTTTAGTAATTCGAGTGTTTTATGTTCCAACGTAGGAATCAAACCTGCTTCTGAGACATTATCTTTTTCACCACCACCAGTGCATAAAAGCACATTGCTTGCGCAATCAAGTCTGTTGCGTTCTTTGTTATATATATTTAAAATTTGTTTCAGAAGATATGTTTATGTGCAATGGTGGATATTGGGAAATCAGTTTCAGTAAATTGTGGCGTCGGCCAGCGGAAAATAAATACATGCGCATGCATAAAATTGAAGTTCATGACTAATATATTCACCAGTGTACTTTTTTAAGAGATATAACCAAAAAAATAAGAAATTTTGAACTTAAAAACAAAAGTTATCAAATGTTCTGAATTGTATTGGTACATATGTTATGAATTTTTAATGTTTTAACGCATTTCTCTGAACAAACTATAAAAAAAATGGTTCTGAATAAATGTTGTCTAGATTCTTGAGCATTAAGGGGCCACTGGAACTATGTAAATTATCATATACATATAAAATTGTATTTCTTCCATGATTTGAATTTTTTGTTTATAGATGGCAGTACAAAACGCTTTAGTTTTTGTTGGAAGATACTAACGAACCAGTCGTTAAACATCAGAAGTTGTAAAAGGTAGTCACTACCCGTCCTGTGGATTACCATTAGCAGACAAAGCGGGTAGATACTACTCGACCCGTTGGTAGAATGTTAAGAATCATAAGTCATATTGTTGCACAATGCAGAATAATTAAAATTATGCTAAAAAGTTCTCACACGTGTAATGAATTCATCAGACTTTCAACTTTACACTATATACATAAAAGGTAATAACAATAAAACTCATCGGTACAGTAATTAAATATAAAATAAAACCTTTAATTGTTTGACGTGACCTTTTGTTGCATTTTCTAGAGTTGAAACTTCTTCAATTTGCTTTTTTAATTCAGCGATCTTTTTTGAAGTGTCACTGTCTAGTTGGGTGTACTTATTTAAAGTGTCACTGTATTGCTAAAGATTTTAATGCAAAATAATTATCTCATATACAGATTTATATTAGCAAATAATGAAAAACTTACATTTTTAACTGTAGAAAGCTCTATGAGTTTTTCTATGTATTTGTTGTTAATTGAATCATTATTACCTAACAGTTCGCTTATTTTCCTGTTTTGTTCTTCAAATTTCGCATTGAATGATTTTACGAGTATACTGTTCGAAAAAAGAATCAATTATTGCAATGTAATCATAAATAAATTGTGATAATAATATCGAATATTACTTACTCGGTGGTATGAAGTTTCTCCTTCAAATCCGCAGGAGTTACGTATTCTGCTTCAAAATATTTAAGAATCTGAAAACGAATTAATTTTTTTGATTAAAAATTGTATAATAATGGAGTTGCGATTGGAAAATATGTATAACTATCAAAATAATAAGTTGCTAAGTTGTTAGAAAGCAATATTCAAAGAGTAGAAAAGAATTTTTGTTGAAATTAAAAATATAAACGTTTTTGTGCGTCGGGCCGGTAGCACAAATTTACCTCGAAATCGAATACGTCGTTAGCCAGAGGATAGTCCATGGCTGAGGCAATGGAGCCCTAAGCGGCGGTGCCCCAATTGAGGGGCACACACGCAGCCCCTAAAGCGATATGCAAACCCCACGCGCGCTTTTTTGACCGACTGTCAAAACATATAACCTATACGAGTACAGGCCATATATATCGGTGTTGCCATAATATGTAAAACGGCCGACATTTTGTTTGAGAATTACATGTGTTATGGCCAAAATGCTTCGAATATAATAATTAAATCGCAGTAAAATATACATTTGTAATATTAATCCTTTCAACGCCAAGCGCATGATATCATGCGCAAGTAAATCTACTGTCTAACGCCAAGCGCATGATATGATGCGCTCGTTAAAACCTTCGTTTTTTAAAGAAACGGAAAGGTAAAAGTTGGCAATATATGTTTTAAAAATCAGTTTGAGTTCCTAGTAAACGATTTCAGTGATTTTATTTATAGAATTTGCGATGAAACAGTGGTATATATAATTATAAAGTCACGCCTTAATTTTAGTCGTTTGTATTTCGCGCGTGGTTTCGATCGTGCTTATTTAGACCACTTTTAGGGTTAGCACAAACGCATCGCGGAAATTCGTTTTTTTATACTTTAATTTATGAATCGAAATTAAATTATGTCATCAATATTTCAATGATAATTGTGATTTGTAAATACTTGTGAATATATTTATACGTTATTTCGACTGTTTTAATATTGTCAACTGTTTTTGTGATTGGTTTTTATTGTTTGTAATAATTAAATAACAATAATAATAATTACTATTAAATACTTATAAATAAATATAAATAAGATATAATTAATAAAATATCAATATTAACTCTTAGTAAATATTAAATAATAATAATAATAACAAAAACGATTCCTTGTCGTAGAATCATTTTATTTTACTTCTATTATTTTATAATTTATTTGTAATGTGTTTATTTATTTACATTAAATTAATACCATAGTGACCTAACAAGTTACCCCAATGCGTCACGATGGTCATAAAGTTTATTATTTATTGTATATATATGTGTGTGTGTGTGTAATATATATTACATATTCCGCCTTGAGTGTAGATATGTTGCACTCTTGCCGGTCCCAAGCCCGGATAAAGGAGGAGGGTTTCTATCATGGAGCAAACCAACCAACGTGGATAAATCCAAATAGTTATGAAAAAATCACAAAGAAATAATAAATCCGCCCCGATTCATAATGACCTAGACCAGTGGTCGGCAAACTTATTAGCCAAAGAGCCAAATATGTACATTACAACGATTAAAAAAAATTGAGAGCCAAATCTATTTATTAATTTAGCAAACCTTTATTATAATTTTCCAAATCAACACAAAGACGTTTAAATTTAGAGCTCCATATTTCCTTATTTTTTAAATCGAATGCGCGAATGCGCGTGGATATTTGTGCCAGAGCCGCACTTAAGGGGCCAAAGAGCCGCATGCGGCTCCGGAGCCGCACTTTGCCGACCTCTGACCTAGACCATGGTTTCCCAAACTATGTTCCGCGGAACACTGGTGTTCCGCGAATTCAAAATATGTGTTCCATGGAGCCTAAATAGATATTTCACAAAAATTTGGAGTAAATTAAAAGAATGAACATATTCTACTTCATAATGAAGGCGAAGATTTTAGTACCTAGAAGTTGGGTACAGCAAAATAAGCTAAGTGTTCCGCCAAAATTTTCGGATTTACGAAGTGTTCCGTCGCTCAAAAAGTTTGGGAAACCCTGATCTAGACAATCGAAATCTAGATAAACGATTGGACTTCAATTTTGGAAGCTGGAATGTGCAATATTACAACCAGGAAAAATGCAAACAATAGCGGAAGAAATACTAAAACTCAAGATATATCTAGAAGCCCTACAAGAAATTAGGTGGAAAGGCCAAAACCGATCACCGGTTGTAGTGCCGTGGAAGAAGAAGAAGAATATGTATATATTATAAATTATGCATATAATTATATATAGTTAAATGTAACATCGTATCTTGCTATCAAGTTTTATTATTTATTATTTTTATATATAAAGAAATATGACAACCTTCAACAACAACCAATTGCAAACACCATTGATCAAAAACAAACGGTTTGGTTATTAGGGTTATTTTTGTGTACGATATATGTGATTTTGTATGCATCAAAGAAATCTTGTCGATTTGTAAATGTTTATAACAGGATGTAGGTCAGACGAAGAAAATATGCGTTGCAGATTTATATATTAAAATTGTCTCAGTGTGAGCATGACCCTGCTTGTCGTTCGCTTGTATAGTGCCGCGCGCGTACATGTGTGTGTAGGTGTGTGTACGCGAGCCAACACGCGGACCAACAAATAGATTTAGTTTTGTTCACTTTATATTTCCAACAATACGACTAAAAATGTTTGTTTATTGATATAATTAGAATGGTTAAATCATGTTAATCATACATATATAATTTTAAAATATAAAAATTGAGTATTTTGGCTGTAATGATGTGTTAAACAGAGTAAGTAGCCAAAAAATTATATCGCTAAAAACGCATGGCGTACAGCGAGTAATTAAGAATTTACCGGTCGGCGGTCTAAGGGTTAAAATGTACCATATAATTAAATATGTTTATTTTATGACATACTATTTAAATAATAAAAATAAATAAAACATTACATGAGGCCGCTACCATAAATTATATAACAGGTTTAGGAAGAAGGGGGGAGGGAGGTTAAAAGAATTGTTACAGTGTGAAACAAACAGGAGTCTGGCTTAATGATATCTTGTAACATAGAGGAGGGGCGGGGTTAAAAAATCACGTATAACATGTGACATCATTTATGGAATCCACCTAAGCATAAAATTGTGAGGTCATAAATTTACGTCAACGAGTTAAAAAACACACTAGAAAGGCTTAAGGAATAATTATGCAATATTATCAATCAACAAGATCTAGCGCCCAAGTTGATCGCCTGTAGTGCCTGCTCCTCGGGCCGATCCTGGGTGAGATTAGGAGAAGCTAGGAAAACTTAATCTGTAAAATGGATCAGAGCTAAAAACTTATTCTGATTTCTCAGAAACGTGAAATTTAAATTCATGTAATTTAGGTATCGCGCTGTTCTATAAATATATAAATGTGGAAAATATCTCAATGGTTAGATTTCACAATAGCATATTATAAACAATATTTTTTTTTATTGCTGACTAGAAATTATGTATGTATATAGAAAATATATTATATTTACTTATATGTGATTTATGACTATATTAATTTATGTTTCTTTTTTGATTATTCATACATTTAAAAGATAAACAATTCATTTATATATTTTACAGTGATGGGGAATTCAAATCAAATAGATAAGGTTTAAGATATGATGTTAATGTTTTTGTTCAGTCATTTTTTTACGCTTAGTCTGTCATAACGTGTGAGCCGGATTCAAATTTATTTGGTTCGAAAAATTCTGCACCATTTGTGAAAAATAAATTAAAGTAAGTGTACATTCTTTATTTATACGTGTAGGTCAAAAGTTTACGTGCATTTTTTTACAGTTTACCGATCGAAAGAACATTTTACGATAATGAAATTAAAGGAAAAGCAATTTTATTCAATCATTACAAATTCAGCGATAAAGATCTTAAACACAGACATGGCACTGCTCGCGACGTTGAAAGGTTAAAAAAGGCTTTAGAAAAATTAAATTTTAAAGTCGAATTGTGTCAAGATTTCAATTTTCTTGATATAATCGTAAAACTGCAAAAAGGTAAATATAAATGTTATACAGTGAAGATATTAGCAAACCAGAAGAATAAAATATTATATGTATGTTATATAAAATGTTATTTATTTAATTATTAAAATATGTGTAGTATTTTTTGTTAATATTCTTAATAACACTTATTTATGTTTGCTATTTTCTGAGCATGGAAACAAGTTTTATATAAGTTTAGAGGTAATTTAAGAACAGTGATAAATATTTTAGTTGCTAGGTAAAAAATTACATTCTTAAAGACAAGTGAGAAAATATGTTTTTTTTGGAACACATAATCAATTTCCGTTGAGATTATTTTTTTTCATTAAGATTATTCTTTCTTATATTTAAAGGGTATTATAGTATTTAATGTACACATATTTCTCTAACTTACTGATTTTAATCATATTATTTTGATTTATCGGTTAATCGGTTGATATGATTATTGACTGATTAATCATTGGTACTATGACCCTATAACATTTTTTTTGTTAAGTCTTTGTGGATTAATCGCTTTAATCTAGTTGGGTGAACAATATGACAAAAACAGTATCTTATAACTATAATAAATTATTATTATGATATATACAAACAAAGAAAAAATCTATATAAATGTATCTAAACATATTTAAAAGTAAAAAGCAACCATTAGTTAAAAACGATGTTTAATCAAAAAATTTTCCACTCTATGTATAAAATATAAAATATATACATAGTTTATTTTAGTAGTCAGATTGCTATTTTTAAACGTGATTTTAATAGTGTGTTTGATTACATATAGGTACATATATGGAAACTTAGATAAACTTGTATATCGATTCAAAAGTGAAATATCTTTATTTGGTTCTAGGAGTAAAGCATTTTTCATTGTACTGGAATTCCATATTACCGATCCATATTATAATATGTTAAGCATCAATGTGTCGAAATTAAATTACTCATTCTAAATCAGTTCGTAATTATGAAGAATATATATTTTACTTCATCGATCAGTTTACTTTTGAAACTTCTTTGCGAAAGTGTTATTTTTATTAATTTGTACATATATATTGAATTTTATAAGTTAACTAGATATATTTATCTACAAAAGAATATGTCAATTATTATACACATGAGAAAGTTTGAAACTCGAGGTCGAAGTTAGTTTTCAGCGAACATTTGTCGCTCCCACTTTTTCCAGAGACTTATAGGTGTCACAGCAGTAATCACTTGGATGCAGATCGTTAAAGCTGTACAGTTCTTTTCTTAAGGTGTGCCTTAAAAAAATCTAATGAGACAGATGTTGGTTCCCTTTTTATTTTTCATATTCCTATATAAAAGTTAGGTCTGTCTGAGGTCCAATCAAATTTGTTTCAGCCTAATATTTACCCAACACCCAACTTTTGTTTTTAGATGCCAGAGACATTATCTTCGTGAAGGTAACTCGTTCGCGACTGTTATTGATGAACGTGAGGTCTAGTGTTGGTTCGCACAACGTACCGGCGCAAAAACCTTATCGAATAAGAATTTTCTATGTTATTAATAAATAATATTACATTATTTTCAGTTGCAAAAATGGAACGTATAGAATTTAGTTGCTTGATCGTCGTTGTCATGACGCATGGAGATGCTACTGGAAGTGTATGGGCTTTTGATAAGAAATATTTTGTGAATAATCTATGGGATACTTTAAAACCAGTTAAATGTAAGCAATTAATTGGAATACCCAAGATTTTTCTTATTCAGGTAAATAAAATAAATTATGTACATTTTAGGCAGTTGTTAATGGTGCAAGTAATCCGTTCAATTTAATAATAATCTGATTAACAGGCTTGTAGAGGAAAACAATTGGACAAAGGCAGTATTGCAACGGACGGTATAGCAGCATCCGTTGAAAAACATATAAAATATCCGATGATGGCTGACTTTTTGCAGATGTATAGCTCATGTGATAGTAATGTGCATTTTCACATATAATTTTCAAACGATGCGTGAGGCTACATGTTATATTGTTTATAATGCAGGTTTCAAATCTTGGCGATACTCAGATGGAAGTTGGTTTATACAGAGTTTATGCCAAGTTTTGGAGGCCAAGGGTGAGGAGTGGCATCTTTTGGAAATACTCACTGTTGTCAATAACAAAGTGGCATTTGAGTTTGAGACCCCAAATGGAGATAAGCAAATATCGCAGATTGTTTCAATGCTAACAAAGTTTTGGAAATTCAAGAAGGCTGAGGTTCGAGTCGATTAAAAGTAAAAAACTAATTAAAAAGGTCGCGATAATTTACGTACATAACCAAAACATATATAGTAAAAAAAATGTATGTAGTATTTCGTATTATGTTATTATTGTGTTATAATGTATTTTTATTATTATAAAAACATATATGTAAATATTTCGAAAGCCATCAATTACCATAAAATAAAAACTATTTAAACATAATCTTGGAGAAACATAATTAGAAACAATACGTATTTATTATTTTACATATCCTTTGTAATTATCGGATGGTCGCCCAAAAATTCACACTTTGAAAGTTACGTTTCTACGAAGGTATGTACGGGAGGCGGAGCTAAGCAATAATACGATTGCTCCAAAATTGGCCTTCTCTCCCACTCATCCAATGCATCAAGCATCATCGAAAGAGCAGTACAAAAATTAGTTTGACATTACTATTAACTTAATCTCACAAGTACCCAGATCGCCATGAGGAACCAGAGACCAGAAAGAATAGATATTCACAACTGTGAGGTTTTACGACTTTTCTCATTCTACAATGCCGGCCAAATTTCGTTGTACATATATCGGTATAAATTCTATATGTATGTGTAATAAACTATGTATCAAACAACTCTTTTGGCACCTAACTGGTTAAAAAGCAATTGCTGATCATAATCAGCAATTTTATTGTCGTGCCAGTTTCTCGCTTCCCACAACCAAGCATAGGTAATTTTTGTCGAAATCACCGTTTTTTATTATTTTAATATTTATACACAAATAGTGGCATAGACCTGTGTCATTTTTGTAAGTTTGACAACTTGCTCTAAAATAATGACCCATGCTGGAATTTGCAGAACAATAAAGTTTTGTTTATATTTTTGTCTGTTTCTGCAGAACGCTGAATTATCCAAAAATACTCATTAATTCGTTATTTGGCACTTGACCATGTATCAAGTCAATAATATATATCTATGAACCAATAGTTGTAGCGTCATATTGCTAGTTTACTATATTTAAATTTTATTTTGGCAGTTAGCTTCAATTAGGTAGTTTTTTTTTATGTATTTCATGTTTATTTTCTGTTATTTTAGCGGCCATTAGAATGCAACTGCGGATAAAAACTCAATATTATTTTAATATGTACAAATAAGAAATGTACATTATCAGCTATTTAAAAATCATAAAAGTTTTTAAAAATAGTAGCTAATTAAAATAAAATTTCATTTTTCTTAAATAAAAATATAAAATAATATACGTAAACAAAGGAAATATATTTGATTATAATAATAAAAATGAAAATTGAATTTGCTCGATTGATTTCCGAGCCCCGGTAATGAATTATGTTGTTTAGACCAATAAAAAATAAGCATTCAAACATAAAACAAGATGGCCGAAATCAACGCGACAACAACGTGATTTTTTTACCCGACAATAATGTTTATCAATTTGCCATGTTCTCAAGTTCAAAAAAAAAAATTATCACTTAAGAAAAATATATGTAGTTTATAAAGGATTTTAAATATAATATAAATAATGTGGATTTGTAATAGTATTTCCATACAGAAAATTTATATTTATGATAAAATTGTGTTATATGTAAGTTATATGCTATTTATACCACATAGTAATATAGAAATAATTTAATAATAATGCAAATAAAATAAAATTTACCTCTATCAAAATATGTATTTTTACAAATTATATGAATTTTGTTTTACAGTGATAAACGTTGAGCAATTCCTTATCAATTGTAGCACATAGATACTATTAAAAAGATAAGATTTTGTCAGTCATTTCGATATTTCGTCGATGTTAAATATTCATTTCTGTTCGTTTTGTCCGTCATAATGGGTGAACCGGATTCAAGTCTATATTACAAAAAAGTTAATCCAATTACAAATGTAGAAGTTACTTACAAGTAAGTATTCAAACTTTATCTTACTCATTAGCCAAAAAATTTATCGCTATTTTTTATAGTTCGACGGTCGAAAAATCGTATTACGATAATAACATAAAAGGAAAAGCTATTATATTCAATCATCACAAGTTTGTTAAAAATATGGCACCGCCCAGAGAGGGCACTGCTTGGGACGCTTTTAGGCTAAAAAAAGCATTGGAGAGATTTAATTTTGACACCGATGTATGTCAAAATTATAAGTTTAATGAAATTATCGCAAAAATGAGAGAAGGTATATTTTTTATGTTTATTAAGGGAAAATATTTATTTAAAAAATATTAGCATCGCTTTGTACTTGTTATAAATGTACTTGTTATTAGGATATTTTTTTCAATATATTATACATATTTCTATTTGCTAAGATCATTTATAATTTACACATGTCCATCGGTAGGTAAACTATTGACATTAGAATTTACTCAGATTGATCTTTTGTGGATTAGATGTTTTTCAGTTGTTTTTAATTTAAACCTTGTGCTAAATAAGTTAATCTTTCTAATTTATAAAAGAAGAGTGGTTCAACTGAGGAACCTAATAGTTCTATGACATTCTGACTTATGTATATACGATTGTGGAAATAAAAGTGGACAAACGTACCTGTCACTTACACTATTATAACTATTGGAACAAGTAAATTTATTTTGAGATTGTATAAGTTTGGCAACGATAGTTGCTCATATAATACGCGTTAACGGCAATGAGTGCCCATTCTTTCGATAGTCTGTACGATAGATCTCGTTTATACCGTTGGACAAATACGATGCTAATATACTTACACATATATTTTTTTTAGTTTATATACAATATTATATATATTAAATTAAATATTATTAACCGTTTATAGTAACTCAAATGAAACGTTCAGAAATAAGTTGTTTGATCGTCATTGTCATGACTCATGGAAATAAATATGGACTTGTGTGTGCTTCTGACAAGCCATACTCGGTGAATAAGCTTTGGGAAATACTAAAGCCAGAAAAATGCAAAGAACTAATTGGCATTCCAAAGATTTTCTTCATACAGGTAATACATGTAAAAATATTATGTAGACACTTTAAATAATACTTCAATATGAATCTGAATAACAGGCGTGTAGAGGAGATGAATCGGACAAAGGCTCTATTGCAACCGACGATGTAGAAGGACCTAAGGAAAAACATATTAAATATCCAACAATGGCTGACTTTTTGCAGATGTATAGCTCATACGAAGGTAATGTGCCTTTTTTATTAAGGCTTGTAATGGATACGCGTATTTTTGTTTAAATTTAAATTTAATTTTACGTTATTATGTATTATTACATATTACAGGTATTGTTTCTTGGCGATATCCGGATGGCAGTTGGTTTATACAGAGTTTGTGCCAAACTTTGGAAACTAGGGGCGAAGAATGGCACCTTTTGGATATGCTCACAGTAGTCAATAACAAAGTGGCATTCGATTTTGAGACGCCCATGGGAGATAAGCAAGTACCACAGATTGTTTCAATGCTAACGAAATTTTGGAAGTTCAAGAAAGTCGAAAATTGGGTTGACAATAAACCTTCTGAAGTTTAAGTTTCATTTAAAAATGTTAATAGTTTTTACCAATGTTTAAAAATATTATTAAATGTTTACAAATAATATTATTATTATTTAAAAATGTTGAGACTAGCATTGGATCACAATGGTCAATGTTTATAGTTATGTATTAAGAGTTTTGTAATTATCCCTAATTTATGTTTTAGAATGTTTGTGACGATTTCTACTTTTGGGAGTTATCATTTCATGATAATAGAATTTTCTCAAAAATAGCTTTTTTGAGGAGCTTGTGATTTATTCCAAAAAAATTATGTTAAAGTTCATGTGGATTATATTAAAATGACACGCAACAAAACAATCAAGTATGTTTTATGTAACAATCGTTTTTTATTATATGTATATATATTTACACACTTATTTAATACAACTTTATGAATGTATATACAATCTTATTACAAATCTTATGACATTAATACATGGTTTTGATGGCTATGTTTATTTTATTTATTCGGTATATAATGTTTTTTTGTATGATTTATTAAATATTAAACTAACATTATTTATATTTACATGGTTTAAATCTATGATATAGCTAAGGTGAAAGAAACACAAATGGTTTTCAAATACTTTTTGAATAATAAGAAACGCAAATAAATAATTAACTATAATAACAATGGTGAATATAGGCTCTTTGCGATGTTTTTCAGAAGATATAAGGCGAAATGACGAGCTTCACTGAAGCCAGTAAACTGATATTATGATTTTACATCAAATGCATCAACTTATAATAGCGTATCAATGGCATGTATGACACCGTTGGTTGCTGGTATGTTGTGGGTGATGACGTGTCCAGAGTTTACCTTGATTCGACCTGAAAATAAAAACATTATTCATTATTAAATAGTTATACCAAATTGAAACAATAAACGGGTTATATATTTTATATTTGTAGTGGGCGTGAATAAGTTGACAACTCGACATACATGACATTTGCAACTAACCGCATAATAATAGGGAGGAGTCATGCGCAAAAATAAAGCCTTTTTCAAGAGACTAAATAATAAGGATTGTTAATATAATTTACGAATTGTACAATATATTAGATACTACTTAGTATATTTAGATCGTATAATTACCAGCGTTCTTTTGTAGAGTGATTGGTTTTTCGAACTCCATGCTTTCTCGCACTTGGTAGTATCTCATTCCAGCACTGAACAAAGTTCCTGGAGTAATGTGTTTCATGACAAAAGCTTTCGCTGCGTCTTTGTCAGTTACTAGCTTTTGTAACTCGTCGGACTTCAAGTGTGTGAACGCACGATCGGTAGGCGCAAATACTGTGTAAGTTCTAGAGTCTATAACCATATATAATATAGATATAGCTTTATATTTTTGCTAGATAAAATATATTTATTTTAAGATATAGTCAACAAACCAGATAAAGTCTCTGTTAAGCCGCTGGAGAAGAGAGCCTTCAAAAAGTTAGTGAATCTCCTTTCTCTGTCAGCTTGTAGCGTTTGAACTATATCTCCAACTGGCAATGGGAACATGACTCGATCTATTGCGTGAGTTATTCCTTGAGGAATGACTATATCTTGCTTCTCAGTGATCACTCTAGCTCCGTTGACGGTAGTTACCTAAAAATAACCATTATTAATCAACCAATTATTCATGAAGCAAACACCCTGATCCATGTGTAACGCATGAAGTTAGTCGCGAGTGGAACAATATTTTTTTTTAATTCATGGTTACCTTAATCTCGTTCCATTCAACATCATGCATGTCGTATTGATTGACCCTCAATTGGGTTCCTGCCAATGATACTCCTGTCATCTCATCTTGCAGGGTAGATATTTCAAACGCACCAGGTATTACATGATGCAATAACAGCTGTAGCAAAGATGTTTAAAATTATTCAATGAAATTTTTATTTAAAATATTTTTATTACTTACCCCACTCAATAGTCTTGGATTTTCCTTGAACTTCTCCTCGGCTTTGTCGGGACCTCCTAATTGAATCAACAAAGTCCGGAATGCCTTATCAGTTGGAGCAAACACCGTATAAGGTCCAGTTTCGTTCAAGATGGAATCTAAACCAGATTGCCTCAAATACTTTGCTGAGGCAAACAGTCCATTCTCTTTCAGTATTTCCACTAGTCCTGGATTGGAGTTTGAAGTAAACGGTGGTTGAGTGCCTTCTGGAATAGATTTCGGCGTTGTAGATCTAGCGATCAAAGTGGTACTTGGATAGTATGTGCTCGAGCTTGGATAAATGGACACGGTGTCGGCGCTAAAGCTGGAAGTCGTGGGCGAAGCAATACTGGGTGTTTGAGAGTATTGGTTATTAATCTCCTCGTCTTCGTACGTCGAACTTTTTGCATTCAGAGCCATTTGATGTCCATTGACTGTGGTAGGCTGAGCTTTTGTGTAAAATATCGTACTTGGCGAGTTGGATCTTGAGCTCAGAGTATAGGATGGAGTAGCCGTCGTAGCTTCTAGCGTAGAAGCTGACGTGGATTGCGGATGAGGACTGCCGTTATGATTGATGGATAGTAAAGATGGAGAGGCAGAGTTGTAATACTTGGGCGCTGGAGTTACGTTTTTCAGCTTTGTTGCTTCAAAGTCATCGTAGATGCTAGCGGTTTGGCTGGTCGCAGTAGCTCTAGGGAAAGACGTAGCCTGTCTTGTTAATGTAGTCGCTTTAGGTTGATCGCTCAAAGGATTTCTTGTAGTAGGTTTCACGTGAGGCCTTTTGCTCGGAAGTTTAATCTCGCCTTCTTTGATCTTCTTTAAGATCCCATCAATATCATGACCTGGTTCTTTATCGCCATTGCCTCGCACGCCTTTGACTTTGAATGATCCGTCGCCTTGTTCTTCGATAAACACGAAAGTCACTTTCTTCTGGTTGGTCAAGTTGGAAGGAATTTTGTCTATTTCTTCTAATTTTCCATTTCCGAATTGTTTAATGACTTCATAATCAGCATCCGGAGGCAGTACGCCTTTAGTTATATCATCAAATGAAAGCTTAGGTTGCTTCGGCGCTCTGATCTGATTGGGCGAGTGCGACACTATTTGAGAAAGCGAAGAAGAATCCGCTGACAAAGGAGTAGCTCCAGCTATTAAATTCGGATCAGTCGTTCTAATCACTTCAAATTTTTCTCCATTCGGTAAAGATATCTCTCTGGACGTAAAGTTCTTACCGCCGAAGTCTTGCGAATTTTCCGCAATTGCCAATTTTAATTGTTTTAGTAAGTCTTGCCGTTGGAGATGTTGCAACTTTGATGGAGAAATCTCTTGAGGTGATTCTTTAGTAGATTTTTTTGGTTCGTCGGTATTTTCGATGATTGATTTTAGTTCTTTGTATATTTTTTGTCTGTTGCTTTGCAAGAAAAGTTCCGGATTGTCTCCTTCCGATCGGGATTTTGCTCGTTGTCTGGTTCTAGATTTTGGCTTTGGAGTTGTGGTGGTAGTCGTGGTAGTCGTTGGGTGTAGTTCATCGTATTGTTGGAGAGCTTTTTTGAATAGACCAATTTCTTGCGGAAGAATTTCTCTCCCTTGTTCAGTATTAAAGTCGCTTATGGGCTTAGCGGTGGCATATATCTCTTCTTGCTTCTTTTTTTGCTTCAAAGTGAACTCTTCGTGTAATTTAAAAACTTTTTGCTGTTGCTTCTGTTGTTGTCTGTCAAGGAATTGCTTATGTTTCTGTATAATCTTTTGCCTTTCTTGCAACTCTTTGAGACGCTCGAGATCTTGTTGTCTCTGTTCGTCAATTAACGATTGCAGTTGGCTGTGTTGCTGAGTCGAAAATAATGGATTCGTTCCGAGAGAGTTTTGGAAAGGTATTTCGACATTTAATTGTTGCTGATTTGAGACTATTTGCGAACGCTGTCCGTTTTGATTAAAGTTAAAGGCGCTTTGATCCACTGTTATTGTCGGTATAGTTGGCAAGAACGAACTCTTTGTAGCTTGTTGATCTTGCTGGATAGGAATCTGCCTCTGGTGCCCGTTCGTCAATTGCGGCTGTTGGAAGAAGGAAGACTGTTGCAAGTCGGGGTGGTTGGGTTTAAAGTCAGTCTGGACAAGCTGCTGGGGCTGGGGGAGTTGAGGTAAGAAAGCTTGTTCGTTGGAGATTAGCGGCTGTTGGAAGACGAGCTGCGGTGGCGAGGTGTTAGGATTTTGTTGAAAGGCTGTCGGTGTTTGCACGAAGATTTGCTGATTTGGATTAAACGGACCTGGCGGGCTGATGGGAGCTAAGGGCGTCCGCCAATTATTACTTTGGGGGGTGTCGGCGCCAGGTTGAGCTGCGAATCTGTGCTGATGTTGTTGAACGTCAGTCAAAATCTGACCCTGTTGAGCGAATGATATGGGCCCATTGTCGTTCTATAAAGAAATAATAGCAAAACATAATTTTTTTTAAATTTTGTTGAAAAACTGTTTTTATTCAGAAAAAATGCTTTTATTAAAAAAAATGCGTGCTGTCTCTATCACCAAAAAGTGGTTCTCTTTGCTATCAAATAAACTATTGAATGAAATTGTACTTTTCTATACAATAAATATTTATTATAAGACTATTAAAATAATAGCGATTTATATTTGATTAAAAACAGCTTCTGTACGGCTTAATAACAGTATTCAATTATAGCTACGTTGGAATTAAAATAATTCGTTTAATAATTTATTGCTTGTGTACGAGAAAAGAAGCAACTAATTTGCTTATATTTATAGCAACGTCGCTATAAATATAAGCAGATAATATATGATAGCTAGCATCTAAAAAATAAACATTATAATTAAAGCAAATATGTTCATATTCAGTAATTTCGAATAAGTAATATTAACTCTGGTATTATAAACCATTCAATGTTTTAGATAGGACAGAAGAATTTGATTTATTTATTGGGTTCCTTTTTGATAGACTTAATATATGCATCTACAGTATTTCAGGTAAATTGGAATCATATTTGGATTATGAAAATTTATATATGCACTTTAAAAATTAGACATTTAATTTTTTTCATGTTTATTTTGCAGAAGAATAAATAAAATTAGCTGAGATATATATTTATATATTTTTTGATACTTCGATAGTGACGGACCTGTCATGATCACGAATTTTTTTGAATTCATGATAATGGCAGGTCCATCACTGCCGAAATATCCAAGCCCAGCATTTAAAAAATATATTATATAAAATATACATTAAAAAACTTATGTTTAATAAAACGGCTTTTACAATAAAGTATTTTATAAGAGTGCATAATATAAAAGACATATTTATATAATATGAAGTTAAAATTTCTACCATGTCCGTGAACGAATTCACGAGCGTGAGAAACAAATTCACTTTTGAAAACGAAAGTAAAAACGTTCGTCGTTTGTTCTTATTTCGTTTGCATTTACATTATACACCATTGTTTGTTTTTTTCATTATAGAAATTGCGCAAGCAATTATGATCATAAAAACGTCTTATCCTAATATTAAATATGAATTAATTAACTATTAATCATTACAAGCGTACATACGTTTGATGTTCGGCACGAAAAATATCGAAAACGTATGGAGGAAAAATATATTTTTATTTAGTTTTGGCCACAACAGTGTTTATTTTGAATCAATGAATTATTTAGTATTACGAAGTGCTCGTACGCTCGATATTCGCGGCACGGAGAAATGTCGAAAGTGTACGGGGTCGTTTCGTTTAAAATTAATTTATTTTTTATTATTTGCAATTCGTTGTGCGGCGAATGTCTAATTTTTCGCTAAGCGTTTTTGTAAGCATTCGACCGACGTTGCATAATTGTCGTAATGGACGAACGCTGACCGCTCGTTTTGCACCACTGCAGCAAATTAAATGATTCAATCTGGCCGATTTATGCAACTAGATGGCGGCCAATAGGTTATGTTTTGAATTTCGATGATCGGTGTTGCCACAATTGAAATAAAAATCAGATGCACGCTATTTATGACTGAGACGGAAAGAAAGGGGGTCATCGATTTATAAATATTTAGCGATGGACTGTGTAATTTCTAGGTCGCAGGGAGATGGAGAAAACGAAAATTTACAATTCGCGCACATTAACACGTTTTTTTATACGTCGGAATTTAATACTTTATTATTATTATAAAAAATGTAATAAATTGATAATATATATCTTTAAATTATGATGGTGGCTATATATGTATTTTTGCATACTTTGCAGTTAAGATAATATCCTTTAGATGATTGTTTATTTTATTATTTTAATTATTTTTAACTATAATATGCTAATAAAAACGATCATATCATAAATAACAACTGACATAAAAAGTTAATGAATGTTTTTCCCTATATTTTTTTTATTAAATACAAACGATAAATTATCCTTATTAGGAACACATTTCTAAAAATTATCATATGATTTAAATATTTGATAAAAGTGGGTTAACTGATATGTATATGATACAAATGTTAAAAAAATCTTAGAGAAGCATGGATGTAAAAATATTTTAAATTATAGCATAAACAAATAAAATAATACCATATATATAACTGAAATTTTTAAACTATCATTAAAATATTGTATTTTTTTTGTTTTTATCGTTTCATACATATACATATATATAATAAATAATTCTTAGTACTTTATATTAGGAAAAAAAAAATTCAGTAATATTCAAACTTATAGTTTGATGAAAAAATTTCTTTCATTTAAATAATAATAATAATTATAATACACTCATCGTTTCCATCACTGTACCCACCCTAAATCCTGTTATAGCGAAAGCACCACCGCAACACAAAACCACCACTAATCCAATACAGCAGGACATTTCCTTAGGCACCATTTTTATAACGCGGTTCTTAACTTCTATATTTTATAAAATATTTTTCAATTTAAAAAAATCAAAAACACTTCATAGCACAAGGATTTAACAGCACAGTTGTTCTTCGCGTGACACTTCGCGTCTCTTTCGTGGTCGAACGCGTACTGAGTCTTGTGCTGCTCTTCCACCAGCCTCCTGGTGAATGTCTTCAACCACCACCTACTCTCCGGTTATTAACATCTTCTCGTGTCCGAAGAAGCTCTTTCTCCTCCTGCACCCACTGCAGCCGAGAGACAAAGAGCTGAAGTGAATGTTGCCTTCTGGTCATAGGTTGCAAGACGCGAGGAAGAATTATTTATTCGCCATTTTGTGCGTGCGGATGTTGAATTATAAACGGTGACCATGTTTAAGAAGATAAAGATCTATCCGTTAACTTATATAAAACAGCGAATCTAAAGCTTATATTATTTTATACTTCACATTATTTAAACATACAAAGAGCAATATATTATTAGGTGAATCTAAACTTTAAAGTTATACTAACTAATATGTACTACATATCTTGTTTTATATTAATCATCACAATATTCATCCACGAGATTAGAAAAATCTATGAAAACTTATCTATCGGTATTATTATTATATAATAATCATTAATTCTGATTTTCCAGATATGAAAGAAATTGTAAAACATCAAGATTAATATAGAATTTAATTCCTGGTCTTTCAGGCATTGATCACCGATTTATACCACAGATATGTATATCATGCTGGTAAATTTGAATTTGAATACAATTTGTGCAGTGATAAATATATACACCTGTCTGTTTTTGCCGCAGTACTGTGTTACATAATCTTGGTATCGTGTCGAAGATCGTGTCGAACTCTCGGGAATTTAGGTGGCCGGTCGAGCTTCAATCCGAGTAACCGACACAAGTTAATCAATTAGATGTATTCGATATTTTTTGCAATTTGACCAAATTATTATAGATTACAATCTATGACTATTTATGAACATAGGAAAAATAATCTTTCTAATCATAACTACATAATTAAAATGAAACATTCTTATGTAGTATGCAAAAATAAAGGTATTCAAATATTTTTCCAGGGAAGGTATTAGAGATTCTTGCAACTGAGTTAAAATCTGATAGTACTGAGGCTAGATGTACTAGGTTCTATGCTCTATTTTTCTGAAGAGTCAGTAGACAAAAACACACACATTTAGAATTCACGCGATAGCTGAGATCATATCTTATTTAAAACACTAATAATTATAGAAGCAAATAAACATAAAAAAACTCGTAGAGTAATAATAAATAAAACATACATAACAATGATTATAACTTTGGTTAAACGTTTGAAAACCAGTTCTAAAAAAATGATCTCCTGTTTATTTCCGAATGATAATGGTTAGAATCTGGGACACAACTTATTATCGGTGTTTGTAAAAGACATTTATAGTAATCTCGACAATCGTACCTCGAGAACAATAAACCAATACTGCTCCGTTTACTTATACGTACCGGTACATCTATCACAGCGAACGACCAGTCGCAGGGCAAAAATTTAAGAGTATGTTATGATCACGCTTTTAATGAAATAAGTGTGCACTTACGCGTTTACTCCTGAAAATAAATATATTGTAGTAATTAAAGCAGTCTTCCAAACTTTTTCCTGATTAAGTCGATTCTTTGTGGAGCAGTGTTCAAGTATACTTACAATATAAAATAATTTGTCTATAAAAAGTGATTATAATTTCTCATAACATTTGTTTTTTAATATATTTTTTTGTTATTAAAAAATATATAATACCAAATTTAATTATTGTTTTATTTATTTGTTTAATACGAACAATGGAATGAAAATATAATTATATTGTATAAATACATTACTAATTCATATAACTGACACATTGGTTCAAAAGCTTTCGTAATGAAGATAAGTTCCCTCTCAAGTACTTTCCGAGCCTGAACAATTTACAAGAACAGTGAAAGGTTAGAGACATTATTATAGAGTAACAATTAATATATGTCAGCAGCACATTCAATCTAGGTTTCTTTATTTAAAAAAAAAAGATTCTGCTTTCAGGACCTTACGTAGTATTTGCAATAAAAATAGTCGGTAAAAAGTTGCTATCTCAGAAAAATAATTAATTTGATACAAAGCTTGTTTTCTTTAACATTATCACCGATGCAATAAAGTAAAGTGTCTGCAGACAGATGTGTTTTACATTTTTCTATATTATTAATTATATCAATAATTTATATTATAAACAACAATGATCTTAATCTGGACCCCTGTGGTACACCGTAAGATATTATTTTTTTTAGAATTTTTTGCGTTCTCTTTTTAAAATAATTATTAAACCATCTTAAAACTATTTCACTTATACCTAAAATCTGTTATTTATTTAACATTATACTTCTGTCTATTTTTTCGAAAGTTCGTTTAAAATCTAAGAAAACTGGTCCAATATTTTTTTTGTATTCTTGACCATTAACCAATCATTTATCACTACTTGTAATGCAGTTTCAGTGAAATGTTTTTCTCCGAACCCCATTTGTTGTTCACACAGAATGTTTTGAAAAATAAAAAAACCTTAAATTGTTTGGTTACTATTTTTTCCATCACCTTTTTCATAAAACGCAACATTTGAATTGATCTCATTTCCTTAACCTTTTTACTCTTTTTAATTTAAAGTATAGGTACAATAGTAGCAATCCTTAAATTATCAGATATTTATCCTTTAAAGACTGCATTATTTACTAAATAATGTAATTTCCCATGTTTATTTGATTATATTTATCTGTATTAGTTATCTATATTTTGTGAATTTTTTATGGGTCTTACTGTCAAATACTAAGAAATACTGTGCGTATAGGAAGCAAGCATCCCTAGATTATACATTTCACAGAATGACAACGTTGTCAATTTTTACTAATTTCGATTCTACCGTTACATAGATGCACCCTGATATACTTAATCACTTCCATCAGAACTTTAAGTATATAATGTAGACCGCTTCGATCTGAGGAGTTGCTGTTGATGTTGCTGCTGAATAATTTCTGTTTTTGTGATATAAATAAGTGCAATTTTTAAAATTAATTTATTAATATCTAGAAAGTATTAAGGAAATAAAATAAAAATTAGAAGATTTTTTTTAATTTAGAAAGCTTTTGTATATTATTTATTCTGTGTTAGTTAGAAATACATCTAATGTTACATTTTATTTTTTTGGGCTATTATTACAAGACACTTGACTCGATATTCACAACTTACAGAAAAGTTGAAAAGTTTAAACGATTTTTTTTTATCACAACGCATTTTTTTTCAAAAATAAAATAGGGAGAATGAGGCTGTAATTAGAGTCAGTTCACGAGTAGCGCATTTATTAACGAATAAAATGAAGCCATTTACCGATAACATAAATAAAGTCGTTTATGCATATTGCATCAGGCTTTCAGTTCCTACAAGTGTTGAGCACATTGTGCATAACATCAATAGCCGATTTAATAGCAAAACAAATGAGTTTGAAAACTTTCCTTTGGTTTCATCCAGTAGTTTAAAATTTTGTTTGACTTTTAACGCCCATGCTAAATCCAGGTTTTCCAATACAAAAATATTATTTTTTATAATTAAAGGATTAGGTAAATATAGTAATATTAAGTCACCGTTTTTAGAGATTAATGCAAACAGTAAGTTATTGGTTTGCATAAATCATTAAATTGAAAATGGAAATAATAAGCTTTGTAATTAATTTTGTAAAAGTGACACCACTTTCAGAAAATGTACAGTTGAGAAATCAATGACTTTACATATACTGCTTAGTTGTTGTTGTTGTTTATTTAATGAGTAAATTCATTATTTTTTATAGCTCACTTAAATTTTGCTTTCTGGCCCACTAAGACAAAAATATTTCTGACCTGGCCTTATAAAACAAGTTTACTTACCACTATTCTAGAATCAAGAATCACTATTTTTGTTATATTTAATCAAGGAAGGGCTTGATATATTATTCGTACTTAAATGCACTTCTTTATAAGCGAATTTATTAAACCAAAATAGCATCAAGAATAGATCGCTTTGGGGTCAGTGCCACACAATGCATAGCAATGAATTCAGCAATGCGTATAGCACTATTTATATTAATAATAAACTTATGTATTGTAGGTCGAAATATTTTATTTACATTTACGAGTGCTCTTATATTATAGTGTCACTTAATTAAGCATACTGTTTGTGAAGATATACATCTCATTAAAACATATCTGGACAACAAAACTACCGTTTTGTGAACTTCTGAACAGGTTATTATAATTAATAATTGTTTAATCGAGGACCTTGACCGTTAATTCTATTGAGTCATTAAAATCAATTATAAAAAATATAAAAAGCTATCATGTTGCAATGTTAATTAATAACGGTTTCAATCAACGTTGATTGCAGTTGAATAAGAGCAAAAACTCGTATCGGAATTTAAGCAAAGAGTGGAAGAATAATTAACCTACGTGAGAAATAAAAAATAATAAAAAATAGCCACACAATAACAAACAATTGTATCTGGATTATGCAACGGATTTGTTCGCATGTGTCCCTCTACAATGGCAACGCGTGGTCACACCCGTTTTGCGGAATGGGAAAGTGAGATTCACACACACGGCGGATATAATAAATACGCAAATTCCCACTGCGCGTAACTTTTTATTTATTTATTGTGAATACTTGGACAAAGTCCCTTTTCGGGTTAACAATGAAATAAAATAATTATTAGCTGTTGCAAAATTGTGTTACATCAGATTGAAAGTTTTCTTTAGGTAATTGATTTATTTGTGTATAAATAAAATCAATTGTCTGAAGTTAAAGCACAAACTCTTACAAAATTATTAATGCGATAAAATAAAAATAGAGTTATTGTAAGCTTTAAAAACACAAATTTGTCTACAAACTTTTAAGATAAAAGAGTTACATTTGAGTACTTTGGACCCAAAAACTTCAATTTAATTTGAATGAAAAAAAGTCTGTGTCAAATTTTAATAGTACAAAATATATTAAAAAATATTAAAATTTGCACATATTCCATAACCAAAAAACCATAGGAGTGTTAGCCTAATTTTACATCTCATTGCGGTTAGTTAAACTCAGATCAATTGGCTCATAGCGGTTGATTACCAATAAAAATATTATTTCTGATCTTCATTTGCTTGACTAGTATATAATAATCTACCACTCTGTAATTTAATATCCGTGTACCGTACAAGGATAAACACGTTTTGTCATTGAGAAGAAATGGCTTCGTTGACAGTGACTAATCTTAGAAATGTATGTATGTAATCATGAATCACGTCGATTTTCTAATGAATATTAACTCGTAACCAAAGGCTACTCGAAGACAGTTCATCCATATAAATATAATGTAAAATATATATTGTCATAATATATCCAATGAAAATAATATCAGAGAGCATACCCTTTTATGTAGTAAGTCGTTAAAATATATCATAACATATGTAAGTTGATATTTATTAAATATCTCTCATATTGTCGCCCCCTATCAAAAGTCATCAGGGTGATTTAGAATTGTAGGAAGTGATTTACAAGCATATGAAAATGCTTAACCAAAGACAAAATAAATCAATGTTCGGAAATTCAATAATTAATGATTCAACCAGAAGGAAGAAGATTAACTGAAGCATAAGAGGTTTATGGTTGAATTATGTAAATATGAAATTTATAGTAGATTTTCCACTTTCAACTTGAATGTGTAATATACGCTGTATGCAATATTTTCTATTTTTTAATAATTTATAATACTATAATACGTATCCTTAAATTATATTATAACAATGGATTGTTAAATTTTGTTAATATTATATTAATACAAAAATACTAATATTAATTTATTTTTGGTATAAATTAATAAAGAGACAATTATGAAATATTATATACTCCACAAATATAAGATTATTTGTGATTTCATGTGAGCTTAGTTTTTAGTTATATAATATTTGTTGCTTTTATAAAATAGTATAAACTTGAATACAGCTACAATTTTTACCATTTTGATCAATACATTTTTTTTAATCTTCTAGTCGATCTCTCATAATATATTTATTGCCAATTTGTTTCTTGTGTTTCCGTCTTGCAATTTCCACTTCTTCTTTGATAATTCTAATTTTCAAATCTTTGTGAATAAGCAAGTTTGGGATATATCACGGAGCATCAAACATTCTCATAAACCGAAATTATATATTACAGAATTACACGCAGAAGAGAGACAACGCAAATACACCACAGAGTCGCAGTAGCAGGAACAAGCAGAGACAATCCAAGAAAGCACATCGACACGAGAGACAATAGCAGAAACACATCACGACAACAACTGCCGCTCTACCGAAATCACAGCCGACAATAATGCAACTCGACACGCTGGCGAAAACTTTCCGACTTCCAAGACCTGCCATTTTAACTACCGGTACCTAGATTTCTCTATATATAATATATGTAGTAATTTATATATGTTTATAAAAAAGTTACCAGTTTCTCCGGTGGCTATTATGGCCTCAAAATCATACCCATTCGGCCCCAAAACATATTTCAATACAAGCTTATTGAAATATGTTTAAAATTTCTTTAGTTGACTCTCAGCTGATAATTGAGGTCTAATTCGCTGTTGATTGTTTCTATGATTTAAATTATATGAAAGGGATTTCTTTTAGTAATTTTTATACATTAAAATAGTATTTTTATGGTCCATTGTTCCTTAAAACGCGATAGATTTTAGAGTAATAGTAAAAAGCTGCTCTTGTCTGTCTCTACAATGTTGACGTTTATTTTACTTATTTTTATATTGTAACATTAACATATTTTTCATTATTAAAGGTTAAATTATTTTATTGTCCTTTATCTTTTTTATTTTTTTCAATTGCCCAAACAAATTTTTGTTTTACATGTATATATTGAGATAATCTTACTGATTATTTTCGGCACTATTGTACATGAGTAGATTGTTGAAACGATCTTTTCAATTATCTTGATTTGAATAGGTTTATCATCCCTGCCCTGCATCTTCTCTTTAGTACGAACCAGTGAGCATGTAGGTCGGTGTATGCAATTAAAACCAATTTTCATTTCTTTTTCGATTTTTTCTTCACACTCCAAAGACTCTAGAATGCATTCTCGATCACGCAACCCACACGTGGGTGGATGCATTGAATTATATCGAAACTATCCAGATGACTTTCACGTTTGCGACGTAGTCGTCATCGGGCATCGTCATCATCATCATTATCATCGTCACAATATTGTCTTTTATCGATCGTTGCGAAAGACGAGGAAAAAAATGCACAACGACAAAAAAGGGAAGCGAAAGTCGCAGAGAGAATTCCGCTAACAGAGAAGACGACTGCGTATCTCGAGTTGCGTAATCTAAACCAATTCCAATAGAAGCCATTCGATTTTCATATGTGTTTTTTATAATTTTATTTTTACATAATAACGCTCTTCTTTTGCACAACTCGTCGATAAAAGTTGGGCAATTAAAAATAAATTATGTATGCTTTTAATGACTTTTGGGAATGTAATGTGCACTCTATAAATATTCCTTTCGATAGTTGCTTAATAAACGATTTAAAGTTTTAGTTTTGACGTGCGATTCATAACGCTCTAAATTTTTGATGGATTATGGCAATATTTTTTCAAATACTAGCACGGATCATTGGCTAATATAAATGATTGCAGAAATTAGATACGAAATTTAAATTAAGATTCATAGGAAAATCAGTTGCGCATCGAGAAGTTTTTATTTTATTTTTCTACTTTATTACATACGATAATTGGCTCATTCTTTATACTACGTATTTACACCCGGTGCTGCTCTGCATATTTGTAATTGGTAACTAAATGTAAAAAACATAAAAAACGTTTTTTTTTTGGAGCAAAAATCAATAAGCATTGTTCCAGTTCAATCCACAGTTATTTTGACCGTAGAAATATCAAGACAATTCCTTATTTACCACAGCAACTTTAATTAATTTATGTTTATTGCAAAATCAAGTTTTACCGAAATTTTATTAAAAAGTTAATATTTTAAAGTTAAAAGGCATGACGGTCAGTTTTATAAAAATTCAATACATTGAAGCAACATCGCCTTTAGAACAGGGAATTAAAACTTTTCTAAATGTTTTCACGCACAACCTAATTTTATGACATAATATAGAGCAAAAGCCCGCAACATATTTCAAGTTGTGACCCCTTTTCATGATAGCCAACACACGACCGTACAAAACATTGAAAAAAATATTTTCAATAGGGCAAAGAAAATATACCAAAAATATATTTTTTAGTGTATTATGAATTTAATTTAAAACATGCTTTTAAATTAATATAATACAATTATTTAGTAATTTATATTAACCTGCAGTAGTTGAGTGGCACTCAAATAAATAATTTATTTTATTTATTTATTTAAATTAAATTAAAACCATTTTGCCCTAACAAGTTACCACAACGCGTCACGACGGTCAATAAACAATACATAGGATTATTACAATACACAAAAAATATAATACAAGTAAGATAACAAAGAATACATCAACTTTTTACCATTGGAAGACCAAGAAAACGGTCAATTTCGAAACGAATTTGTGGGGTCTTATTCTTAAAACTCACGGTAATTTACTATGACCAAAATGATAAATTATCAACAAGGAAACAATACGATAGCGTAAAGGATGGGACCACACACAAAAGCACTTGTTACGACCAGAAAAACCACATAAATAAAATGCAAGTGTTCTTACAGTAAATATTCTCCGTCATTGAAAGAATATTTCTTTGTTGCGAAACAGTCATGAAAACAATAATTAACCGGTTCCACAAGATTCCCGTTGCAGTATATGACCTTGGGCAATGCCCATCAAGCAAATGTCGCTTTCTAAAGGTGTATACTTATTTCGCTGTTCTAAGAAACGAGTACATATATTGGCTGGATGATCGCTGCATGATTGTGATTAGTCAGCAAGCTTTGCAGCCCTGGATACTTGGTCTCCGATGAGAAGAGGGCAGTCACAAGCAGCCACTCGAAGACAACATACTGTCATGTGCGCTCAGATCCCGAGAGGGACTCCTCCATACGAGCACCATCGTAGCAGAGTGAGATCATTTTTCGCTATACTGTCGCTGCCACGCCACCTACAAGACCTCTCGGATCTTCCACGGACATCATCTCTCCGCCAGATTCTCCACCACTGTCGCAACATAAAATGTGTAAATATAATCTAACAAAACGTCTTACTGGTTACGAAGCCACACCCCTTAGGGTTAGAAAACATTAAAAAAATATTATTATTTATAGTTCTATATGTAGTTATGTATATATATATATATATCGCTTGTAAAATATTTAAAAAAATATATTTTGCATGCAATTTATATATACCTAAATGTTGAAATCCTTATTTGAATTTTCTCACATCAAGTCTACTAATCCTTTAAACCTTCTTTCATATTTACATATTCTATCATCGCTATTTGTTCTACAAATATTTCAATATCATCAACATTCTAAAGGTGTATTTTAGAATGTTTAAAATATTCATCTTAATCTACTACAACCGTAACTTTATTATTATTTTATACCCGTACGATAAACTAATGATATAAGCGGTGACGAATGGTTTGATGAGCATCTATTATAAATAACTTAATTAAAAATATAAATATTTGTCATCACAAACGGAAACTAGAAACTAGTATTATATTAACCCAGAAAAAATCTAGCTAAAAATGCTGTGACTGCTTATTGGAGAAAAATAAAAACAGTTTACTGTCATAAAATGATGCTCATAAAAACCAATTTATAATATGAGAAAATATTAAAAAAAATTATAAAATATTGGAACATTTTTGTCAGAGCAAATATAAATTAATCTTGATGATTTAAACACTCACAAATATGGCTCAAGTTTATAGATCTATTTATTTTAACCAAATTAAATTAGAAGAAGTAATTAGATATACAAACAAATTAAAAAAGAACTCAGCTTCTTGTACTGATGGCATAACAGTTAAAACAAATAAATCAATTTACAGTCTTATTGCTCCTATTTTAGTAAAATTATTTAATACATGTTTGAAAAAAGGAAATGTTACCTAATTGCCCAAAAATTGACAAAAAAACTAAAGCTGATGATAAAAGCATCACCTTCAATTATCGCCCTATATTTATTTTACTAGTTCTATAAAAAAAAATTAATCAATTCTAACCAATAGATGATTTTTTAAAAACAATTTTTTTTTTATAAAATTAAAAAAATCTATAATGATAAATTTGATATTACAATCACTGTTATTAATTATTACAATAAATAAATAATTTTTTTAAAATTGAATTTAAGTGATTTTTGAATTTCAAAATATTTGCAATTTTAACCCTCTAACTACGTATTGTATATTAATATCCCTCTTACTTTTATTATAAATTAGATTATATTTATGTTTAACAGTAATTTATTATCTTCTCTTTTAGATAATAATTTATCATATATTAGATAACATATACAATGAAATACAATACAATCAATTTTGATTTTCGATACAAAAAAATGTTTCGTATATAGCAAATAACGTATCGATGTCAAATGATGGACGATGAGCGCTCATAGTCATGTGTAAGTAACTGTATTTCATTTTTTTGCTAAAAGATACACCTATAAAAACGCTAGATAGCCTGTTATTATATATTCTCACACATTTGCATACATATTTATGAAGTGAGAGAGCGAGAGATTTTATTTTTTTTGTATTCAAATCGGTATATTTGGTTTAATCGTGCCGCTGAAATTTGTGGGCCGTCGTATGTCAAACAGTCAAAACGTGTCCCTGTCGCATTATAGTTTTCCATAAAAATCATGACATGCCATGACAGGAAAAACGTATTTCCTAATTGGTTTTGCGCGTGCGAACCCCAAGGAGAATTCCACACAATACGTTACGCGAAAGCACGAAAGCGCGTAAAATATTTCTCATTAAAAATAAATAAATATATATGATACCTAATATAATTTTATATAATATCTACATTAATCAAAGTATCTAAGGTGCGAGATGATTTTATGGATTTTCCATATCCGCCAAAGGCATCCCGACAAGTTGCACTTACGTAAATCGCGACTTTCTTCGCAACGATTTCGTAACCAATCCGGTAAATCTCATTATGGCGAGATGAAATGTTGTGTGGTCAGATACGCTAAGATATATATGATAAAGTCATTAAAATGTCTATTTTATTTTAATGGCATATTAAGGAAAGGATGTCCGGATATATTCTAGTAATAAAATCATAGTTAAATGGACACTAACTGCAATAAAACTGTTTATTTTTATTGAATCAAGTTTTCTATTATGATATCGCTGATAAATACCAAAAATACTCATTGACCTTTACATATGTTAATTCATAAATATATTAACATATACGACTTGAATGATGGTAATACAGTGTACTCTCGATGGTGCGGAAAAATATTTTTTTAATTAATTTTAATTTATTTAATAAATTTTAAAATTATTTAAGTATAGACTATATAGATCTAAATTTTAGAATCGAAAGACTTTGTCACCAAAACATAATATAGCTGAAACATTAGAAGTTTATTAAATTAAAAGCGTTCTAATACTAAAAAAGTACGTCAAGTTCGATCAAATGTTATGGTTTCCATGCTGTTTTTTCAATTATAACGATATAGTTTTTTGTGGGTTTTAACCACATGCACAATTCATGAAAATTATGTAACAGACAATAATGGAAGAGAGAACTCAGGACTAAGCTATTGCGTTAATAATTCATATTTCACAGAACATCTACTAAAAACATTTGTACTGATACGGCAATCACTTATGTTTACTTACGAGTTTTTGTAGAAATGATGCGCGATAGACAATGCGTTTAAGAATATGTATAAATAGTTTAAATAGTCAGTGCACATTTTAAAAGTGACAATATCAATATTGAACAATAAATTAAATTATATAAATATAAAAATTGCATTTTTTTGATCTGGTATATAATATATTGGGCTTCAATTTCCATGAGAACTGTATAATTTTAAAGATAAATCTTTTGCAATACATATTTTAATTTTATTGTGGTGCGACTTTTATACAGTGCTGCCAACAATAGCAACGTTAGATTTGTGTAGTGTTGCCGATGACACAACTCCATTTAGTTTATTAAAAATTACAATAACAATTATATGAATGGACCATTTGTTGCGGTGCTAAGGACAAATCTCTCAAACTCGCCATTGAAGATTCGAGTCAATTTCGAAACGAAACGATCATTACTACTATGATGGCATTATACCATTATGTATTTATGCACTTTTTCTAACGTATACATATAATATATCCCAAGGCTGAAAAATCTCGTTGTAATGAGCGGCGATATATTCTTTTTTGTCAGAAAAACCATTCATCTTCTCTAATAGTATTCATCACACCTTGATGGCCGTCAATGGCGCGTGAATCGTCTTTCTTTCTTTCAATTCGTTTTCTTCATTGGCGTTCCATGAATGTTTCTGTACGTTCGCACGACGTTCAATGATTTGTTTTCATGCTGGAAAGTCATCATTATGATGATGCGGGGTCGCGTTTGATCATTGCGCAAATTGTGTGTAATCGGCCGCCATTTTTGTCTAAGAAGAAAGGAAAAGGAAAGTTTTTACAATCATCACCCACACGCGCTTTAATTTAATTACAACACGTACCATTGATTATACCCTTTGAGATGCGCCATTTGACATTTCAGCATATTTTATTATTATTGTTTTTAAATAAATTTAGTGACACTTTTAATGTATCTCACATTTTAATAATTGAATATCTCGAAATATTTGAGTTCGTTCTCACTCTTTTTAACGCCTTATAAAAAATAAAAAGATCCAAGACGTCAAACGCAAAGCCATTTTAATTAGCCAGCGGAAGTACTACTATAAAATAAATACTATTAAAAAGCACACGAAAGTACATTTATAACTTAGTTATACATATGTCATTGAAAGAAATCGAATTGTGCCTTTAATAAATAAAACATTACTTATAGTTGTTTATTTAGTCCACAACAAAAATTTACCGTTTCAAGTTGTTCTCTACAAAAATATGAATCGGTGTAATCCTTGCAGAAATTGCTAAAAATCGATGCATCTCATCGGTATTTTGCGACAAGAAAGTGGTGCTCGAGCGACACACTTCCACAGGTCACTTGCTCGTGTCCTCACAGGTGTATTGGTGTATATGCCATTTTGAAAGTTGTTCTGCAGCAGCGTATTTTATATGCCAGAAGCTATTCGCTGCCCTAAGATCGAGAATTTTGCAATCCTTAGATTTTCCATCAATTAAATCCGCAGAAGCTTGGGTTTCTACAGTGACTGTGTATGGTTGCGCAGTTTGCTTTATGGATACAAATATCATATGTTCTTGACCTCATCTAGATAAACGCATGACTTATACCTTTCAGTTTCTCAATTTATATAAAACACACCCATGAACGGATTAATCCATTACCTAACCGCTCCTAGATTTCTAGATGCATCGTGCATTATACACAATCTCTTATAACTTCCGTCTTCTCCAGGTATTATATTATATATGGACTGCTCGTTGCACTTTTACCTGTCGCTGTAACAATGCATCTGAGCAAATTGCCATATTAACCTAACTCTCTATAAGGTCAAGCGCATTACTACGTTATAAAAACGATGCTTGAAGATATTGCTGGGGCATTGTGCGAAACGGTTGCGTGTGAGATGCAGAAAAGATTGACGTGACAAGTACGAGAATCATCTTCCATAAAGGACAAGTCTTCCTTTTCCGCATGCCTTCGTTCAAATGAAACTGGT
This sequence comes from Plectrocnemia conspersa, assembly GCF_051122295.1. Lineage (NCBI taxonomy): Eukaryota > Metazoa > Arthropoda > Insecta > Trichoptera > Polycentropodidae > Plectrocnemia > Plectrocnemia conspersa. The sequence continues at coordinate 6,983,854 of NW_028277175.1, read as the reverse complement.
TTAATGAAGTCACGTATGAAAGCGTATGATTTGATATATATCACAAAGATTTACTTTAAAGCATAAAATAACTATTTTTTAAGGTCACGAAATTAAATGGCTAAACCCATAATTTCTTTTTTATGATCTAAAGACAATCCATTTATGCATGCCAATATTTTTTATTTGACTTTAAAGACGCAGTTGTATATTTTTATAACGAAGCGCTGAGTAACTAATTGTTCATAAGAAACAATCATATTTTTTATGAAGTACAGACAAAAATAATAATAATCGTTTCACTGAAGTTTGATCTCTATTTCATATATATTCAAAGGAAAGATGTAATAATGTAATTTTTACATAAAAATCCATTTTATAGCTCCCGGATGCATCAATCATTTAAACGCATCAAATATCAATTACAAAGGTAACGTTGAATGAAATTTATGTGAGCTAAAGATCGTTAACGAGTCCTATTAAAAATCGTATTAAAATCATAAACCAGTTCCTTCGATATGCGAGAAGACTTCAGATAAACAAAAAACACTACAACCTTGACCGTGATAAGAGAAAGTGAGCTCTGCTGTGTTTTTTCCTCGTTTGTCCTATTAAGCTTTTATTTTACATATTCATATGCTATTATTAATATTTAACAAATAAAAAGACTACCGCGTATAGTTCGTTAGCACTCGGTACTTTCCTCCTACACTTCAGTGATGAATAGTGAAATTTCATGCATTCTTCGCTTTCTATTTTTTTCTTCTTCATTCAATGTCTAAACTGGCCGTTAGACTCATCTCCTATTCGGCGAACGTGGACTTGGTCTCTTATTTTATGTTTATTTTCGCCTTATTTCGGCTTGCCTTCTAATTAAATTTCATAATAGAGCAACGAGCGCTCTTCTTCCATTGAGTGATCAAAAGTGACATAAAACCAGACAATGGCGAGTCGCTTTTGCCTATTGACGTTGTTTCTATTTGAGCATTTCCTTAACTAGAACACAATGGGATACAGGCTCGTTTGCGTTTTGTTTAATGGGATTTAATTGCACGCAACGAAGGTATTATATGAACGTTTGACGTAGAAAATTTATTTTATAAATATTTTTAAAATTATGTAATAAAAAAGAGAGCTAAAAGTCGTATTTAAACAAAATATATTTAATGAAATAAATAAGGTCGATAATGTAGCTAAAATATCGTAAAAAAATTCTATTAAAAATATTTATTAAAAGTTTTCAAGAAAGCATGCATATTTTCAAACATCTGGCAAAGACCCACTCATTCTTATGCAGCAGTATAAAAACAAAAAGCTGTTATAAAACATTTAAAAATATTCATACAAACTTTATTTTTGACAAAAAAGTTTCTATGAAAACTCTCGAAAAATGGAATTTTGTGATTTGTTATTTTAAAATAAATTATTCTAGAAAAGAAACACAAATGCAATGCAAAATAAGATATTAACTATTTTTTAGATGTTCCATGTAAAAATCTAGAATTTATATATGTTTATAAAATTGTTTCATAAGATTGTATTTTAATTAAAAGCATGCACCACTAATAGCTAGTTTGACAAATTTTGTCCCAACAATACACACATTGACTATTTATTTTTAGATTAAATAGAATTAGGCTAATATAACCAGCTAGTTTTAAGTAATGATTATATAATATAATTATTAATGAAGGCTAGCGGGTGACTTCTCACTGTCGTGAGGTACCGTAGCATATCAGAGTGCGGATACTGGACGATTATTAATAAAATATTAAATAAATTTAAACACATACTGTGTATTTGTATATTATATTATATATTTATGATACTATAAGTCAGGGGTCGGCAACCTTTTGAGACGGAAGAGCCAAAAGTTACAATTTAAAAAATTTCCCAGTTTTTAAAGAGCCATTAACATTTTTATTTTAATATTATGGTATTTGATTAGGATTATGTATATCAATTTGATTTCTGATTTAAAATTAGCTTTAAATGTAAAATAATATTTATTCATATAGCACCATTCATATGCACCAATAACTAAACAAATAGAACAGTGTTGCCACATTTCAAAAATGTCAGCTGTTCGTATACTCTCTACTCCACCTATTCTCACTGTTCTCTGTTAAGTGTTTTTATCCTGTATAAAGTTTTTTTTTGCAGTATAATCTTTTTTATGAGTTTTGAAAATAAAATAATTATTAATATTTGCGCATGGAACTGGAGAGCCGGATCTTGATGTCAAAAGAGCCGCATGCGGCTCGCGAGCCACAGGTTGCCGACCCCTGCTCTAGGTAAACAAACATCACATCAGTAAAACATTTACTTTGACAAACTAATCGAGTGTTTAAAATCTAATTGAAATAAATAATTTTTTTACACACAGGAATAATTTGCTATTATAACTCAATGGTATAAAATATAATTAGAAACCATTCTTGTTTATAATTCAATATGTATACATATTTATCAAAACTTAGCATTTTTATGTATAAATATGTTTTTTTCATATTTAATTTTTTTTACCAGTATACATATTGCTTAAAGTTTTTTTTTATTTGAAAATTTATAGATGCAACATTGAAATTTATGCTCAAAATAATGACTATATTCATGGATTCTATGTTTATATAATGTATTACAAAATACGATATGCATAGTTTTTCATAAAATATAATACAAAATAACTGTTTATATTTGCAATTGTAGTTGAAAAAAATATTTTGTTTAAATTTCAAAAATTTTCGCAAATTAAACAATGTATGCTAAAGATTGTCAAAAGGATTCTTAGGTATATATTTATTAGCCTAAATAAAGATATAAGTATTTTATTTACAATTTTTTTCAAATGAATGTTTAAAGACAAAAAGAACAGATACCAGCGCGAGTGACAGATCGTATCGAAACTAGGTTTGCCAGCAGCTGTTTTGCGTTAAGAACTCATAAATTTGCGTCAAGCGATCACAATCTCGTGCTTCGGCAACCTTAGAAAACATGCAGTGTGATCCAAATACAATGTCGGATATGGGCATCGTTTTTCGTACATTTAAGAATATTATTATTGGAATATCTCAAATCACTCTTTACGTCACATGCAATCTTAATACAATACGAGTCATAATATGTAAGGCATTGTGGTTTATTGTTTAATTAACTGCTTGTAACTTAAACCTTATTAAAAATTGGTTATTTTAAATATTTTTGAAATAAGTATTAAAAATATTGATATTTAATCTTTAGCCGTTTGGATAAATTCCTTGTTACAACATTCATGACACCTATTTCCATTAACCCTTTCCGCTCGTATGGTGCGTGAGACGCACCAGTACTTGGGTCTATATTACTCGTCAGGCGCGTCAGACGCACCATTTCAATTAATGAAATATAACGTCGATTTTTGGGTATTTCCTGTGCATGTTTTGAATGGCGTTTTTGCAGTGTTGTAGACAAGAGTTTCAAGAGTCATACCTTATCAAAAAAATATCATTTTTACCTGAATCAAGCCGGGGAGAGCTTATTTATCGGGATAAGTCGGGGTTTTTTTGATGACTAAATTTAACAGCAGATTTGCCGTAGCTTCTCCCAAAGGCAACAGTTGGCGATCGCCTTTCGGTTGACACGCGTCGGTGACGTTTTTATTACCTATTCTGTTTTCGACAGCGGCTCGGTTGTCCGTAATTTGTGTCTAAGTGAAACTATATATAGTGACTGATAATTTTGTTTAATTACTAATTTTGTAATTTTATTGTGAAGTTATTGTAAAGTTAATTTTTAAATATTATTGTGAAAAAATAGTGCTATGGCTAAATATAGTGATTGTGAAGATATGTTTTGTAATGATAGTGTATAATCGTATATTGGGCGACAGTCAAATGGGCGATTCAAAATGGGCGACAGACAAACGGGCGATGGTCTTTTGGGCGATACAATAATAATGCATTACAAATAAATGTGATGCAAATCATGATCTTATAATTAATTAAATAATTAACGTAATTAAATTCATACGAAAATATAAGTAATATTTTTTAGAAAAGAATTAAAAGATGAAAACATTATTCGGTCTAAACAAAATATAATATACCTACATAAGATATATGTATATGTATATTTACTTATCATTTGTGCATATTTAATCATAAAATTAATCACTTAAGCAGTTTGATATTTTTTTTCAAGAATTTAAGAAAGTTACTCGATATCATAAAACACTTAGGCTAAAGTCGGTAATTTTATTATAAATACCTACCAAAAAAATGTTTATAGTGGGACCTTACGCGAATTTTTTTTATGTTTTGAGCCTTGGAAACTACTGTGAGAACAAACTTTTGGAATTCCCAAAAATCGCATATTTTACAGTTATCTATTTTAAATTAGATAGGATTGTTATATATAAATATAATAACACAGAACTAGCGCTGATAAGTGTTTATCGTGGATTTCGCCCTTTACGCGATTTTTTAATATTTTGAGACTTTTAAATTACTGTGAGAACAATCTTTTGGAATTTCCAAAAATCGCATACTTTACCGTTATCTATTTTAAACTGGATAGGGTAGTTATATATAAATATAATAACCCAGAACTAGCGCTGATAAGTGCTTATCGCAGATTTTACCCTTTACGCGATTTTTTTATATTTTGAGAATTATAAATTACTGTGAGAACAAACTTTTGGAATTTCCAATATAATTTTTCGTTTTAACCCTTTAGAGGACACATATTTTTGTTTTATTTACATTTTTTAAAAATGAATTAATATCTTATTTGTCGTTTTAGGCTGCAATATTCTAAATTAAGTCAACTTTATATTGAACGGTAAACTGACCTACCAATGTACGTTATCACGGGTGCTCTTGTAACATTAGGTTCATTATTAAAAAAAAAACATAGGAAAAATAAACCTTAATTTTGGTGGTATATACATGTACCACTTTGTTCAAGGTGTCCTATAAATAGTTAATGTATATTTTATTAATATTTACAATAAAGCAAGGCGTGCAAGTTTTTTTTAATTTCTGTCGCCCAATAAACCATCGCCCAATTGACCGTCGTCGTCGTATAAAATTACAAACAAATACATATTCACCATACAGCTATTCATTAATAAAAGTTTTGTCTATTTTTAATTAAGAAATATATAAAATAATATCACACTAACTGCAACGTTCCATTTGCCCTTCGATGGGGCGATGAGACTAATATTAGTTTATATAAATATAGATATCTTGTGGGTTTCTTTAATTATGGAAAAAACGTACAATTTGTAATTCTGCGAGCGATGTAAGCTGGCTTCGTTCGCAGGTAGATATATCTAAACCTAAAACCGAGCGGCATATTGTTATTTGTGTATATTTATGGTTTAAACATTTTTCGGTCCCATAAATATTTTAAAAAGGGTCGTCACCCTATTGTGTTAATTTATTGTTATGGATTGCCAACCAATGGTACTTGAGAGAACCAAAAAAAATTAAAATGTAATTTAGAGAAATGCAAGTATTTGTTCTGATTTCTTCGTTTTTGATATTAGTTTATTCATAGTTATGCTCTACATATATAATTTTAATTTTTAAAAAGAATTTAACATTTTTCATTTTTCCCGAGCTGGCGACATACCTAGTACGAAAACGATTACGAGTGCAAAGGGTTAATATAATCGATGTAATAAAAAATATTTTGTTTATTATTAATTATTTCTTATTATTATAAATTGATATTAATAGACACATACATAGGCGTGAAATGATTCATTTTATAACTTAAAAACAACATGATGGTTATGATATTAGTTCAATTTGGGATCATGATTGGGAATCCGAAATTAATTCCAAAGGTCAAGTGTGAGCGGCACGCGAAGTTTGCGTGTGGAAATTTCTAAATTGTTCAACATTAACACTCGAAATTTTGGCTGTTGTTATTGTATGGCGCCACATTTGAAATAGCAAATTTAGACGCGAATTTTAGAATTTAGAAATGCCAAGATTGAGACTTAGCGTGTTCGCTAACGATTCGATCGTCTTAGATAACTTTCTTTAGAGACCTGCAAATAGACTTGTTAGGAATCTTCACTTTATTCACGCTGGTACAGGTAATACAAGAAGCGCTATTAACCATAGTATTATACCTTCACACTATACCATTTACAAATCTTAAGTATCAAATGAGGTATTCAAATGAAGTTGAGAATAGTGATAATTTTGTAATACAAGGTAAAATATTTTTTTTAGCATTTGTATTATATTTAATTGAATTTTTAAAATAATTGAAACAAACATTAGCATGTTTTGCATAATAACTCATACCTTAACCCTTTGGTTGCCGAACTTTGTGGACGGAAAAATATCTAAAAATATAATTCAATTGTTTGTTAATTTATGAATATTATTAAATTTATTTGTTAATTTATAAATATTATTAAATTTATTTGTTCATAAATTATATTTGAATTTACATAGGAAATGCTTTTTTTAATTTCTCGTTATTTTTTATTAACTAGACGCTTTATTACTGTCGTATATATGTTGCAAAGGTATTGCTCTTTTTGTTCAAATCAGCGTAATTTAGCTTAGTGTTAAAGTCGTGAATGAAGTGGAAGTTATAAATAATGTTACAGAAGTATGTTATAAGAGATTTAGTAAAGCAGTATTCTAGCTTATGTCTTCAAAAAAATAGGAAACGTTCAACGTTGCTTCCATTCGTAAATCATCTTGAACAATGCGAAGATTCTGGGTGGGACTAGACTCTTTGTTACTGTCTAATATATACCGAGCCAGATCGGACAGGCAAAGTAATCTTGGTCTTTTAATGCTGGTCTTGGTCGATTCAACGTAGCTCCGTTTATTTTAACTATCGTTTATAAGTCGGAAACGAAGTGGTAGTTCCTAATGACGTGGCGGAAGTATCTGTAATGATTATTGTAAAGCAGTATTTTGGTTTATATATCTTAGTAAAATAGAAAAAGTCCAACATCATTCCTTGAGCATCATAACCAATGTGAAGATTCGGGGCGGAACTAGACTTTATGTTATTGTCTGATTTATATTGCACTGGATCGGACGGTCATAGTATTATTCAAAGCAGCTGCTTTTTATCGTTTTTTAAGGATCATCTCTGCTGATTCAGCGTAGTTTTGCTTGTTGCAAATTTGGCTGAAATATCGTTATTCCAAGTCGCAAGCGAAGTAATAGTCCTAAATGTAGTTTTTGTAAAATATTCTAAGGGAAGTGATTAAGTATCGTGGTGTCCTAATTAATATACCAGCAAGAAATGGGGATTCTCTGACTAATGCCAATGATTCGGGGCGTAACCAGACTCTTCGTTATTGTAAAATACATATATTATAAGACTCTTTCGTTTATATATTAAGTGGCGTAACGATAGTGTCGAAATTAGTTAATATTTCATCTTCTGTGGAATGTAAAAATTTAAGGATGATGTGTTTACTATTGGATTCAGCACAAAATTTGCATAATTGTTTGTTTTCGTCAACAAAAAAATATGCAGATTTTTAATTAATTAAGGTAGCACGAGTTTTTGTCTCGATGGTTGTCCTCATAGATACTTCATATTTATGATACATTTACTATTTGTCAGTTACGCTTCAGAAGATGCTTTAGGGCTATAGGAGAAAAACCATATAGGGCATGATATCGTTAATTAGAATTATTGCCGTTCGAACGCTCCACTTATTGTTATTCGGAGCACATAATCAGGTAATTTTATTTGTTATCACTTTCAGGAATCGACTATATTTTTGATAATTAGTAATAAAATATATGATAAAATCATCGCAATCAATTATTTATTAATTATATTTTTACACAATAGATATAATGACGAAACATTAATTCCTTGCTCTAATATATTGATCGATACACATGTAATAATGAATACATACATATTTTATATATATATATATATGATATGAAAATTGCCATTGACCCGTCGTTTCGGAACGTGTTAAATACGTTAATTTTTTATACACACACGGAGAAAGCAATTTTTTCATCTGATTTTACACAATACAAAATATCAATAATGAATGATGAAGCGAATCACTACACACTGGGAATATCACTGATTTTGTAATTGTTATAATTACATACATACATAATAATAAACGCTATTATTCTTCTCCCGTTATGCTACATATCCAGTCGTTTATTTTTTTGGCATTTTATGTATTATATTATTATATAAACGTGTTATAAATCACATACATTTTAGTACGATATGTGTATACATATTTATATACAGTAGAATAAAAACTATACTTAATATAGTTTTATTAGAATCCATCTGCATATAAAATATACACATATTAAGTGAGTAATTTGTACTATTTTATAATGTAAACGATACAAGCATAGTTCGCCAAAGAATGAAATTAAATTCAAGAAGAATTATTCAGTCTAGCTTCAGAAGACAAATAATATTATTATTATAACAACTACACATTAATACACAATTTGCGTGTGCTATATATATTATTATATGTTTCCATGTATTTTTTTCATCATGTTTATACACTTTTTCTTAATAAAAATATTTATACCCGTTGAAAATTATAATATACCAACTTATTTACATCACAATCTTTTTACATACGAACAACTTTTGGCCTTTTAATGCGCCATTACAACCGCTCTAAACGAAATTATTAAAAAAACACACAATCACTCTTGAAATGGTCCAATAACATTAAGATTATCAAACAGAATAAAAAATAAACTAATCTACAAATAAAATGCCTCATAACATTACATTAGGATATTGTTATAATTAATACAGCCACGTAATTCAGTACAACAATTTTTTCTATGTGAAAATTGTACATTTTTTCATCTACGTATTATTTTTAATTATATTTGAACAATAGCCCTAAGAGGGTAAACGTCAGTTTATTTATATTGTTAAGATCCATTAATTAATTATTTCCAGCAGCAGGGAATTGTATGAAGATAAACTGTGTGTGTGTGTTAAACCAACGATTATCAAATACCACAGAATATACGATTAATATGCGCCACCCTGTATATACACATATTTATTAGAATGTGACCTAAATTACCACTTTTTTTCAATTTTTATTACGTTTACTAATTAATCGCAGGTCAAGTAAGGTTCGGCGAAATAATTTTTTAATTTTGCACGTGCAAGAGAAAGTCTCTAAAATAATCTACAAAGTCACATACATACATATAAGTAAAAAAAGGTTTAGAACCACTCTTAAATCGTCACACTAATCGACTAACACAAAAATGTATTTATTGTATGAATATTTAATATTATATCATATACATATTTATAATATATATATATTTTTTATGTAACTACCGTCGCTAAGTATTTCTTGTGTTGTTTATATTTATTATAGTATAGTAACTATTCTACATCCATTAAAATTAAATCACATTTTGGCCGAGTTAAATCGATGCATTTGATGCAGGCCTAGACGCACTATGACGCTTCGTTTAATATTTAATATTTAAAAATAAACAATAAATCACATCGATTCGTGTTCTTCACACGCACACAAACATATCGAATAAGCGCACTCTTTTGTTGCATAGTTGGTAACACTGGAGGGCGCGCTTCGCATAAAGGGGCCAGTTTATATTATATAATACATTATGACCTTTAAAAATCTCATTTTAATTAATCATCTTTCGCAGACTGAAGCAGAGAAAGTGAAAGTCGAAAAATAAAAAATAAATCCTACGCATCCGAATAGTTCCCACACACTGCGTGCAATATCGAACGGTGATTCTTAAACCTTTCTAACGGCCCTAAGAACTATCGAAAAATTGAGCATGTACCGTTTGATTAATTGTTTTTTTTTATGTAAGTTTACGAAACGCGCAGCTCACGCGCGCCATATTAATAATACATCTAGATAGATTACACAAAGAAGCTACCAAATGAGTCATGGTCGTTAAAACGATTGGTCGAGGTGTGAATTTTAAAATTAAAAAAAAAATGTTATTCAATAAACACCGTTATACATTGTATTAGATATGTCGAAGAAACGAACGAGAGATTATCCAACGCAATGTATGTTTCGTAGTATTAACTTCTATCAGTATTATGACTAGAATATGCTGCTATCGCTACTACTGTACCACATTTATTTATTAAATACCAGATTCTTAGACTTTGACATTATTTTTTAATTATGACGAACACATCTCTGTTGTCCTAAAAAAAGTCTCGTTAAAAACTTTGGCGATAATCTTATTGAATAAACACGAAATGGCACAGTAAATTAATCAGCATCTGAACGAATGAAGATGCTTTGGTAACATTTAATAGAAGAACAATATTGAAAGGCTAAACCTCGCTTTTGGCGCTAGGTTTAGGAAGACTCCCAGATTCTATGCTCTCACATCTAGAACATCCAATTAATAACTATACAATTCGATACTTCACAAAATTTTCCACTGCAAAATGTATCCGTTCGCTTATTTTTTACACTTACACATTTAGCATTAATCAAAATCATGAATGTTTTATAATAGTGTCTAATTTTATTAATTTGTAGTTTGCACATATTGTTTACACTTCTGTTTGGAAGTCTTAACAATTTCAGGTATAAAGAGACCGGAGATATTATATTAACCCTTTAATTGCCGAAATCTGATATATCGAATTTTACTATAGATTCAAACTTATCATGAAAGTAAGAAATGTAGCATTTCTTGAAAAAAAACTTTAAAGGGTGAATAACATTTTTTTAACTTATATTTTTTTTTATGTAATACATCGGTATTTAAGTGGTAATTTAAAAATATTTGGTAATTAAAGGGTTAACCAGAAAAATTGTATGCATTAAAAGCATAAAATTAAATAGTAAAAATGCATATATTAAAAAAAATAAGTTACAGTCTATTTTAAAGTTTTTTAGAGATTTTATACAACCCAGAGAATCCAAAAATGATTTAGTTGCCAAAAAATTATCAGTGTTTTTGTTCTAAGTATTCCATTATTATTATTATTTTTTCAAGTCAGTGCACAAAAACATCGTTTATCCTTTTATTTCTGCCTTGTATGTGTAAGTTTATTTTGTTGAGGTACGCAAAGCAAGGTAAAGATTATAACAGGTAAAACATATAAAACTATAACAATTTTAAAAATTAGTTGTTATAGTTACATATGTTTTATTTATTATAATCTTGCCTTGTTCTACGTACTTTATCAAATATGTGTTTTATTTAAGTGTTTTATATGTTCTGATTCAGTTCTGTTTATGTGAATTCTGCGTGTATATGTTTATGTCACTGACTTTTGGGAATAAATAGACTAGTTTTAGAATTAACGGTTAATAAAGCTCCGTAATCGGAGATTTATTAACCGTTAGTCGATAAATAACTGATCGTTTATGGCAATTACTGAACTTTTATTATTATATGCATAATTTATATAGATTTTCATATAGCAGGGGTTTATAAAAGATTAGATCAATCCAAACATTACAGTTGGTAAAAATTCAAATAAACATAAGGGCTTGAATTGGTTAAAATAAATGATTGATTCGATAAAAAAGTAATTGACAATTATGATACTGTTCTAGTTTTTCTCTAGAACCATACAATACTAGTCGATCTGTAAGAAATCAATCAAACTAAGAGATACACTATATATTTTACAATTATTTTGAAATTTACTGTACCATATGAGTTTATATTATCTCCGGTCTCTTCTGATACTTAAAATTACTAAGTAGTTGCATTGAATGGATACATTTTGAATGTAGATTTTAGGAAATATGTTGGATGCTCTATTCACAATAGTTTCGAATCTCGCGACTATAGGCCACCGTGCTGCTGAAATCTCTCGACCCGACGCGCACTTTTATGCAACTCTTCGACATCAACAATCCCTTGAAAATCTTCAAAATTTGTTGTTCAGAGCGCGGCAGCTGTCAAGTAGATATCACGCTTGGCTAAACATGGCGGAAACGTCCCCCGTGGATTGAGAGTGGTGCATGGTGCCGTGGGTGTGTACCCCGCTGCCGGCACCCAGCTTGGTCAGCGTCTTTTTTCCGTGGTACAGTCTGTACAGGGAGTACTGGTGGGCGGACTCCAGATCGGAGACGCTGTTGGTCATCGCGCTAGACTTGTTCACCAGAGCGTTGGGGGCCAACTCTGGTCCCCTCTGGAACGCCGGAGGTTCTACTTTGTGCCTGGGTGCCGGAGCCGGTGGTAGGGGCGGAGCGCCAGGGGGCTCACCCTTGGCGTGGAGCGGAGGAAGGTGAGGCGCTCCTAAAGGACTGGGAGGCTGCTGGCTGCAAGGCGTCTTCACTTGAGACGACTGGACCCATTCGTGTTTGCTGGCCTGGTCTGGAGTGATGCGCTTCTTTGGGTCCCATCTGAAAAGAGTAAAGTAAAATCTCAGTAAGTTTTAACCTTTACTATCGATCTGGAAAAGAGAAAGGATACGAGCGACATAGAACAAAAGAGATTGGGATTGACGGCGCACTAGTCACGATTTTTGATCTCGTCTTGCAAATGGGCCATAAAAGCGAATCAGAAAAATCGTCCGCGGGGAAAGCTGTTCGATTACCTAAATATAGTCTATAAAAAATGTGGTAAGGTTAAAGTTTTATGACAGAATTGTATAAGTTTAAATTTTATATTCTATAGCGTTAACATAGAGCACCTAATAACCATTAAAATATTAGTAAATCAGCCTAAAGGAATGAATGATGAGCAGGAGCATTATCCATGACCATCAAGACTTTGAGGGGAATTTTTTCCCGAAAAGCTATAAATAGTAATCATAAAATTTTTTGGGAGAAAATAACGCAATACGTACTGCTCGTATTGCAAGACATTATCAAGTAAACATTAATATTATTTATACGAACTGAAGGGCGTAGTTAACAATTAATATTTTCGAGGAATCCCAAAACATCTTTGAGAATCATGATCGCGTTTGTCAGCTACGAGGAGCTGGTCCGGTTTGTATAAAATACTTTTAAAATTACTGAATATTTTTTAATATGTATTATTATTTTTATTTTTAATGTATTAAATTGTATCGTAGTGACGCATTGGGATAACCATTTTTACGCATGATAATCTTAATTTAATTTAAATAAAATCTTAAGAATTTTTGAACATTTCATATTAAAATTGGGTATGTTGTATTATTTGGACCAGACCAAAGAAGCATTCTCAAGAGTCATTAGGTTGCGCTCTATGTTATACAAGGTACACAATATCCTCGAGCACAATATTAATTAATATATATGTTTTATATATATGTAGTCATCTAAAAATAGAACACCGCTTCAATGCAATGAAGCACAACGTTATCTATTTTATATTAAAATTTAAGACTGTCATGATATTGATGACGATTTGAAAAATATTCGTCGCAAAATATTATTAATGTTTTATCAATGTCACTTGAAATGCAATGTTCTATGTAGTAAACTTAAACTATGACAGAATCAATTGCTTTTTATTAAGTTGTGTATAAAGGCAGCAGTTGCCAATCTTTCGGACCACACAGAAATGTTAAATCCCACGGACCACAACCATAATTTTTTCATAAGAATAGCATTTTTAATATGAAATTGTATTTGTTTTTTCTTGAGGGAGACTTAGTGCTCGCCTATTTATTGTTGCAATGGCCAGAAACATATTACATTTAAAACATAAAATAAATATCATACATCAATACTATTTTACCATCAATAATCTTACGCAAATAATTTTAAAATTTATAGTAATTCAAATAAATTAACTTCAAGCGATTTAAAATTTATAGTAAATAAAAATAAAGGCGTAGTAGTTTATTATTGTATTATACATATTTAATAAATTTACGCATATAAGACTTGAATAAATAGTAAATCAACGTGCGACGAAAACAACTGTATGGTAACCACAGATCAAAGAATATAATAGTAACTAAAGTGTGCATAGAAGAGTGACGAGGTGCAGAGAGTAAAATATATGGCTACCATGAGACTATCATCAAGTCGCTAAACAATATTTTTGAACTTTTTTTTAAGCCAAAATGAAAAATATACTATTAAATTTCAGTGCAATCCCTTTTTTATGAATGTAAAATTATTAGCTCTAATTTTAAAGAATGAAATGTAGGGCATGATACAATTTTTAAAAACATTTTTAGATGACATTTATTTCATTGCCTATATTTAGAATTTTCGTCACAATATTGAAAAAGAAACAGAGCAGATTTGTTGCTACTAATCTTGATAAACTGATTAACATGCTGTTGATCAATCAAATGTCATTCGATATGGTTTGAAGTGTACTTTTGAAGTATGCTTTCGAATGGTGCTGATAAAATTGACACCGGCCGATAATTATCTATCATTGATTATTGTATTAAGATATACCATTTTTTATAATTAATAAAAATTTAATGTAGTTTGTAAATAACTTACACTATTCACAACGAATTTGCTAATTGTTTTTCATCTTTTTTAGAAATGTGCAATGAATAGAGATTGATTAAAATAAATGTCAGATAGTTTTGGCTTCAGGGAATTAAATAATTGCACCTGTATGTATGTACATATATGATATTTTTTCGCAGAATCACGATTTTAAATATAAGAAGAGAAATACTGATATTAAATATTCTAAATGTCTTTTATGAAACGGAAGCTACAGCGCACACTTCCGACGCTTTTGTATAAATAATAAAAATTGGGCAATCTCGTTGCGCAATGTTACCAATTGAATATAAAAATGGCGATAATGACGGCAATTTTCCGAAATGACTCGGCTGACCGGCATTACGAGTGAGAAAATACCTGCGAGAGTACATTAAAATATAAAGTGTTACTTGTATATTTGTATGTGTGGTCCCGATTGCAAAATTCGCAAAGCAAACGAATGCCTACAAAGCGGCTTATGCCGAAGCGTTTTTTAGTTAATTAAATTTTTAAACAAGCATCGTTAACAGTGCTTTTTATAAGGCGAATATAAACTTTCATGTGCAAATACAGTGGTACCCTAAAAAAATAATGACTGGCAAATTGATTTAAAGAGCTCAATCCAATTATTTTTAAATAACTGAAAATTCAGTCTAGCTCTGGATATATTTTATATTGCAATGTAAATAGTACAGTAAGAAAATATAAAATATTTATATTAAAAATTAATAAAAAAAAAAATATTTTAATATAAAATATGATTTTTATTATAAGGTTTACTTTTTCATGTAACGGCAATTTAAATATTAAAGGTCGGGTGCCGTAAAAGAGAGCAGTTACTAAAAGTTTATTTCTTTGGAATTGATAAATTCATTCCTTTGCCATCAAAGAACAACGTTGATACTTTATATTGTTTTACGTATATTGGAGTGGATTGATTTGATTCATAAATGAGTAATTAAAAGCGGTCGTGGGATGACGCGTTCGCAGATCGCGTGCCCACAATAGCCGACCCGCTTCCCGCTTTCTTTCCGATCGCTTAATTTTCTAATCTCTCGTCGCATTGTTCGAGGAGCCGGAAAGTGAACGGGTAAAAGGTGATTCTGAACAGTCGCCACACTCGGACGTGACATTCACCTTGTGCACTAGACGAGCAACCTTCAGAGTTGAGCGTCCTCCTATAAACTTTTGCCGACGCGTGACACTTTTTACGACGCTATTTTTCCCACGCGGCACCAGGCCTCGTCTCGTGTTTGCGTTGCACTCCAATCTTATAGAACACCGAAAAAAGCGACGTGCATATTTTTGAGTGTTCACACAAAACGCCAACGCGGGTAACTGTGAACGTCTTCCATAACTAATCGATATAATAATAGAAAGTTAGACGATCACCGAATTATATTATGTAATTATTAATTATGCCTTGTAACGTAACGATGTAACATTTATATTGATCTATCACATTTTATTAATCAGACAATTTGTGAAAGGCTATTTTTTATAGATTTATTAGCGTATATGTAACCTTGTATGAAAAGCATATTGATATTGCATTTTACCACAAACTAAATCCACTTTGCAATTGCTCAACCGGGTAGTAGTTCCGAGCAATAATTGTTCTATTTTAATTTAGACAAGAACTTGGGTTATCATATTCGATAATGTATTACAAAAGCTGCTAATAGAGTATGGTTTATATACGTGTTTTGACAAAGACATTGATCATAATCAATTTCGCTTTGAAAGTATATCAAAGATACTCATTAAAAAAATCAGTACTGCTACAAAATTAGGAACAATCTAAACTAATTTTATTAGTATTTAATGTAAGATTTTTTTCAATTTTATTATTTCTGAAAATAAAACGTAGATAGATAATTATCCACAATGTGTAAAATTGAGGATAATTATTTTATCAATTAATTATCATGTCCCTAACATAATATTAATGATGCTTTTTTTTATGTAGGCAGACTGCTCCGGGCGGCACTTACTTAGAGGCGGCATTTTCGCGATGGAAAGACCGTCTGTGTAGTATGGTTCTTAAAATAAATGCGCTAAAAAGATATAACCAATATGTAAATAATAAACAACAGTTTAACAAATGCTGATTTTATGAATCGATTGATCTTAAAATATGTATATAAAAATATTTTTGGCCGGCCTGAAAATTTGGGCAGTTTCTTAAAATCGGTATAGGTCAAAATGATACCAAATGTTCTTTATTGTTTTTTCGAGTCGAGCACGTGTTTGATAACCATTAAAATATTTCATTAAACTTGAAAACTGCTTTGCACATTTTTTATATGCATATTATATGTGAAGGGTATGTAGCGTAGCTGGAGGAGGGGAGAAGGTCAAAAGGGACCGCCTGTCCCGGAAAGTTTTGCCTTATTGAAGACATGCATTAAGTTACAGATTTTCAGAAAGGTCAGATTTTGTATAAGAATAAGGGGGCGGGGGCGGCAAAGTTAAGAATCGCTCCGGGTGGGGCAAATCTTAGCTATACTACTACTAAGGCCCAATTGTTTGCATAATATTCGAGAATACCAATGCAAAGTAATCTGTCACAAAGACGTGCTAAAAGCTTATAAACTAATTGCTCTGGTTGTGTTAGTAAGACTCACTGAAAACACAGATTAAACTCGTCCGCGTAAAATATGTAAAAAATGTAAAAGGGTCAGTGCTAAATACGAAGGATTTCGTCGGTGCGAAAATATCTTCGCCAATAAGTACAAATCTTAGATGTACATTCTACAGAATTACATGACTATCTTACTGATTTTAATAAGCACGATAGATCAGTGGCTTAAATCGGTTATTTATATCTGTAATATCTAGTTTTGAATACCATATTAACCTAAATATCTGAGATTTTTCTAATCTCACGAATGATTAATTAAAAATCGGTATTAAGAGTTATTAATTAGGTTTTTAAAACCACTGTTACGTATAAGAAAACGTGTGAAAATCAATGATTGACAACCATTGTTTTTATATATCATAATATAATAACCCTTTTTTTACGTGCGCATTTGTTCAATCATCACAGAAACATTTCTTCCTGGGTATAATTCAATTAAATAAGCTGTTCATTGGTAATAATTAATCTGAGCTAAGATTCTAATGGCAAAGCAAAATTCGAGATTTATTCACAGGTAAGTCTAAATCTTGAGTATGCCACAAAATTAGAAATCTTTCACCTATTTAGGGAAAAAATCATGAGAAAAATTTGAAAAAAGTTTGAATTCAGATTTTAGTATACATTGTTGTCAATTTTTAATTGCCAGCTGCACATCTACTATTGGATCAAGATTCACCATAGTCGGTCGACATGAGATTAATCTTCTTGTCGACCGACCTCAGTCAGCTGATTCAGTCATTTCAGTCAGATGATATACTCCGCTTATCGATTTTGGAATGAAACTGAGTTGTGGACATATTGATACATATACATGGGCAAATAATGAAGCTGTATCTCTTTTATGTAAACGTGGACAGTTAATCATCAGATTGTGGGAGAACCTCATGAAATTATCGACATATTGAGATAAGAAACCATCAACTACAGTAAATTTTACAACTATCACTTCACTTCATTGTAATTTTATGTTGCAATAAATATTAAAAATATTACAATGAATGTGTATTTTTAGTAAAGATATAGTTTCACTAGTATAAATATAATTGTAATTACTATGTCAGTTAAAATACTATAGTAAGTTTTAAAACTTTCATTAGATCAAGTTGGGTGAAGTTTATTACTTTAGGATAGGTTTGGGTTTGAACTGAAAATATACGTTTCGCAATTGTCAAATTAAGTTTGGGCAGTATTTAAACGTATTTAGATATACTTTCACTGAAACACCAGTGGAAATATAACTTTACTGGTAATACACATTCACTGTTAAATATACGCGTATTTTTTGTTGCTCACCTTCTTGAGGTAGAAACAATAACATTTTTTTTATTTTTATTTTACGTTGTAACCTAATAGGCGTAATCGCAATGCGTTACAATGGGATAAATCCGTACCAACTGGGTGTTAATCAGACATAATTAAACGTTAGAGTCTGAGAATCAGTAACATTTATGTAATTTATTTTAATTTATAATCCATAAATGTCGTGTTTTAAATCCGCAGACTCTGGGTTAGCAATCTAGACCTTGCAGACTACGCTATTCCAACTTTTATGTACCTTTATATGACTTTAAAATGTTATAGTCTGTATTCTGTTTCCGCCCTGAATCACTGATATTGGTTAGACGATTCAGAAATGGATGGGGTGCTGGACCTTCCTTTCATTATGAATATATATCCTTTGAGACAATTTAGTCAGAACTTCATATACAACTACCACTTCACTTCCAATTTGAAACAAAGTGCATCAAGCAAAGCCACGACAAATTGACCGACACGACTTTGGCTGTTGATCAGTTCCACTTTAAGTTATAGTAGTATAGTATATTATTTCTTGAGCGACAATTTTTGCGATAAAATCAATATAGTTTGTTGATTTAAAACAATCTATATTTAACATTTTAAATGAATTTTCGTGTGCGTTTTTTAGACTTTCTCGACAGTTTTATTATCGCGGAATACAAAAATAATTTCGCGATTGCCGCTTTTGTCACCATTATAATTTATGCACATGTTTTATGCATCTATGTCATATTATATCAGCATCAATGTCAATGATCAAGGTAGCGTAAAATTGATTGGACTTCTGTAATAAGAATAACCAGCAGAGCGACGTCTCAACGCATACAATTTTGACACGAATCACTAATCATATTAGTGTCACTCGACGATTGTCATAGCAAATAGAAAGTTTAACAAATTCTTAGCGACCGAGAAAGAAATAGGAAATAAATAGCATTTATGAAAATAGAAAAAAATCATTAATTGAAAATCCATTGTAAACAGAGAGACAATCGAATGAACGATGACGACGCGTTTTAGAAGGCGTCGAGTTATTATGAGCAAACATGCCAATGGGCGGTTTTAATAATGGCACTACAAAATTTCGAGTCTCTGTTATAAAGTGTGACGAATGCTATCAGCTAGGAGATGATAATAATTATTGCGTTGTATACACGTAGCAGCGAAAGCGCCATTAAGATGATGGAACTTTGTAATTAGGACGCGAAAGGTGAAGAGGGAAGAAAACTACCTTGCAAACCAGAAGCTGTTGACCTATTTTTCACGAGCGGTTATAAATAGCGCTAGTATTATAATTTTGAAAATAATGACGTCATTTCAGAAAAATGCATATTGTGGGTCTTAAATTTTTCATATAGATACAAAAATAGGACGTGACTTGATACATTTTTAATATAAAAGAGAAAGAGTTTTTTGAAAGGAATCTTGTATCTTAAAAGTACTATAAGAGTGAAATTCTTGTCAAAACTATCTATTAATCTTGACTATGTATCGTAAATAAACAGTATAAGATTAAGATTATATTCACTAGAATCGCTACGCTTGAAGAAAGTAAATGGACAATGGGCTTGAGTGGCTCGTAACCTTTCACTTACTAATAGCACGAGCATTTGAAGATATGAAATTGTTACCCTTTTACTTAAATGAGACTCGATTGGCACTCGATTCGCAACACTACTTTTTACAAGAGTCTGCGTGACGTGAAGAAAATACTATATAGCCTCAGATTTGTTCAGTGAGCCATTTATTATATGCAAAGTTAAAAACATCTCAAACATTTTATGTTTATAAAAATCATGCTATAAACATTTGACTAAATGGTTTCGTAGATTAAAAATACAAGGAAGAAAGAAGTAGAAAGGCATTCTTTTTATCTTATGTGATAATCAGTTTTGTACGAGCTCAAACGTTTACCAAAATTTTAAAAATTCTGCGTGTGCTAGGTGCCACAAACGAAAACTTGCTTCTAGGTTAACTAAATACATTTAAATCCATAGCGATTGTGTTAAAAAAGGGGTATTCTAAGTCAGTGGTTAGAATACCCATTTTTACAAAAAGGCCATATCGCACATATTTTAGTTTGCCAGAAAGTCAAATTGAAGTGTGCATCATTTCATCAAAATTTGCCAATATTTTTTCATTTCTTAAAAATTTCTTAAAAATTTGTCAATATTTTTTAAACAAATTTTCTAAAAAATCGTGTTTTCTTTTGAAATTTTTGTGGGATTAAAAATGAAGATGGAAAATACACAAAGCATTTTGAAACGAAATGTGTCTATATATAAATTACTATCGTAGTGTAAGTTACATGTATGAGCACTGTTTTCCATGTAGTTTTAACTTAAATTCGCTAAGAAATCCCATGATATCTGCAGTAAAAGCTTAATTCCAAAGTCACTTAGTATTTCATATTAGTAGTTAAAGACTGGGTTATTTTTTAAGAAAAATTTCAATCGTCCCTCTAAGTTCATGATAGTTTGAGATATTTCCCACAAAGTACATGCTGCTGAATAATACAATGAATAATCAGAGGCTTAGAATACTTTATATTTTTTTCCAACTAAGCCTTAACTCGTTCGGTACATATTTTAACACATTTTGTTTGATTTCACTTTAGATAAATATGTTAACTAAAGCTAATTATTTAGTCACTAAAAACATAATAATATATAAATTATTTATAAGTTTATTAATATAAAATTATCATAAGTTTATTATCTCTATTTTAAAATAAATGTAATGTAAACCAGTAACTATCTGTTTGCAGAAGCCACTAAAATTGTTACTAGCATTATTATTTTTACTCAATTCAAAATATTCGTTATTTAGCAAAATGAACTGGGTAAAATTGCACATAAGGTGCCTTAGATAAATGTGGTTTCGACAAGGGCACTGAGAGGGATTTTTCTTTTTCAAAATTCACTCGAAATCATTTGCTTTGCTATTTAATTGGCTATTGATGTTACTCGCAATGTGCTCAACCCTTCTAGCAACTGTTCCGCCAAAAGTATAATATATTTAAATAAATATATTTTAACATTTCTTCAGTTACAATGGTAAGTGACTGCTCTGTATTTGTTAATAAATTAAATACATTTAAACTGACTTTAGTTACAGCTTTATTAAAAAATGCGCTGTGATAAAAATTTCGTTGAGGGCTTTTGATTTTTTTATGAAATAGAAAAAGAAATAGAAATCTATAAAAATATCGAAATGAACAAACGAGATTACAGCAGCATGATATCAAAGTCTTGTCTACCGGTTTTGGAGTCTATTCGAGCGACAAAATCACATATAATTGTCACAGACTTAATTATCACACAATAAAACAATTACATTACAACGGACACAAATGACGCAGCCCTGATAAATGGATAATTAATGAATATCATAAAATCTGACCAACGGCAAGAACGTGTAAGGTCCATGGCCGGAACATCGCAGCCGAAATATCGAACAGTTCTAATCGCGAGATTTAAATAAAAACGCCACCGATATTACAGTATTAAAGTTCTTGTGTTTTATTTATATATATATATATATATATATATATATATATATATATATATATATATATATATATATATATATATATATATATATATATATATATGTGGTTGAATGCGTTTTCGCGGAGAAATATTTGGTTAATATTTCTAGGAGTCGGATTATTCCGCGTACTTTTTTGATTCCGTGTGGAATCATGGTCCCTACGTTTCGGCCAGATTTGCCCGGCCATCCTCAGGGGAAAATTGAGAATATGAACATCCGGTGTGGGCAAAGCCCAGCATGTGGTTGTTCAGATCATGTGGTTGTTCGGATCTGAACAACCACATGCTGGGCTTTGCCCACACCGGATGTTCATATTCTCAATTTTCCCCTGAGGATGGCCGGGCTAATCTGGCCGAAACGTAGGGACCATGATTCCACACGGAATCAAAAAAGTACGCGGAGTAATCCGACTCCTAGAAATATTAACCATATATATATATATATATATATATATATATATATATATATATATATATATATATATATATATATATATATATATATATATATATATATATATGGGACAATCTCCGGCGAAATATAGAGAGACTCATTCAAAAAAACAAGATCAACGCGAAAAAAACACGTAAATAATTTTTTTAAATATAATATTGCGTAAAATTTAAACAATTTAATATATATATATATATATATATATATATATATATATATATATATATATATATATATATATATATACTTGTATTCTATATTTCGGCCGTGATTTTCCGGCCATGATCACGAATTGTTTGATCAATCAGTCGCAAACAATTCGTGATCATGGCCGGAAAATCACGGCCGAAATATAAAATACAAGTAAGCATAAATCGCGATGAATCCCGAAATTTCAAAAAAAAAAAAAATATATATATATATGTAAATATATTTATATATCAACTTTAATACTGTAAGTACATATGGTAACCCTAATACATCATGGCGTTGCTCGTTGCTTCGAATCTGAGAAAAATTCACTCGTAAACAACGAGAGAGTCATGAAGGAAAGTGCTCTTTGGTTTATTATGGAGCTCGACCTTTGGCGAGCGAAACGAAACTACGTCGTTTATCGATCGTTAGAAAATTTACATGTAAAATTGTATATTATTATGTACAATATTGTTTCGGACATATCCGCGTTATGACATCTGTAAAAAATCATGAGCTTTCAGTCTTAAGAGCAATTATATATTTGATGAAATTTATTCTTTAGGGACGTTCTGAATGAAATACGTGAAACGAATAAAAAATAATGTTATTTTATATTGAAAAGCAAAGTTTATATTGGATTATTAACTTCACAGTCACGGAGCAATCGCGTTTTTCCTTCTACATTTTTGATTAAAAGAAATTAGAGTCGTTTGAAAGTATGGCATCTATATACAGAATAGCCAAAAAACACTGAACGACCTTTAATATATTTTAATGACTTCCAGCATGAAATCAATAATTATAATTTGATTCGCGAATGGTGAGATACTATAGATTGTTTCAACTGTGCTCTGAAGGCCACCGGTGACTCCCTTTATTTTAAATAATTTTATTATTATCAATTTAATAGTCAATTCTTATTTATTTGAGTGACTATAAGTAAAGTTAGTTCGCTAACAAAAAAAATTGTTTTTAGATTTAAGAATGTTTGCCAGAACATGTGTCTAAAGCCTTGACAACCAACTATGAGGCTTAGTTTGTTCTGTAGTAGTCTACGCAGATTTAAAGAATTTCAGAAATTAAAAAATAAATCGTGGTTAGGTTATTATTCGTTCAGTATCTTACCATCTATTAAATCGAGAAAATGTAGCTAATGTATCTACCTACATAATATTATTGCGTTGACCTAGAAGTTCGCAGCTAATCGTATTAAAAAAATCATTAAAGAGATTTTAGTGAGAAATGGTTACACAGGAAAACTTTGAGAAGTATATTATATAAAATGAGTTTACATATCTGGTTTTATATACATAAATAAATAAAATATGTGTAATTATATTAAATAGGTGCAGCTACAAAAAGCGAGAGGTCACACAAGCATGGAAAATTGCTACATTAACTTTTGACGTTCGATTAGTCTCGATATGTGTTCTTTAAAATTTTTTTTTTTATAAACTTAACTTGAGAACTTGCACCTTTCAAATGGATGACGTAAAATATGGTACGATCATCATATAAAATTGATATTTACTGTGTGCTGTAAGACTGTCTTTATTTTTTTAATATCTGGACGAGGAAGATTTTCAATCTTCTAGCAGTGTTTCTAACAAAGTTCATATTTGATATTAAAATTTATTTTCGGCATAAATGTCAGTTTACACATTGTTACAGGTGGTTATGTGGACCATGTTTGCAATTAGTACACTGAACGTTAAAGCGAACATCATACTTTTTAAAGCACCTCGCGCCAGAAAACTGGTTAGGCAGAAATTTTTGCACGGTAACCAGGAGTCGCCGGACCCTCGCCGTTTTATTGTCCGAGAGATGCTTTCTCCTCGACCGACGTTTCGGCGGTGGTGCTTCGTGCATTGTACCGGTTCACACGCAGTGAAAGTGCTCGAGGCTCTCGCGGTGAGAGTGAATCTTCGGCAGATGCCACTTATTTGCGTGTATGTATGTGTGTACACTGTCATTATAAGTCGACATGACCGGATGCTCTTTAACCGTTGCGTTACGCGCAATATCCAATTTTAAAAGTTTATATAATATGGCATAAGCACTCTATGATTATCTGAGATCCGATATGACACAGTGTAATCATTTTCAGGCAAATCGGCCATGTAATATTGGTTAATTTAAAGTATCTGTAAGAAATGGCACATTTATTTGAAAACATAATTATTACCAGCTCATTGTAGCTAGCTAAGAAAACATCGTTGTGTCTGGTACACTCGTATCAGGGCCCTGGGAAAATAATGAGTCCGGGCCTTATGACAAAAATGGCATTTTATATATTTTTAATATCGTAATATAATTTTTTGAATAAATAATAATAAGTACGAATTAACCCTTTCTATGCTACAAATAAGTTGCGACATATTTTCTGATATTATATTTTATGCGAAATATTTTAATTAGGCATTAAAAGTTATTAAAAATATTTATCTGATAATTAGTCAGATTTTCTTTGCTGCTCAGTGTTGCCATATAGTGAATTTCCAGTCCAGGGCAAAAGCAATAAAATCGTACTTTTTATAACAATATTACGAGTGAGAATCAAATAAAGCACATCTAAACCGAATTTTGCCCAATAGGAGAGCGCAAAAAACAATTATCACTTCTCAGAAGTCAAAAATCCACGCCAAAAGCAATAAAATCGTGTCACCGCCGTCGCAGTGGGAACGCTCGTTACCGAGCGTTCCCACTACGACGGCGCCGACACGATTTTATTGCTTTTGACGTGAATTTTTGCCTTCTGAGAAGTGATAATTGTTTTTGCGCTCTCCTATCGATCAAAATTCAGTTTGAATATACTTTTATCAGCCTTATTATAATTAAAGTCCATAGTAATATCGGTAAGAATAGCTATCATATTCTTAAAACATAGTGTGATATCGAAATGCAGACAAACTATAGAGCAATATGTGAGACGCGATGTTTATCTGAATTTATTCTTCCGCTTTTTTTCCCTTGAGAGATAAGTTGACTTAGTTTGTATTTTGGACATTTTGGAAAGGGCTAAAACTATAGTTAGTTTTAGCACTTTTATTGGGATAGTTTTGGGTTTGAACAGGAAATGGACGTTTTACAATTGCCAAATTGTGTTTCATAGATATTTTAAAGCAGCATATTATCGCCTATCAATTAAACTAAATTTATGTTAGTAGAAATATATATCTACTGGTGAAACTGTGAAAATATACCTTTACAAAAAAAAATACTTTGGATGTAAATAATTAATGATGAGTATGTAAATATATATGTTACTACATATAGAAAAGTTGAAATCATTAAATTTTACTAGCAACTGCCAGATAAATTATAATTTCACTGGTAAAAATAGATATCTACTAGTGAAAATGTATTCTAATATGATTTTACCAAAATGCATATTATAAAATATATTTTTGAGAATTTGTCCCTTCTCCCCTCCTCCCACCCCTCTCGGCTAGCCTGAGCGCTGACGTTCTGGCTGTGACTCCAAGAATAAAGGACGCGATTATGACTCATCAGACATTATGGTATTATCGACTTTACTCCTTAGTACCTTATTGCGTACATATTACACCGAAAATACATAGATCTTGACGCTACTAACAAATAAGCTTTATTTCTTAAATTTTAGCTAGATTTTTATAGTTTTATTGTGTATTATTTTTTATTGATTAATATATAAATATATTTAAAATTTAATTTAATACATGGATACGAAATAAAAAACATACTAATCTATAATATATGGCAATTTACGATACAGCTACTATTTTATTGGGGCGCATTTTGGACGTACCTTTGGATACGAATAAAATTGCTTTATAAAGGTTATTATTAGAAAAAAGGTTTTTATCGCACCTACCCCACATTAAAGCATTTGGAAAAAAATATTACATACTTTTTTAAGACACAATTTCAGTATTTTTTATAAAATCTTTTCATGACAAAATCTCGAATTGGTTTAAAAACGTAATATTTTTTAAAACTTACATTTGCTGGCAAAATGATAGGTATTTAAAAATATTAATTAATCAGGTACGACAGTTTGAGAGGCGATCGTAGTAAATTTATCATTTATTTGGCGTATATAGGACACGGAAGAAAAAACGCAGCGAGCAACGCAAACCGCTAAAGAAAAAAAACTGAAATCACTTTCACGTAATGAAATCACAACCTTTGCGCCTGAGTTCATAGTCTTACAAGATAATCTTTCTTTTCTAGGACAATTTTAAAAGTAAAAAACATGAGACTCGAACCCATAATAAAGTAGCGTAATAGATGTGCAATTTGCGATTATTTATGTATCAAAATTCACCGTAATTTATTTTTATCTACACTTTTTCGAGAAATTTTAGCGGAAACGGAATAGAGATGGTTGGTTACTTTTTAAGAAATGGCATCCAAAACAACAACAATCGCTGTTTATGCAATATTGTTGCTCCAATGAAATGTAACAGCGGGAACACGGAAAAGCATTGTGTTGAACAACGATATCGAATTCCTAACTGTCAATAAATTATAACCCGTAAATATCACTTTGCATATAGCGTGAGAAAGTAGGTATATGTTTCATCAGAGAAATAGACGATTAATTAAAATCTAAAACATTGTCGACATTGGAGATGAAGTGCTATACATTTTAACAAATTGAGATTTGAATGCAGTAGTGTTATCTGAAATACGTATTTTAGTTATATCAAACTTTCAGACAGAAGTTATTATTTTATATCATATTTTAAAAGCTGCCTTTCAAATGCATGGTTCTGATAATCTTTAAAGCATAGATTAAATATAGTAGTAAGAAATACTGATATGTATTTAGTTAAGATATAATATTATTTTGTGTTAAAATTTTCTGCGTCAATCTAATTCCATTCAGTGCGAGGTATTGGTCCATTTCTTTTGTGCCAAAAGAGAAATGTGACAAAATAACAACATGAATTTAAGCAGGAAGAAGTAATGCGTATTCATTGATAAACGAACTCAAATAATTAAGGAAAAAATATCGATTTAATGGACGTTTAAAATCGATTAACCTAATGACAAATGGCAATAAGTTTCTAAAGCAGTTTTACATGAAACAGGTTATTAAAAAATTAGTATATCAAAAACTCCATGTCAATAAGTCATGACCAAAATAACTTTTAATGTATCGTTACTTTCTGAATATTCATCATGTATCGAAACTAATAATCTCTCATACACATACTGGATAATGCAAGTTTTGATATGATTAACTTTCGTCTACTTTCGACCGGTTTCGGTCGAGATCGCTAATCGCCCGCGACAAAACCATCGCCAGTCGTTTCGCACTGTCGATTTCCTCCATCAAATCTATTAGATATTAGACAATTTTATTTTTATAAAGGTCGTTGTGTCTCTGGTAATTGATCGCGTAATGCTTTGATAATGTCGTCTCGTCAAAACTATTATTTATGCTTCCGATTTCATAAGACATATTTATTATTTTATAATCATTCAGGGCTCTACAACATTTTGTAGCCATTTACTTGGTATGGATTGTAGATTGCTTTTCTCCTTGTATTAAAAAATACCAAGTTTTCCACTTTACTGAGCAATAATTTAATTGTGTGATTTAGCATATTCGATTTTTTACTTTAACATTGCATAAACTGAATAAAAAGTGCATAATAATTGAACTTTCGATTGAACGAGTTCGATGCACTCTAGCGTTGTAATTCTTTTTAAACCAATATGTGATTATTGTTATGCTAAGATTTTTTTATAATAAAGGAAAACTTTTCACAAGACGTTTGAAAAAGAATTTTAATGTTACGTAGCATGTGTTGTAATGTGATTTTTGTGCAATTGTGGAATGTAATATTGTTAAAATTCAATATTGTGGTTAAACGCTAAACACAACTAGTGGTTAAATTTTTTTTCAAATATTTTTTGTATAGTACGTGTATAAATTATAAATTATTGTAATAGTTTGAGTATTTATGTTTATTATTTAACTCATTATTACTTATTGTTTAGTATTTAATAATTCACAATATTCTAGTTAAAATATATTTGACTTAATACAAAATATGTATGTAACTGATATTTTGTTTTTATTCCTATTCGATATCAATTTTTTTAAATCCAATAACCAATCTTCTATTTACAATTATAGAAATTAACACATGATATTAAATCATAAAAAGGGCAATACTGTTTGTAATATAGCGTTTTAACCGTAAAGTAAAAAATGGATTTCATTGTTAAATGGGACACCATCGTGAGAAACATTTTAACAGCTAAAATCACAAAGTACACACCATAAATCTGTTTCTAATCTGCCTTTATGAAAAAAATTGCTCCTTCGGCTTTCAATAAAAGGGACCATGAATATAAATACAGAAAATATAAAATATTATTACAATTCAGATTTTTTAGAGCGATCAAAATTGGACAACAGTCAAGAGGAAGCAGACTTAACTTCAGAACAGCGAATATTACAGAATCCGCCGCTTCTCTCTTCGCATCAACTTGTCCAGTTCAACGTCTGGAATCCAGAGCTCAACTCGCATCCGACAATTCAATCTCGCAAAGGTCAGGACATATTATTATAAATAATATTACTGATATTTTTATTTCATTTATTTTTAGAAATAGATTTGTAACTGTTAACTTTTGTTTATAAATATGAAAAGTTGATTAAAACCTTTTTGTGATTTTTTAACATTATACTGTATCTAATAATATATATTATTTGCAGTTGAACATTATTTTAATGATTTGTTTAAATGAACATTATTGTTTTATTATTACTTAATTCATTTTTAATCAAGTATGTTTTTAGAATATTTCTATTCTTATTTTAAGTTTGCTCTTAACATCTTTTCGTGAGATTAAACTCGATTTATGGAAATGCTCTTAAATATATAATATAATATTTAAGAAACGGTGTAATCATTCTTACTGAAACGTTTTCTTGGATAAATTAATATTTATAACGAGGGTTAATTATGTAAAATTGAAAAAGCAAATCAAATTGCAAAAATATTACTGCAATTTTTTTAGTATGATTTGAAATGATGAAGTAGTTGTCGTTTATTTAAGTTTATCTATCGTACGATGGTATGAAGTTTAGAAACCACTGAAAGACGTCATCAAACTGCCCAGCAAAAATTATGTTAACAAAAGTCAATTTATTTAAGTGTAAGAAAGTAAGCAGAACAAATAATTGATACTTAAAAACTGACAGTTTATACCTAAAAATAATGTAGAGATCTTCGACGTATAGCTTTTAATGAAATTGACGCACCGACCGTAAGAAAAACCGTAATACGCGTTAAAAGCGCCACAAAATGTTATCGATCTTTATAGCCCACTGACAAGTGACATTGTTATGCCGACAATGCATTTTGAACACGACTATAAGAGAATCGAGAGTTTAGCTAAAAGCATCTTAAACGGCAGCAAGTCGAATGCAACGACAAGATGGAATGCGTGGAATGCACGGTTGCCAAATATTCACATGTTCAAACTGAGTTATTTTTAATGTTGTTTTGTTTTTTGTAGTTAAAAAATTTATACACAGCTATTAATAGCACAGCGAGAATGAAACAAATAATAGGCTTTTACACATTATTTATACAAAAAATCTATTACGAGTAAATATAATTATACAATCTATTACGTCGAAAAGCTGCTAGTCTCTCACCCGCTGAAACCCCCTTTCATATTCTATAGATTTTCTAAAGGAACATTACCCAAAGGGCGTTCTTAACAACAACATAAAATTGTCTTTGAAAAAGTGGCATTGAGCCAAAAGTTTAAGATACTATGATTTATAGTATACATAAAGAGATGCTTTTATTATAAAAGCCAAAGGGAATCTATTAAATATATATGTGCTTTAGTGAAAATTGTATTTTATGTAATATTAAATATGCAAATATATTTTGGTTATTAAGCGGTTAAAAATATATGCTTTACTGAATTGTTGTATAAATAAGTAAACGTCAAATTATCTAAGAAACGTTTAGTCACAGACGTTTGAAATAGATATATTTGCACAAGTGGCAGATAATCGGTTATTTTAGCAGATGTTCTGTTCCTGGATACTGCACGGGCTCCTTTGTATCATCCAGCTAATTGATTTTCATCTTAATGCAAAAGTGAAAGCGAGCACTAACATGCGCTTCATATGCTAATTTATTTTTAAGCTCATAATGAAGACCAATATAATAATTGATAACGTTACATCATTACAAAATAGCCGATATGTAAGCAATTTTTTAATAAATAACATTGTATAGGGCTTAAAGGCATAGTAAGTATTGTTAATAATTAGTTCTCGTGGCCATTCGAAAATAATGATAAATGAAAAAACAGTAATTATACATTGCTTAATTTGTTTTGTGTATTCGCTATTCAAAAACCACTCAGACTATGAAAATTCAATTTGTTTTTCAACCAAAATCTTTGTTAACATTTTAAGCGTTTTGTTATGCAATTTTCAATGTGTTTTTTACACAGTATTATTTTGGTACAATACTATTATATTTTGTATGAAACTCTGAACGTGACATATTTAATTCAAATGCTTAAACAAAGTGGTCTCAGTTGCTAATTGCTAGAGACTAAAATAAACTCAAATTTTTTACAATAAACTTTTTTTGCTAGGATAATATTTCTTATTAGTTGATTTCAATAGAATAGAATCAACTGAAGAATAAATCTATATTTTTAAAATAATCTATTGTAAAATTAAACAAAATATATAGTATTTCATTTGTTTCATACAAAGTAATTAACTACATTTAAAAATAGATTTTATTGATTAACAATAAATTTCCATTTCAGGATATTTTATTATAATTTGGCATGATTTAAATAAAAATATTTTATTTTAATATCTTATAATAAAATGCCCAGGCTTTAACGCCCTTTATAAATTTAATGGTGATAGAGACAAGCAAATTTTCAGAAAGTGTAATTTTGGGTAAAAAATGCATTTGACATTACAGTGATAATATTTCAAACAAAAATATTTATTTACGAGCAACATAATGTGACCAGTGGTGTAAGTAGGTAACTAATACTCAAAAAGTCATGGGTTCAATTTTTTATGGTGTCTAGGAGGAGATCCGGAAAATTTATCTCCCGCAATTCACCGTCAGCAATTAATCGCTAGCAGTTTACCGTAGCGTCAATTGATCGCATAAACAATTTTTAGCATATTTTATCGCCAGGCAATACTTTAATATAAATGTATTTATTTATTTACGTAATTACGTAATTAAAAATCCGGAAACGGCAGAGTTTGGCAACGGACTCTCTTAGTTGATTGTAATAGTTTAGGAACGGTGTCCAGAAAGAAAGACTTTAAGGTACGCAGCCAAAATATATTGAGTAGTCGGTCACTTATGTGCAATAAATTGTTAAAAATAAATAAGATATGTCTTAGTTGTATTTTTAAAAAAATTTTAAATTTCTATTTTACACTACATCTAATTAACACTCTAATGACTTCCGTAAGTAGCTATTTTTGACACGCCATATATCTGATTAGTCATCTAATTTTATGTTTTTTATGTATCGTAATTTATTATACATAAAACTGGTTGTCAAATTAATTAACGTCTGATTAAATTTGACGTAATGTAATAGTATACAGCAGAAAAATATACAGCTAGAAATCTAGACTCTTCAGTTGATTTGTATGCAAAGAAAAAATAACTTGTTGCTACATATATAAAGCATCCTTGCGTTGGAACAGTATTTCAAAATGTATACTAAGTAATACACTTTCTTCCATCACTATAATCTCGTTGCCATATAAAACTGACTCATCTGACGCAACATAATAATAGTCGATGCGATTTTTATTGAGCTCACTCAATAAAAGAGCAATAAACCCATTCTATCATCGTAACGTAAAGATCCATATCTGTCTAGTAAGATATGGACTGACTATACATATATGTATAAGAAGAAAAAATACGCCAGGAAGCGTCCATTCACGTGTACGTTTCAATTATTCGATAACAATGCGACGATAACGTTGCGCAACAACCGGCACTGTTTCGCAACAGTATTTTTTTCACACGGAACATCTCTAAAAATCTGCATTTACACAGATTTATACAGATTTTTCACTGAGAAACCGTGTGTACAGATCAAAATCTGTTTATATTGAAATTTAAAATAACAGTACACCGTTGCAATCTTAGCATCATAAAATGCACCAACTATATTCATATATTTTTTAATGCCTCTCGATATCAGAACATCGAATATTAATGCTTTATCATATACAACAATTTTTATCCTGTAATCTGATATAAAAATTAATTATCTCTTGAAAGTATCCACTCCAGAACATACAATATATTTGAAAATAATCAGATATGTCAATCAAAAATCAGCTATAGCAATCGTCGCTTTGATAAGTATTTCGCTCGTTTTAGAGAACCACAGGAATCCAATCTGGGTCTACTGCTCTTTTTGCTCTTAATCAACGACATTAATGCGGATATTAATAACTAAAAAATATTTATTATATCCTGATAAGTATATAAAAGTATTCAGATCCGCTCCCTTCACAAAAAGATCTCCCTTCACAAGTCGATCGACTTATATGACTTCCTTTAAGCATCGTCAAATGTCACTTGTCACATTTTACAGATCTTCTTGCTCGGCGGAATTTTTTTTCAGTTCATGCAAAGCTGTTTTAATATATATTTTTATTGTTTGTATAATGCCAATGATGACACAATGGGGAATATGCCAAGTCATGAGATCAGATTTGTAATAAAAATTAAATAAACACAAGGTACTTTTACATTCATCCCAGCATCGTTTCTGAGGTTTACTTATGATCATTGAAAACGCAAGTCATATCGATATTAGAATTTTTTTAAAGTTAAAATGCAAGACGAAAATTTTTTTACCTCAATTACATTTGGTAGCAATAATTTGACGCACAATCTAAATCTAATCATATTGATGTCACGAATAAGCATGATTTAAACTCGATAAAGAATTAAATTATTAGTTCACTATCCATCACGGTTGAATAGATTTATATTTATTATTCTACACCTCGTTAGGTTAACATTGCAAGGCATGCAAAGTAGAAGTATTATAGACGAATATCTAAAAGACCTAAGTTCAAATCCCGTATGAACTCTATATGTTTTCAAATATTTCGTATATACACTATGTGATTTTTATATATAGCAAGATTTAAAATTGTACTCACTCTAAGCATTTTCCTATGAAGTCTACGAAGAGCGTATCCTCGCATCTGATGACTGTTGATAGCGTCTTAGATCCAGGTTTTCTTTTTCTTCCCTTGCTATTTATGGTACATCTAGGGTTCCCCTTTGAATCTGAAATAATGATAATAATATGATTTTTGTTGTTGAAAGTTTAAGTATTAAAATGTTTTAAGAGCTATATTATACAAAAATCTATTTTAAGAACTTAAGTTATATTATTTTAAATATAAGTGATTTATGTATAGTTCATTCACATTATTTTACCATAAATATTTGCTTTCTACTTTTTTTATATAATATTAATTTCCATACCAAAAAATAATCGTCTACGAGATGCAGAAACAATGACGTCATCTGGCGGTAAGCCTAGAACTTCCATGATGCAGGCCAGCTGCTCAGCCTCGTTTTCTCCAGGAAACAGAGGATATCCAGTGTACAGTTCTGCTAGAATACATCCTGATAAAAAATAAAAATAAATTAATAAAAATATTTTTTTAGTAATATATTAATTTTAAGAAATAAAATAGTTACCTAAACTCCACATATCTATCGGCGCTCCGTAAGATAAACCTAATATCACTTCTGGAGATCTGTAAAACCTTGACTGGATGTACGTGTATACCCTTTGGTGCGTGTAGCAAGAACTGCCAAAATCTATAACTTTTATTGAACTACTGCCGCGCTGCTTCAAAAGAATGTTTTCCTGTGGACAAAGAAATATATATTATTAATAAAAAAAAACAGTTATGGCAATGTAAATTTTGTGATAGTTATATTTTTTCGATTAATTGGCAAATTAAATAATATATATATATATTTATATTTATTTTGCATACAGTGCAACATTCAAATAGCGGAATTCCGAAGCGTAGCTGCAACATAGGAATTTGTAACGTCGTGCAATTTAGTACAAATTTATATGCAATATAAGACAAATGTTGGTAGCATGTTTTTTATAAAAAGAATTTTGTATGCATAAAATTTAACGTGTGCTCCCGTCAGCTCCAGTTGGTGCTGTGTGTTGTTGAAAATACTGATTCACTAAAACAATAATATCAAAGAATTAATAAGTTTTTCTCCTTTAATTGATTTACAAATAATAACACTCGAAACACGGAATATTCGCGTTCGAAACGTCAAAAGACGATTTATAGTCCTAATTGTTTGAGGCAAATAGCGCCGCAATAATATCGAGTGGATAATCGGTGGGCTAAAGTTTTGCGCTAAACTTTATTATCGTAATGAGCATAGGCACGTCATTGGAAGGATTTATTCGTTTTTGCATACCATAACATACATTGTAAGTAAATAAATAAATAAAATATTGCAGTATTCATATTTATAAACGTATTTTTAATGTGGCGTGACTGCGGATAGCCACGCGACACGGAAAAGTATATTTTTTGCGATATAAAAAATGTTATTTAAATTGATGAAAAAATATTTTGTATTATAAAAGGAAGAAATACATAACATCATAAATTTTATTTCTATTTTTACAAATTATTAGGTTGCTTGATAAATATTTGTCTGAAAAGTATATATTTTGAAGAACAGTGCCAGAGCAAAAAATCAATAAGGGATTGTCAGGCTTTGAATTGAAATAGCCAGTTATATGGTTTTGAATTGAAACCCTTATTTTTATTATATTATGAAAATGTGTGACAAAGGTACACATGTTTATCTGAGTAGACAATTCTGGTTTAAAGAGAAGTAGGGCTGAGGAGCAAGAGTGGTTAATAATAAAATGCTAAAAATGTGTGATTGATTTATCGATAAGATTTAGTTGCAAAAACTTTATATATTTAAATTGATTGTATAATACATACCAAATTTCACATCCAAATAAAGTAATTTACAACTTCAAGGAAATAAGCTGAATTCGATAATAGTAAATACTGCTATTTCTGCTTTAAAGCGATACTAGACGTCTTCGTGCAAAACTTTACTATTTTCCGAATCTTCTCAGTAAAAAAATGTAATAAATATCATTATTATTATTGACATTAGAAAGCTCAAAGATAATCTTTAAATAAAATTATCTGAATTTGATAAAAAAAGAAACTTATAATTCCCATCTTTTAACGATACCAGATTTCAACATACACAATTTAAAATATGAAAAACTTTACTAGTTTTCGACTTTTTGTTCATTGGAATGATGCGATGAATACATGCTGATTTGGAGGCTCTCTATTTTAAGATAAATCTATAATAACAATTATTTATTTGGCTTTAGAAGTGCTGAAGAATTAGAATGACAAATACAAAAAGAGTAAATTTAAAAGTTAAAATTATATTTTGATTGCAAAAGCAGATCAACTTGTACAAAAAATTTGTACATATAATATTTTTTTTGTAAAAATTTAAACTGAAAATTTTCGATCGTTATATTTTTATAAAAATACAAACTTTCACAAATTTTTAACTACATTTTCAAGGTTTCAGATCATTAGGGAGTCTGACTTCGTAGCCAGTGTGACGCTTAGTGGAATCTAGTTAGAGTTTTATTAGATTATATTGCAATTATGACAGACGATGAATGTCGAGATGTATTCTTCGAGCGATGGTGGAGAAACCGGCGCAGGGATGATGTCCATGGGAGGTCCTCAAAGGTCTAGTTGATGACGTAGCAGCGAGTGTACAGCGGAGGAGTTCCTCTCGGGATGTGAGCGTCCATTACAGTATGTTGTCCGCGGGTGACGGGCGTCTGCTGTTCACTTCGAATGGCTATTTGTGACTACCTTATTGTTCTCCTTGGTCTAGGGCTGCAAAGCTTGCTAATCAATCATAATCATGCAGCGATCATCCAGCCAATAAATGTACTTGTTTCTTAAAATAGCGAAATAGTTAAACGCCTTTAGAAAGCGACATTAACGGTCATCAAACCATTGTATTCTGCAATGGGATTCTTATAGATCCGTTTATTTATTATATCCGTGACCATTTCGCAGCAAGAAAATATTTTCTTAATGACGGAGAATATTTACAGTAAAAACACTTGCGTGTTATTTCATTTTTTCTGGTCGTAACAAGGGCTTTTGTGTGTGGTGCTATTCTTTACGCTGTTGATGTGTAATCATTTTGATTACAGTAAATAAACGTGAGTTTTGAGGAACTCCTACTGTTATTAAGCATCTTTAAAATCGATAATGAAATAAAGCAAAATATATTACTGTCAATAAAAAAAGAACCATTGAACGCAGCAATGTAAAATAAATTACATTATTAAGATATTTACAAACTGGAAATGTGATCGCAACTCACCCAAATTCAAAAATGCAGCAATCAAATATATTTTCAACAATTGAAGATTTAAATTCTTTGCAAGATTTACAAGAAGTAACTTTATCGCCAGAGAATTATTTAAAGCGAGATTTTCAAAATACAATTTAATCAATTAACCCTTTGAGGAGTATCGCCGTACATGTACGGTGGTCGATATTTTATTGTTTTGAGGTACCCCAGATAGTTATATATTTACATATATAACTTATGAAATTATAAATAAACAGCATTTTAATTATATTTTTTTTTAATTTGCAATAATGTGAATAATTTTTATAGATAATAATACCAATAAATTATAGACTACAAAATAAATTAACATGTATTAATTTAAAAACTGTAACTAAATCTCTAATGCTGTTTTATTTTATAGTTAAAATGCATAGTATTAATTATGTTTATTATTCGTACTATATTTTTCATAAATTTAGAATTACTCGATTTGCTATTTATTTCACAAATTTTATTTTGCGTTCTTCATAAGCTAATATTCCTCTTTATGCATCATTAGTTGTCTATATTCATTTAATCTAAATGATTTTGGTTATACAATAGTAGAAAAATAGAGATCAAGAATAAGACAAACAAACCTGTTTCTAGGCTTCAATAATATATTATTAACTATTTTTTCTTGGATTAGATTGCAATGAATTGCCAATTATTCTCTGGCGTCATATATTTTCAATATTTATTGTGAGAGTTTTCTATAACAAATATTTACAATTAAATTAAATATATTTTTGTAGCATATTCTTCCATACAATACGACTTCTAATTTTTTTTGTACACACAATAACTCCTTAGCTGCCTAAATCTGGTATACCGAGAATTGCAGATCAAGTCATTAATAGCGTAGTTGAAGATTTTTTATAATAAATTCATATAACATGCAATTTCGTATAAATTGTTTACTTGGTAAAAATTATGCCATCATAAACTTAGCGGCGCAATTTTTTTTTTAATATCGGAATGAGGAGTCAAGATGGTCATCAATACATATTTAACAAAAAAAGTACTTAGGTATCAATGACCAAAGCACAACTAACTGTTAAAAAATATATGACAAAAAACGACATTTATTACGGAGCTACCTAAATATATAATATAATCTAGAATGTGAATTATCTTTTCAATATACAAATATTGTCCATTTAAAGTATTTTGTATCATTCTACATTCCTTTCTTCAAAATTCGATGAAATTAAAATTTATATTGACATTATTCAATTCGAAAGGCAATTATCAATCGAAAACCGATTTAAAGTCCGAAATACCAGTCATGCTACAATAAAGTTTAATAAGCAATATGATTTATCTTTTTCGTTTTATTGCCAACGACGAGTATAACTTCTCGTAATAGAAATTGGACGATGGGTGCAAAAATTGCCCCGAGGGTTAAAAATAATAAAAATTAAACATAACCAGACTATTCAATTAGATTACAAAAAAATCTCTCACCGGTTTGAGATCGCAGTGTATGATGTTCTCCGTTTTCAGTAGCCGCAGACATTTTAGAAGCGAGTTGGCGAAGCGTCTGATGAGGCTCAGGCTGAAACCTTGGTAGTTGTTCTTTTTGATTAGCTCGTAAAGGTTGATGCTGAAACAAAAAGGAGAGAAAAAGTTTTAAGTGCGTGTGTACGTGTGGTAAATTGCCTTTGGACGGGCGCGGGCTACCAACGTGAAAAATAAGGGGGATGAGAAAAAAAAAGTATTTGTTCGTTTCGTTTTTCGTTCCATATCAGGTATTGTCACATAACGGTGTCAAGGATAGACTCTGGCTAAATTATATTTATACAATTTTGCGCGTGAAGTAGTGTGTGAAGGAAGAAAATCAAATCCGCCAGGGATTTTTACACAGACCTATTGCAAATAAAAGGGGGATAATGGAAAAAATTGAAAACACAGATGTATAAGATGAATAAATATGTAGGTAAGAAAATTCTACACCGACTTGAAATTAAAACACAAATCTTAAAAAGGAGATTGCGTTTTCCCCTAAGATTATAACGGAGGATAAAAAATAT
Organism: Plectrocnemia conspersa; assembly: GCF_051122295.1. Lineage (NCBI taxonomy): Eukaryota > Metazoa > Arthropoda > Insecta > Trichoptera > Polycentropodidae > Plectrocnemia > Plectrocnemia conspersa. The sequence continues at coordinate 6,944,776 of NW_028277175.1, read as the reverse complement.
GCAATCCTTTAAAAAATAGTATAGATATTTTACTTTGTATTCACTCACGCTGATTTTAAACTATTACTGCTAAAAAAGTTTTTTGGAAAGTTATCGTTATTAAGGCATGTTTATTTTCATCGTCCATAATATCATTAGGCAGGTAAATGCAAACAAAAAAAATATAGAGACGCAAGAATGAATTCCATTGCTTGTCAATAGCATAGGAATTCGGCCAAAAACTGAGGACCGTTTTTTATGACTGCATTAATTTATAAAAGTGCTAACGCTAGTGAAGACTATTATAAATGGGTACAATATTTGAGATGAAGAAAATAACTGTGTATGGAAGAAAAGCAATCTTTAGCTTAAACGTAACATAAACAATATTGTAACTACATTAATAAATAATATATAGATAATTCTAAATCTCTTTTTTTTTTCATCACGAGCTCAAAATTCGGTCGTAGTTTAGCGTCTGGTATTACGGCCATATCCGATTGAATAAAAATTAGCATAATCGATTTGCTTTCGGCTGACGATCGGATATAAATAACAATTTGCACAAAATAATTAGTCATAAATACACGAACGGTGGCATCTCGAGTATTAAAATGGCACGCGATGTCCCCATTGGCTTTAATAACAAAATTTCAGTTTTGATCACCGCTTCTCAAATATACAAAACAACGACGAGCTCGAGATACTAATTGGCGCATCTACGTTCAAGAATAAAAGTGAAATTTTGCTTTACTTATTTTTTCTCATGGTGTATTATTTTTTTGAAACATATTTACATTTTACGCCCTCTTTGAGATTAAAATGATTGATCGCTGTTTTCCATATTTGCACAAATGTGAATCTGTGTTTTAGCATAAATAGTAATTATTTTAATGGTAAAAAGTAATACTAAAACATGCAAATAAAATATATGTGTTGAATAAGTTATTACTTTAAAAAAATATAATATATACAATGATATTCTGAATATTTTTCTGTATTACAATAAAGTAATATATTAGAAAAATATAAAGATTAATTTGCGTTTAATGTTAATTGTAACTGTTATATTTTAGTAATACAAGCGATATTCGATAAATAAAAGTACAAGGTTAATAAATAAATATTTTACACTGTATGGTGCTACTAGACCTTAGTTGCAGCAATATTGTGCCTACAGCGTGTGTTTAGAAATACTTCTGTCTATGGCTATACAGTTATGAATATCTTTTAAAATAGTGTAATAAAGTGATATGTACGCTATTTACTGCTACTCATAAACTCATAAAAATGAATTAAAAAAAAATTATTTTGATATGTATGTATTCCAAAATTAAAAAAGAGTCCACGCCCACTTTTATTGAGACGGCTAATCACGACGTTTTGAGGGTGTAATCAATTTTTTTATTGCCGCTTATTTTCTTATTTGAATATTTGCCTTTCGTGTCCTTTGTGAATTTGACAACCGCGCACTTGTCATTTCGTATTCAACCTGTCCATAAATATCGCACATTTGTGTGTTTCATTAAAGACGACATGTGACCGTTATGGGGTGATTTTAACTAATCCCTTGAAATGTATTATTATCATGTACACATTAAATAAATATGTATTACCAGTGAAACTACATTTTTACTAGCGTTTCAGTGAAATCATATCTGAAAAGATTTTTACCGGTAAATATATATAGCGCTAGTAAAATAAAATATCTATAACATTATATTTGACAAAACGTTTATTTCCTGTTTAAACCACTTAAACGTACAACCAAACTCAACTTGACCTAATGAAAGTTCTAAAACTACTATAGTTTTTAAGCTTTTATCAGGTAAATTCGTTTACGTTAGGTTTGGGTTTGGCTTAACTTATTTTAAATATTGTAGTATTTTGTATTTTGTAATACGCGAATTAGATCATTAGTTTATGAAAAATACTGTTTTAGTTATTGAGCTAGTGAAATTATTTATGTATACTAGTCAAAATATATAACTTCATTTACTATAACATATATAATAATAATCGGTATAACAAAGATTTCAGTGGGTCGTTAAGACTAGTTTCTGTTTATCGCGCTTTTAACGCGTAATATTCAACAGAAGTTTTCTCACGTTAAATGCGTCAATTTCAATAAAAATTGAGTCAATGGACAATATAACGATCCACTAAATTAATTAACTGTTAACAATAAGACAAAGAAGATACTAAACCTTAATTGTGGCAATGTTGCGTGTTTAAAATGGTCGTATCACCGCATACTTTGAATTGCTACTATTAAAAACTAATTCTTTCATATAAAATTGTCACAAAATGAATAAACTATCAAATAAAAAATATAGTAGGCGCGAGATTTCTATGATATTAGAAGATAAGTGTGAAGGGGTGAACTTGAACATTGGACTAGGTGTTGATCAAGAAATAAAAAAAATATTTTGTAGTACAATGTTTTGTAACAATATTATAATTTTAATTTATTTTTATTAAATCTTCCAAATAGGCGTAAGCCCAATGCGTTACAACGGGGTAAATCTATACCAGCTGAATACGTCAATCAGATAGAATGAATGCCTACAAGTAAGTACCAACAAACTCAAGTCCGGAAATCAGTGACAACTATGTTAATAATTATAAATTAGTATGTGTAATATAATTTATAACCAATAGATGTTACTGCAGCTGGAGCCATTTTTTTTATAATAGCGCATTTTTTATAAACGAAAATTCGAGTGCCCCTGCCGGGGCTCGAACCCGCAACCCCAGAATTACTAGTCTGAGACGTTACGGACTACGCTATTCCGTCTTTATATATTTGTTTATACAGTTGTAATGGTATATGTTAAATGGAAGAGTTTCAACAATAGTATTCTATAAAGCTAGAACAATAAAACAAAATTAAATATTAATTTAAGAACCCCCAATTTTTCTCACAATAACCACAAATACCACAATAAAAAAACTGAAGCATTTAAACAACAGTAATACCCTTGTGGTATTGTCATAATCATATTGTCGCCCATAAATGCCTATCTATAAGTTACATGCTTTCACCAGAGATGGTATAGAATGTGGTGTTAAACAATATCGCTATTGGTGATAAATTGGCTTTATTTTCTATTCGCCAAAAGTATATAAAAACTTGTCAGTTAAGAACATACAACCAGAGACCAAGGAACTGTTCAACTGCGAGGCTCTTAAAACTTACATCGACCCCTAACCTAACACATTATTTGCTATCGTAAATCTGTATAATCTATATGTTTATGCAGTAAACTATACATTAAACAGTTTTTTCGGTATCCAACTGGCGGAATAAGTTACACAAATAATTACTAAGAATCTGACTTATAAATAAATCCCAGTAATGTATAATAAACATTTATACTGATATGTACAAAAATTATAATAACATAAGAAATATTTATATGTATAAATAATATAGAAAGCGGACTGTACGAGTGCAAAGGGCTAAAAAGCGTATCATCCTTTTACGACTACTTCAACATCAAATACTTTTATGACAGACTATATATAAATTACGGTCTACTACACTATTAAATAACCATTTTATGATGAGAAATTGTTATTTATACTATGTACATACATATATGCCACCGTCTTATACATATTATATTGAAGAAAATAACTTATAAACTCGACCTTTCTTGTCAAAACTAAATAGAACAACAACACATTCTCTCTCTCTTTCAAAGATCATTATAATGAAGGTATACATTTACACTGAAAAGTGATACCTTTCTTTAACGACATGTTACGCCATAAAGTAGAATCCGTGGAATGTTTAAAACTAACCCATTTTCTATTGAAGGTTTCGTCATAAAACAGAGAATACATCACATTCCACGGATGAACTCTGATTGAGTAATAAACCGTTTTATGTCCAATTACGTGACGAGTTTAGTTATAAAGCTATTTTCAATCTTTGTATGTACATTAGTACATACGTAGTACATGCCTTGGACACTTTCACTTTGTTATGTTTAGTGTCTAATCGAACTGTATGTGCTCAGTTCAGTCTATGTAATCTACTTTTATATATCTTCTATGCACACACTACGAAGCTTCTAATTAAATTAACAACAGTTTCCAAAGCTACACAACACGCATGTCTATTGTATGTACACTAGATCGGGTCGAATCCGGTTCCAATGTGTTTTATATATATATAAGTATACGATACACGAACATTAATTACCTGATAAAACTAAGTTATTCACTAGTGTTTTATCATATAATAAAAAATGGTCGACTAACAAGAGGTATCAGTTCGATTGGTTTCAATATCGGTAAAAACATAATAATGGGCTCTCGGCAAGCAATAACTTTATTATTTATGTAGCGTTGATTCAGAATAATATGAATAAAGTATTGATTTAGCGAGCAACAACGCAAACATATGTATAAAATACGTTGTACCGTAAGAATCCAAGTTAAGATTATATTCATATTTATTCTATAATATTTCAATCTGCCTGAGATTTCTGAACTCTTTTTCCTAAGTTTAAAATTATTCAGTAGTTCATATGCATCTATCATTAAATCATGCTGATATTTTTGAGAAGCTCAGTTTTGCATTGCCATCGTCCTTATTTGCTTTCCTAATAGCTCAGCCACGAAAATAAAAATAAACTTTAAAATGCACCCTCATCCCCCGCTGGGCTAAAAAAGAGGTGAGCTCGCGTGTCACCGCCACGACAAATTTATACGAGCTACTGACACGACAGGTAACGCTATATCGTCAACGTGAGACCACTATCGATTTTGTATGTGGTTAAATGAAAAAGTTTTTCATTCATTCGAACCCGAGCCTTATCGAGTTTTAATGAGACTGTGACTGACAATAGATAATGCACGTTAATTTGAACGAATAAAAATTAAATTATATTTTTATTCAAAAAAAATACCTAAAAATTTTGGGCCACGCAGCGAGAAATTTTACGAAAAATATGTTTTGTTGAAATTTCTGTTTATTTAAAAAAATTTAATCAATTTACTCAATGACTGTATTTTTATTTACTCATCTCATACTCCAACATTGATATATAATATATATTTTGATCTTATTTATTATCTTGCCAAAGACGAGACAAATTAAAAAAAGTAGGTAAGTTGCTACGAATCAAGAAGATTCTGAGAATGAAAATGTCGGGATTATCCATAATCGTTGCAACGAAATTAGTCGCAAAATACTTGCTAAAAGGAAACTGATTGATTTGTGTCCCTTAGATTTTTTAAGAAACAAAGTTTTTTTCTAATCGACAATAACAGTTTCAAAGCTCTTATATACGCATATCGACCGTGGATCTTACTTGAAATTAAGATCGAAATTGTACAGATGCTCTTGACTGGTGACTCAGAGGCCGCGGGTTCGAACCACAGCAGTATACTTAAATTTTTAAACATAAAAAACATAATAAATCATAATTAATTATATAGATGTCACCAAGTACTTGTAGGTATTGTGTCTGATTTACTCACTCCGTTGTAACGCATTGGGCGTACGCCTGTTAGGTTACAGTAAGAAATTGAAAAACGCGAAGGGCAAGGATTCCATGGGTTGACGACGTTCCCCTATTTTACTTATTTTAAATACATCATTTTATATATGCACACTAATAAATCTAATAAAGTATATATTTGACAAAAACAAAGAGTCTGATTCCACCCCAGATTGTCTACATTAAACATATGATCAAGGCCAAAAATATGTTGGAATTATCTCATTTCTGCAATGGTATGTTTTATTTTATTCCTTATTACAAATCTAACTAACATTATTTGACATATTTTCCTAATGCGTCATGATAAACATTACACAAAAAAATATTCAACATTTCATTTAAATACATAAAAATACTATAGATCAACTCAAACATATTTTTATATATTATCATATGTATCCATACACACATTCTTTAATATACAACATGTTTATAATAATTATATCAATATAAAATAAATTAAAATCATATATGGTGCTTGTTTTAAATATAATAGCACCATTCCACATATTTTTTCCAGCTCCTCATAGCTATCACTGAAAACATATTTGTATTTGGCAAGCAAGAATGGCTCATGTAAGTACATGTTCTTAACCCATTGTTTGCGGTAGAGAAAAAAAATTTTTTTTTTTGATTTCACAAAATTCACAGAATTTTATTTGCTATAAAATATAAAGCTTTTATTTAACAAAAATCAAGTGCCAGTAAAATAAATAAAAATGTGTATTATCAAAACTGATAATTATTTCTGTGATGGCAGTAAAAGCAGACAACAGATTGCCTGAATATGTGCGAGATGGAGTGCCAAGCGACGCGAGGCAGATCGCGTACTCTCTCAGTCTCTTAGCCACAGCCGGACAATCAACACGTGCTAAGAATGACGTATGACTTATGGCTTGTGATTTCCAATACAGATTTGAACATAGAATAAATCACATTGAATTAGAACAATTATATTTTTTTACGTTCAAATAATATTTATGCTCACATGCATAAATAAAAACATTATTTTATAAAAAAAAGCATAAATGCAAGTCCTACAAAGAATTTTACTTTAACTGCGTTGATGATCAAAAAAACGTCTATCCATGGGTCGCGACAAAATTTTAAACAAAATTAGAATAATTTGCACACCACTGCTCTAAGGAATATTGACGGATTGTTGACACCTCTCTTTTGAAATTTAAAAAGGATGCTGTGCCAAATATGCAATAAATTGATAAAACGTTTACTTTAGTCAGGAACGTACTTTCACAATTACATCCAGAACTACTACTTCGTTTCAGCTGAATGTTTAGATAAATTTTCATTTAGAAAGTAGCAGCTTTACTTCGATCGTCTAACCTGGTCCAGGTAAGCAATCACAATAATTCTACCAACTCTAAGATTAAATTTGTGCTGTCGTAATTCATTTAAATCAAGAAAATTTAAGAATCTATTTAAATAACTTGTAACTTCTTTCTCAAAAATTATGTTTTGCATTTAGTAAAAAAAAAAACAAATCTTTGGTGAAAAAATTGTTATAATGCGAATAAATATTTAAGTTATGTTAAGTAGAAACGATGAAAAAATAATGAAAATTATATATTTAGAAAGCTCGATCGTTTAATATTAATAAATAATATATTACATAATGGCAAAATCAAAAAATATACATTTTTTGTGACAATACGAAGTTGAAACTAAAGTCCAGAATTTGTATTCAATATTTAACGACTCTAATATTTATATTTAATAAGGTTACGTAAAATGTTAATTTATATTAGTTTGACTTGATTTTAAATTAGATGTTTTGTTAAATCGTAATATAGAATATATTTAACAATACCAGCTTTTGGTTTATATGATAATTTGCGCATCGAAATGTGTATCGCGAACTTTGTTATTATAGCAAAAACAAACCGCCCCCATCCTTCGAAAGCCTTCGAATTCCAAACTTTCTATTACCAGGAACATTTTCCAACAAAGTTCAATCAGATTAAAACTGTTATAATGTATATTAAAATTAGATACATTATATAAACCACGACAAAACAAAACATTAATAAAATATTTTAAACGTGTCAGTCAGATTTTTTACGTTGACTTTCATTTTCTTCCATGACAACGTAAATATCTTTGTTGCGAAGCTCTTCAATAACGTACTCATAAAATATGACACATAATATTTTCGCCTCGAATAAAGGAGCTTCTGTAAGACGCTTTGTGGATTGCGTAATATATAATATTCAAAGCTTCAAAAATACACTTTTGAACATGCTGTATAATGAGATTTTAACGACACCCAAAACTCGAGACACGCGCGAGTGCTAGCAAGGTAAATAAATACAATAGCTCCACACACGTTCTCTCTAATTGATCACGCGAGGAAACCGTCAAAGTGACAACAAAACTATCCATAACACAGGTGTCTGATTTCAATATTTTCTTTCTAAACTAAACTTTTGCGAATAATCCGAGTGGTGTTTGAATATTCATTTAATGTCAATGTGGTAATTTAATTACCAATGAGCCAATGAAAAAATACACAATTTATGCAAAACGAAAAATGTTTTATATATAATCAAATTGATCTTTGTCGAGACCACTCATAATAGTTATCACGCATAACTAAAAAGGTTATAAAATTAATATACATATTTGTGCTTCAAATTATGTGCGTTATTTACAAATAAATGAGCAGTTATGTATATCCATTAACGGTATCAAGAATGTCAAAGAAAATTGCATAACATGTAGGCGAATATTTTCACAAAGCAGATACCAACCACCGCTGCCAGATTATCGCAATTTCCGTTACACATATTATACAAAGAAACTAATAATATATGTATGAGACAAAAGCAAAGGTTCTGGTTCTAAATTGAATCATCTGCATTGGTCAAAGGATCGGGGACTATAAGATACTTTAGAGTTACCCCCCATTAATATATAGTATATTAGCTGGAATGCTGATATATTTAATCATTCATTTCACTGTTGACTTTAAATGAGGAAAATTACTCCTAATTGACCAAGACCACCATTTGAAGCACAAAAATAGCATTTGGTCAAACCATGCAGTCACCCTAAATCTACAAAAGTTCGATCTTCGATACGACTTAGAGAGAAATAATATTTATAAGAAATTCAGCACAACTCTTTTTAAGTTTAAGTAGCAATAAAGCTATTTTTGCTCAGATAAATGCACACCACCGTTTTCGCTAAGATACGTGTAACAACATTATGTTTATTTTAGGAATTTTGATCACGATGAAAATCATAAAAAAATAATTGGAAATCGTCGTTCATTAGAATAAAAAGTCATATGCTAGCATATAAATAGAATGTTATTATCGTATAAGAATATCAAAATTTTATAGGACAATACAATTTTTTTCAGCTATAATAATGATGTAGATTTTGTCAATAAAGGCACGAGGAAGGACTCATTATTACTGACAAGTAATAATGAAAATGATTTTTTAAGAGCTCTGAGACATTTTGGTAAACATTGTTAAGACTTAAAAATGCTTTTATAAAAACATTTTTAACGCCAAGGGCGTGCCAAAAGGTAGTGAATTTCGCAAAATGGCTAATTATTTAAATCGAATCGCACGTGATTAGTTGAACTTTAAAAAAAATAAGCATTTATAAAAATAAGGTCTAATTATTTTATTCTTGAATCTACATATATAGGACGGAATAGAGTAGTCCGTAATGTGTCAGACTAGTAATTCTGAGATTGCGGGTTCGAGCTCCGAATTTTAATTTAAAAAAAACCGGTCCCAGCTGCAGTGATATGTATTGATTATAATAATTTATAATTAATAATATATATGGCAAAGACTCCCAGACTTTGTGTCTGGTGATTAATACTTATAGGAATTCATTATATCTGATTGAAAGATTTGCCCGTTGTAACGCATTGGGCTTACGTCTTTCAGGTTACAACAGAATATTTAATAAAAATAAATAAATTATAAAAGCACTAGGCTAAAAATTTATATATTTGAAAAATTTGTTTTAAAACTTTTTATTAAAATTATATATTGTCAAAATCTCGATTATGTTAATTAGTCTGATTCGCTATCATGTTTTAAAATGGCGATTGTTCATAACCTTAGCAAAAATAATTTAGATAAAAAATAAGAAGGTGAAAATAAGAGTAAATTTAAATTAAAAATAAAATCAAAGTGCAATAAAAATCTTTTTTTACAGTTTTTGCGCTTTTTAAAACGAGATAACTGAGTTTTATTAATATTGGCATTTGTTAGCCAGCCTTATCCGACATGTTTTTTTTTTAAATGGCGGCTATTAAAATCATAAAAATGGTGATTCCATTAAAATAAATATTTTTAAAATTTATGTGGGATGTAACAAAATTTAAGAACACGATAGCTGCCTTTGTTTTAATCATTTTAACAAAATACTTGTTTTGAAAATATTTATTGTAAATATCTCATTTAAAAATGGCTGTTTAAAAATGATCAAAACTTTGTTAAAAAATATATCAGAGAAAAACTAGCGGTAAAATATATTTGAAAATATAATACGAATTTACATGAAATTCGCAAAAACATTTTTCTTATACATTTTTTCAATAACATTATCAAAATAAAACTTTTTTTAAAAGTATTTTTCGTTAAAATATCGACTAAGTTAGTTAGATAGTCTGACCAACCATCTTGTTCCAAAATGGCGAGTGTTTAAAATTTTTAAAAATAATAATGTTAAAAATATTTATAAATATAAATTAAAAATTAAAATCAATTTATTTTTTGTCATTTAGTAGTTTATTGATATCGCTATGAAATTTATTTTAAAAATTGATCTTGCAATATGGCGGCTATTAAAAACTTTAATAAAAAGAAATTCAGAGAAATAAAAATGAAATTATAATAAATATTTTTAACACTTTTTTCAGTATTATGGAAAATAATAAAATTATAACAAAATTTGAGGACAAAATAACTATTAATTCAAAATAATTTTAATACAAAATAACGGTTATAAAAAAAATTAAAAACTGTAACTTTGTTAAAAAAAACATTTAAGTAAAAAATATATGTAAAAAACATTTTAAAATATAATATAAAAAAAATCATTTTTTTAAAACGTATATAAAAAATACATACAAAAATATTTTATTGTAAATATTAACATAATATGCCAATTTTATGTAAAAAGCAAAAATTTTGAACTACACAGTTAAATAATCCTTACTTAAGACAAGTGACATTTCTGAAAAAAATAAAGGTTCGCTACAAAGTATATAAGTATTTTTTATATTAATATTCAATAGAAAAATAGTATTTTTTTTATTAGTAAATGTAGTTTGTTTCTGTATAAAACTTACAAGGGAGTCTATAAGGAAGCACATTATAAACATAACCCGTAAACAACGGTTGTTAAACATATAATTGATACCATTGTGGACGCCTTAATGGTTCTATAAAAAAGTTTGATATATATTTACCCAATGTCTACGAATAGTGTGCATTAACCCCATAGAAAACACGTTTCCAGCTCTGCTGACTGACTAACCCATAAAACTTGACACGAGCCAACAATGACACGCTAAAAATACAATATTATAAAGTCAAATTTTCCGCTCGGAGTAACACTTAATTCGGTCGTATGAATATTAAAAATCATGTTGTTTGGTAAAATTTGCATGTGCGTTTAGCATTTTATGGTTTACAGCAATAAGTGTGTAAAATGTGTATACTTTTGCTTAAAATTATGTTTATCTATGTCCACGCAAGTGGCATTATTCATCAGATAATTAGTGACAAAGTAACATTATAGAATATGTCTTAATAACCAAATATGAGAACAAATCTAATACTAAATCAAAGCTTGAGAATTATATAAAATAACTATATTATATGATACGTGGTATCTGCGGAAAAATCAACGTTTTTCAAACAGCTGACCTAACCTAATTGATTTTTTTCATACATAACATTCATAATTATAATAATTTAATAGGATTTTTTAATTTAAAATTAGTAAAATCATTATTATTTATGTATTTTTTTACAAATTTGCTTAAACGCTGTTATTTATTATCTTGTATACATACATTTAAGTTAGTTTTTTATCTATAAAATCTGATGATTATCTTTGTTATACTAATTACTGATCCTTAAACTACTAGCTCCTATTAGAGTTTCGATAAAAAAAACCTTTGTTATTTACAGATGTATCTAAACTTCGCTAAACTAAAGATTACATCCGTACTTTACGAAACCCTAATTTCGGTATATTTACGTCAGTGCCACAGTAGTATAAAGGCATCAAATTGAGTGACTAGGATTACACTTAAACCCTTCTTACACCTCGTTATTTGGATAGCATAGGCAATATCTAGGATTAGTACCCGTCCATATACTTCAGGAATGTAACACGTCAAAACTAAAACGCGTTATATTTATATACATATAATCATTTTGGAAAGTTAAATATGAATATTTAGCGAAAAAGAGACTTTCACTAGGACATTTCGAGGACCGGATTCGCGCTGGAATGCAAAGGTCAGCTCACCTCATCAACTCGAAACTGATGCATAAGTGGTTCCTGAAGTAGAAGAAGTCCAGCATGTGAATGACGTTATGAGCGCTGTCTTTGTCCTTGGTGCGGAGATGGTCCAGGATCCTGACTTCTATGAGTGCCTGATGGTGGAACCTCTTCTTGTTCCTGATGATTTTGATGGCTACGTGCTGGTTGGTTCGATGATCCAGAGCTCTAATCACTTGCCCGAAGCTTCCTTTCCCAATTACTTCCAAGATCTCGTACCTATAACAGATGTGGTCGTGCGCCACCTGCGAAAACATAAAATTGCTGTACTTCTTCTCTAACAAGTAGAAAGTCTCTAACAAGCATTTCGTAATTGTAGCATCATCAACTGCGTACTTTATGTGGTCGTGTATTATAATGATCGTCATCATAACGACGAGATTTTTCTATATTAAATAATTACAATTAACGTGTGGCGTAAGCGTTACATAAATCAGGAAAATGAAAATTGCCTGGAAAGTGTGGTTACCTTATTATAGCTGCCGTTGTCGTCATCGTATCCAGAGTTCAAGGGAGCGCCGGGTCTTCCGAGGACTTTGGCTGAGTCCAATCCCAAAAACCAAACTTCTGGAAACTTGTCGACTTCAGTGCGTTCGTATTCTGTGAGCCGGGATCCGTAAACTTTGAGAGCTTCTGAGAAAGAAAAATGAGAAATTAAGTTAATGACTGTTTCTCTGAAAGAGTTCGCGTGACAAATTATTGTAAGTACATCGTAAAATTGCCCAAGTAATTATTGAATTAGTGCTAGCGTAAAATATGTACTCACAACACGATTTGCATATTTCAATCAATTGTAGAATATTTCTAGGAAATGTAATAAAATATCTAATGCGTTTATGTTTATATGTAATTATAAAAGTTTGTCTTACTAACACTAACTATTGAACATAATTTTTATAGAACGGTCTGCTGCAAATTACTATGTCGAAGTAACTATAATAAATGGTTTTATGAACAAGCAATATAAAATCTGAGATTGCAGCACATTCAATCGACAATGTAATAAATGAAAGAGAAGTTAAAACTTATTAAGTTGTAGTCTTACATTTATTGATCCATATTGCACAAGTAATGATTCTGTCTGACAAATTTAAAAGCAAGAATGAGTTTATTCCTATAATTTCTATTAATCTTTTAACTTTAAACAGCTCAACTTTTTAATGGCATTAAAAATATACAAAATCTATTATAAAATATATATATACTCTTTCTAAAAACGTAATTCTCATATATTGCATTTTAAAAACGCGTAATAGGAATATTATTTATAGTAAAATTATTATTAATATTAAATGTTCTAAATATATTCTTACTTAGGTTACAAATTATTACCTAATTTGTACCGATCGTGCGAAATATCAGTTTAATTAACTATATAAGTCATATCAACAGCTGCCAAGAATGAATTTTGAACATAGGCCAAAAATACTTATCTAATATCATTCTATTCAGCTACTAGTCGTAGATATAGCTTATGTAAGTATTTCACTATTATTATATTCTCTATATTCAACCATTCCTTTCTTAGCACTCCTATTAAACGATGAGAAAATACAAATTGAGAGTAAAGCCCTTCGTATATATTATAAAAGTGTGCTAGATAAATATTTATTTAACCCATTGGCCGACAAAAGTGCGGATAAGCCACAGCTACTACAGCTACTCTAAAATGTACTTTATTTTAATATTTCTCATGCAAGTCACGAATAATGATATTTATTTGTGCATAAACACATCAATGGTTATTAATATTTTATATTAGCTAGTTAATAAAACCTATTTAATTTTAGTTTGGTGTTTCACTTATAAGTAAATAGTAAGACGCCAGATTAAAATCAGAATCAGTGACATATTTTTCAATAATTGTAAACTAGTGTTTCTTCTCGAGAATTTCTCGAAAAAAAATTAAAATAAAGGTTTTTTATATTATAAAATTAAATTTGTACGAATATTTTTAAAAGGTATAGTAAAAGTATTGTCATTTTTCTTTGCTCAACCGTTTATATATATTTGATTGGATCGGGTAATTTTGTGGCGCAGCTGCTCTGTAAGTATTGCCATCATAAATAAATGTGTAAATAGCTATTTAATTAATTTGTATACTAAAAGTGGCTCGCAAAAACATAATTGGTATCAAACGGGAGTTGTTAAGCAAAAAGCACACGAATGTGCGTTTTTAATTTGAGATAATAACTATTTTTATTAATTTATCATTTAACTAACTTTTATTCAGAGACAAATATGTTGAAGCTTATAATATTTACACTGCGACTAATTAGGATTAGTAGTATTTTTAAATAAATACTAATATATGAGTAACCAGCATAAAAAATTGCGCTACGCTGCCATAAATATTCCTAATTTGTAACAACCAATATTTAAAAAAAAATTGTTTATTAGAAAATCACATTTTAATCAGGAAAATATCAGTTTTTGCTTGCAGAAGATTGCAATATAAATGAAAATATTTTTCAACAACAATTTATATTTATAAATATTTTTCAGTGACGCATTTTCTGATTTTATCAAAAAGTTAAGTCAATAACGATTTTTTTAATCCAAAAAGTATTTATTCAATTAGAAGCATTGGCCATCTTTTGTCCACTTTTCAATTCCTCTTTCATAAAATATTCAAGTCAATCTAGAGAGTCACCTGAATAACGAATCGTTGTCCATATCTTGCTCTTGATTTTATGCCTTTATTCAAGTATTGGTTTTACTCCATTAAAAACTATTTAATAAATTTATTTCATTGTACGTATTTCAGTAGCACGTAAACGTCGCTGTTTAGTTTCTTCAGCGGTTTTATTTCCATGTATTGCAGTAGCAAGTAATAGTTTTTAATAAATAAAATTTGAACGTGCCAGAATGTCATGTGCAAATGTCACTTTGTTTTATGTATTTTATGTTTTATAGTATGGTATTTTCTGTTTTATGGTATTAATAACTTCACAAAAAATTTGCAACGCACACCTGTTTTTGAGATAAGCGTTAAACTATAATAAAAAGTGGGCCTTTTCAAAGTTTTGTTACGTTCAACGAACTAATTCTGAGAATTTCGGTCATAGTAGATACCGCCGATAAACATTATAAACATGTTTTTTGAAGGCGTAAATGCATTTTTTATTGAGAAAACGCGTCTTATTGGCTCACATTTCGAATCAAAATAAAGGCATATAAAGCACCAAATCTTGGATATATTGAGAGAGAATACGATTATCTGTGTTACAGCTCACGTATATAAATTGTTTCATTCTAAGATTTTTTCAAATTTCATTCGAGATAAACGTATAATTTATGAATATTCATATAGTAGAAAATCAGGCGAATAATTCGATTGAGAACCTTAGTCTAATCCTAGTTGAAATGCTGTGACAACTTCTGTTCCTGTGCTCCAGCTTATTTCCAAATCGCGATTTAATGTCAGTGGTAAAGCTTTTTTTATTTTTTCCCAGTGATTAGTAGAACGGAAAAAATACGTATATACTTTCAACTGTTCCGAAAAAAGTGACCACAACTAAATCCTGAATTCATCCATAAATTCTAGTGTTTCTCGTTGTGTAGTGCTACTATAAAACAGGTCAAATTTTGTCGATAAATAAATCAAGAAGCATGTGCGCATAAGCTGCGTCTGATTCAGCATAAAAAATACTAAATATTGCTAGCAACACGAAATCATTTGCTTTTGTTCAGTGATATAAATCTGCGTGTGATTGCGGGCTATCTATGAATGACGTCACTGCGGACTTGTTTTATATATTAATTTATTTCTTAAAATGGTCCAGCCGACTGATATAAAACTGTGTTGTTTTTTTCTGGCCGGGATTGAGCGCGTCATAAAATTATTCACATCTATCTAACTTATCAAATAAATTTTCATTTTTGTTATATTAAAATATTTTATAATGGATTTTAGATTCCAGTGTCAATATTTACTGCAGGAGTCGGGAAAATAAAAAAAAATAGTGAATTTTTTTTTAATGCAATATGATACAAATTAGTCCATATAAGCGAGCCAATTATGGCGTTGGTAAAACAAGGGCGGAAAACAAATAAATTTCAGGCCAGTAGGGTCACAGTCGAAAGAACAAAGAAGGAATATCCGAGCCAAATATACGTGGCAGGAATCCAGTTTCAGGGCGCGCCCGTGTAAATATAATAGCGAACAGCAAGAGGACGAGGAACGCGTTCAGGTTAATTTTGCGACAAACTCTCGTGATTAATGGCCTCACTTTCGGGGGTAAAGACTAATTCGAAACTATATTTCTTTCTTGTGGTGAACGATCAAAATTGTCGCAATAAGACATTTAGAAACGAAGCTGAAAAGACAAACCCCAATATCAAATCAGTTTGAATGGTTATAAAAAATCGGTCTATACAATATTTAAACTCAAACTTCTCTACGACCAAGACATCTTCTTTCTTCCGACCCAATTTTACCTTCAATTTTTTCCATTATTAAAAATAGCACTATGTTTCTAGCGATTTTAATGTGGACTTCTCTTCGTTGAGGTCCATTTCGTCATTTACCTAACGATCCAGGTATTTGAAATGCTTCACCCTCTCAATCCCATCTCTGTCTAATGGCAAGCTTAACGATCACGCGGGAAGCTTGCTTATAAACATAAATTTTATTTTATCGATGTTTATTCGTAGGCCCTTTTTTATACATTATTTATTTATACTATCCAGGGGTCTTTGAAGGTCGTCAACGGTCTCAAAAAATATTTCCGTGTCATTTGTTTTCCCGAAAATTTTTGAAAAAATTAATTTTTTTTTAAATATAATATCTGAAAAGGCTTCTCAAATTGCATTTAGGAAAGCAAAAAAAGATATGCTGCGTTTAGCATATTATAGAATAATATTTCGTTAGGATTTTAGTAATTTTTGGTTTGCTTTTAAAACATTTGCAGCTTCGCGTGTCGAATGCAATTAATGCACCGCAACGCGGAGATCGATACAAGCGTGAAAATATAAGCTTTAGCGTATTTTTTATCGTGCATAATTTTATGTGTCTAAAAGCATCGCGCAATATCATTATTTTTTAGTATGATAATATTTTTAGATTGAATTTTATGTGTTTTGTTTATGTTTCTTATTTTAGAATGGCCTCTGTAAATTATTGCACTGTTAATGTAGGTTAAATATTATGATCTACATTTAATAAATGCATGTATTTATTAAAAGTAGATCATACTATAAATTGTACGCAAAACTTAAAGGTCTTATATTGCAGAAGTCAAATTAAATAAAGCTAAACCATCTGACTTGTAAAAAGCAATTAAGAGACCAGTATATTGTTATCCAAACCAAAATAAGCTTTCTTTTTAATTGATATAAATATATATTTAAAAAAAATATTAAAAAAAGAGCCTTTGTGAGCTGCATACAAATGGGTGTGTCCGTGCCAGATGCTTGGACATATGCTTGCTTTATTGGGAGCTTTTAATATAGATCGAAAGTATTTGAATGGCAGAAAATTCTTTACGAACTGCTATCATTTACCTTATATTTGCCTTAGTAATTGAAAAAAATAGTTTAATAATTAGATAAGAACAAACTGCTCCGCGTTGGAATTAGCATATTATATAAATAATAAAAACGATGTCAAAAGAACGTTTTAATAAAATTATTTAGTATAATAAGTGGTTTCTTCTCGACTATTTCTCAAAATTTATTTTAAATCGAGAGTTTTTAGAGTTTTTGTTTGCAAGCTGCATATTAATGGGAGTGTCCGTGCCAGTTGTTTGAACATATGCATGCTTTACTGGAAGCTTTTAATAGAGGTCGAAAGTATTGGAATGATAGAAAGTTGTTTTCGAGTTTCTCAACTACTCTAATTGGCCTTATATTTGCTTAAGTAATACAAAAAATAAATTATTAATCAGGTAAGAATAAGCTGCTCCGCGTTGGAATTAGCAGATTGCAAAAATGTTTGGAGGACTTTCACAAAGTATTTTCCAACGAAAATTTGCCGATTTTCACTTTAGATGATGTGCTTTTAAAAAGTAATTTAAAAAAAATCTGTGTGTTAATATACCTACTAATATGTTTTAATAAATAATAAATTATTAAAATTTTTTTCAAGTTTTTGAAGATTATAATTTACACCCCACAATGTTAGTAAAAAAATATTGCAAAAATGAAAAAGTGATGATAATTTAGAGTACGCTCGGGATAAGTTATTGTGTGCATGAACTGTGTGGCTCAAAACAATTTCGCTCAGAATATTTAATTTTTTATTTTAAAAGAAAATATATGTTTACTTAACATACATACATCTGAGCTAAGTTGGAAATTTCAACGGACAATTAAAAATATATTATATAATCGAAGAAACCAAATATTGATGTCATTAAATAAATGTTTGCAAAATTCAAAATCTTTCACTAGTCAAAAAAATAATGAAGTCCTCAGCTATTCTTCAAAAGCAAAAAGATATAAAATGAGGAAAGAAATTATTCGCAGATTGCTTAATGTCTCGACGACTCTATTAAATCATTAGAATCCATTGAATAAATTAAAAAATTATCATTGGCGCAACAATAAGAATAATAACTTTTTTAAGCCTTACAGTGAATAGTGTAAAAAAACCAACAACGTACGGATTAATGGGAAAATAATTAAAATATTTTAATCAACGGGTAAGAGAACGAATAACTTACAGTGTATATTTGAAGCCTTGATATCAATTAACCCAGATATGCCCAAAAAATTTTGTTCCCTTAAAATTTCATTTATAAATAAAAAACAGTGGCACGAGTTTAGTGACCTACCAATGGGACAGTGGGCATATATGGGTTAAACCAATATCAACACAAAATTATTTAAAATAAATCACTAGAGAAGATCGAACTTCTGTGCCACACTGCAAATTAATGATGAATACTAGCGTTGACGAATCAGCGACTGTCCTTAAAAGAGAACGCGAGACAACGAAGTACACGCTACATCGCTTCTCCCTCTCATATACATGTACACGCACACAATAAAAAACCGGCATCCTTATCCCGAGCGTACTCTACATATATAAACGTACAGTTATAATGACATACTATATATTTAATATATTTTTTAATTATTTGAAATTTCTTGAAAATTCTTGAGAAAATCGATTAGTGAAAAAAAGTTTGAGAAACTAGAATGATTCGAAGCTTAGAAAAAAATGCGTGATAAATTAATAAAATATAACAGTTTAAAAAGTACAATTGTAGAATTATAGTGATGAATTAAACAGAGAACAAAGCGTTGCTTATATATTAATGTACAAAAGTACATTGGCTAAAGCCTGCAATATTTCTCTTAAAAATATATATACATAAACAAAAACGCAATAAAAATATTAAGAACATCTGAAGGGGACTTTTTTCGACGTCTGTATTAAATTTTCAATTACGAGTAAAACTTCTCACTGCGAGACCAATTAAGACTTCCAGTTTTTTTTAAATAAAGCGGCTTTTTAGTAGAATATAAAAAATATAATATGCCTTAAAATTATTTTTTTCAATTATAATTTCAATTTACTTCGTAACGATTAATTTGATAAAATAACAGGGTTTTTTATTAGAATAAATATCAGTTTAGTACCCAAAGTATCACGCTGCTGTGTAATTATATTTTGGAATTAATGGAATTGCGAAAAATGTTTTTATGTGTGTAGTAATGATTATTTAACCACTTCATTCTAGGTTTTTTTAAAAACTAGTAGAGATATGTTGGTAATTCCAATAGTTTAGAATTTTAAAGACTAGTAGAGCAAGCAAGTAATTTATGATGTGCGTTATGTGTTTAAAATTACCCTACCCTATACACTCATTAGTCACTTTGAAACTAATCTAAATATAAAAAAGAGCAAACGAAAAGGGTATTCACGGTCAAATTATAATCATCAATCTAAGGGGACTGACCTGCAGGCGTAAGCGGCAGCCGGGGCGGTGGCGTAGGTGCAGGGGCTGGGGGCGCAGGGGGCTCTGGGGCGCGCCGCGCCCCATGCAAGGGGGCGGCGGCCCCGGGGGCGCACCCGCCGGACAGCTCCTCGCTCAAGCGGGCGCCTCCCGATCCGCCCTTCTCATTCTCGATCTGCAGCTGTAACAACAAAGATGCATTTTCATATTAGGATGTCACGTTTCATTAGGTACATACATAAATAATTGAGGTTCAATATCAACTTGACCCTTGTCCGTTCACCTGACCTAAGGTCAAGAGCGTGAGCCAAAATAAAATAATAAATAAGCGACACACCTGCACCGTCTGGCAGAGAAATTTGGCAATTTTCGTTTTGTCCATTTCACATTATAATCATTATTTTTTGCTAACAATTGAATTTAATATATACACACAGTGTATGGCATTATTTTAATATGTTATAGTAAATGTGTATTAACAGTAAAAATATATTTTCACTGGTATTTCAGTGAAATCATATCTGAATACATTTTAATCACTAGATTGTATGTATTTCTACTAACGATATAAATTAACACATAGGCAGTAAAAAGCTTATGTGCTGCTCTTAAATGAATATGAACAAAAATATTATACATAAAAACGAAAAAGAACAAAGTACATAATATAGTTTTAATATAGCAATGCGATATTCAAGCTCGCAAAAGACCGAGATTGTGTTTATTGCGTTTATATAGTCATTTTTTATATCTTTAAATCACAAAATCGCATTAAGCCCGCAAAGTGGAGAGTTTAATCCGACAGCTGGAATCGTCTAGGGATCGCCATGACCTACATTACCCACGACCCTCGCATGGCTTCCAAGGATCCAATGCCGCACTTTATTAATACTCAATTTTTACCACCTGAAAATAGCCACAGGAGGCAACCACAGTTTAATTCAGCGACCGAAGCTAAATCATATTAAGCCTCCTCCGTTCAATACAATGAGGTCCAGAGCCAAATTTTCCGAAAACTGAGCTATATCAGTTGTTTACTGCTGAAACGCCGAATTGGGTCAAGGTTGTTCCTGTAAAGCCTTGGTAACGCGATTTCATGAATGTATAATACGTTCGTTCTATATTTTTGCTTCATTTAATTTGAGAGGAATTGTTTTTGTGTTATAAAAAAAAGAGATTGTTTTACGTTGAGGTTCGAATGTTGTTTTTGTGGTATTAATATTGTTAGAAATCACCAACAGGTTGGTTTAGTCGTACTTATTTTAATCCCGTATTTTTATCAACTGTTACTAGGTAACATAATTAAAAATGTTCTATTATATACTACATTACTACCTATAATTTCATATATGTATTCCATATTATGTGCGATACAGTGTAATCAAAGTTTTTCGCTTTATAATAAGCTTTCGGAATCGATTCCCTGCTGTAAAATTTTGTATTATTTTAATTAAATAAAAAAACTTCTCGCAGTTGGAATTACAATTCATATATAAAAATATTTGTTAAACTTCTGTTCAAGTAATGAGCTTACGTCTGTCAAGATAAAGCAGAATACATATTATTGAGTGTTAGTTATAAATTTAATTTAATCATAATACAATATTTCAACAGAGATGGAAAATAAGCTGATTCAATAACAAAATAAGCTTATTTTTCACCATGGTTTGGAAAATATAATCTTACAAAAAATATAAAAAATACTGAGAATTCATCTTAAAAGAAAGCTTGTTTTAAATTTAGTATTTTTGTGTTTTATATATAACGAATATGTGTTTAAAATACGCAACATGCGTTTATAGCATTATTTAACTAAATCATATTGATTTATTACTATATATTTCAGATTAAAATCATAATAAGGTTAATGGTTTAAATTATGCTAGACAAGCACGATAGAACCATGGTATATTTGATGATTAATACATGAAATACCTAGGTTTGAATCGCATTTGGATTTTTTCAATTAGTTACTGTCATATCTAAGAGATTCGAATAAATAATTATTATATAATTATAATCATCATAGATAAGGTTTTCTTAGACTTTCCTAATCTCACGGATAAATATCGTTCTGAATAATTAAAATGAATAGAGCTAGATCGTGTTTCGTGACATACATATATTGATTTAAAGCTGTAATAATAGTTTATTTATACTATAAAACAGAAAATACATGGGTTTGTGTCTGTCGTCAAATCAAACTCCTTTCAAACGATGAACAGAAACGACGTATTACAGACAATTGCATGCCAATACAATATGAGCCAATGAACCTTTTGAGGAGTTTCGCCGTACATGTACGGCGGGAGATCTTTCACTGTTTTATAGTACCCCAGATAATATTATGTTCATATATGTATGTAAATGTTTTTTATATAATATAATACCATTAAATTAGAGAGTACGAAATAAATGAACATAACAATAAATATTTTGTAATAATTTTACAAAAAAGTTTGTGAGCCTCTAAATTAAATTTAAAAAAAATCGAGTATCGCCGTACATGTACGGCAGGCGATCTTACACTGTTTTGAGGTACCCTAGATAATATTATATTTATTTATGTAAAAAATAATACCATTGAATTAGAGAGTACAAAACAAATGAACATAACAAAAAATATTTTCTAATAATTTTATAAAAATATTGGGAGCCTCTAAATTAAATTTAAAAAATCTAAAAGGCCAAATAAATATGTAAAATAAATTAACAAATTTTATTAATAGAAAAGTGTTTAAATTATTAAAATATACTATTACAAAAAAAGCAATAAAATGTATAGAATTTACTATAAATGCAATATAAAATAATAACAAATAAATAACCCCAGAAATAATTATGTGAGAATACATAAAATTAAATTACTATTTTGTGTACACTAACAAATTAACAAATATGTATAAATTTCCTCACTACTCAAGGGGTTAAACATTCTGAACAGCGACGTGCAAACGCCCGACTACGTGCTACTGCAATACGTCAATGCCATACGTATGATATAAATTTGTAATAACAGGTAATAAAGCTAGTAATTAATAAAATATATCTGGATAAAAAGAAACATAAAAAAATTGCTTATATTATAATAATAAAAAAACACGAAATAATCCAAAGATTTCCATAAATATTATTATTTGTAAAAAAAGATAAACTTAATCGAAATTTATGCATAAAGATATGAAAAGAAGAAATAAAATACATTGTAAGATATATCTCACAAGTATGGGGTTAAATTTAAAAGTGGCAGTAAGGAATCTAACCTCTATTGTTAGACAGGCGGTTAAAGAATTAGGTGCCTAAAAATATTCTAGGGAAAAAAATAAGCCAACATTATATTTATTTTATACTAATATGTATAGGGTATGTGGCTACTTGTGATTCTTAAATAAAAAAAATTGCCACAAAGATTAAATTATTTAATTTTTATATAAAGTTATGCACTGATTTTAAATACATGGACTACTAACGTGATTTTTTAAAAGCGAGTTCAATAAACGATTCAGTATATCACCTAATTAATATAAAAAAATACTACTGCCAAAAAAACTACTAGATTTAGAAATCACAGTCAGTAGATTTTTAATAAGTATTTTCAATTTTTAATAAGTATTGATTTCTATATTACTAACGAAAAAATTATATTAAAATATTTCAGTTCCTTTATATTATTATGAACTAACTAAAAAAATATTCATTTTTAATTTTATAATCATAACCCCATTAATTAAAATAATACCAAGCAATTATAATTATCATTATTATTATAATTATATAGAACCGTAAATTATGTGGCAATTAGTATACATACATATATATTTTATATGTATATTATTTTATTATATTAAGCCCGTCTAATTAATGGAGTATCCTGATATGTAAAGTGTATATATGATATATAATATATATGTACGTTAACTATCTATAGGGACGTAATAAACCAGATTTCACGTTCACGTCAAAGTATATTAAAAAGCGACGTCGGTCGTTCCAAACGAGGACCTTTGTCAGGGTTGAATTTCAGAACTGTAGTAAATATGATAGTATTCAGTTGCACGCTATACACCCAACGAGTTATGGCCCTTTGACTATTTTTAAACGTTCAAAGATAGCAATAAAATCGTTTGCGGTGCTATTTATACATTTACTGATATCATAGAAAAAATATTTATTTATTTATATTAAATTGAGATCATCGTGAAAATTATATACTATTGCACTTTCCGACACTAGGAAGCTCATCTGCATAGAGAATCTAAATCACTCTTTAATAAATAACGTGAGTTGAACCCCTGAGGAACTTCCGATGTGTTGAACTTGTTTACGATTATTTAAATAACTCAGGAATAATCAAGTTTAAGCAAAGCAACCGAGCTCAAAATATTTTTTATTATAAATAACCCATAACTAACATGGTCAAAAGATTTTTCAATATCCGTTTCAAGAGATTTTGTCAATGTTTTTGTGATAGACAGTGGAACGGGCGGGATAATATTATACATTTGATTCGGTAGATATATAAATTGAATGACTTATAATCAATTGCCTAAAACACTATTGAAGGGATAATAGACCACAACTACGCTGCGGATATATTTGCGTCGGATTGTGGGATTAAGCCTATGGAAAGGTAAAGCTCAGGACGGAATGAGATGGCGAAGCCTCCTTCAAGTGGGCAAAGTTATTGAATAACGATATCATACATGAATACATACATATGTATACCCTTAATAAATTTCAAAGCAAATTTCATATAACGAAATACACGGCGTATGAAAATTAATTTGAATTAATATCCGTGGCTCAGGTGTATAACTACCGGTGTTACGGTTTCAATACATAAAAAAAAAATTGTGTAGCAATACTGATTAATGGCTTTGCATTAGTATTATTATGTAAGCGCGCTATTCTTAACATGATATATAATATATTTCGATAATATATTGAGATAGACATTTTAAAGTCTAGTATGTATGTCTTACGAAAGTGCATGTTGAACCATAAATAATATAGTGATTTATTCCCATGTACAAAATGGAGAGAAATGTTACATGTGAACTGGTACTTTATTTTCATTTTTATTGTTTTTAATAGCAGTATTTTGCACCTTAAAACATCTTTATATTTACAATTGATTGAAAGATAAATATAAATTCATTTAAAAAAAATTTTATGACGCTTAAAAATAATATTGTTTTATTTTATAATATCATACATCATATAAATATCATCGAAAAATCGTTAACTTATCTATTAGTTGAAAAAAAATATTTTTCATTTGCCAAATAGTCTCTATTTTTGTAATTTATTACGTTATTGCTGGATTTTTTTATAAGAATACTGAAAAAAGTTCTAAATTACAGTTGAATTATTATATAATGCCTAAATTAATTTCAACAATATTTTAAACTGTACAGATAATGCAAAATTTTGCATATGAAATGTCTGCTTTATTTTTATTATTTTTGTGTTAATTGTAATATTTGATTAGTATTTAATTTTTGCAATGATAATAAGCGTCATTGTTTTACTGAAACATAACTATAATATGGAATAAAAATAAACGTATTTTATACTATTTTATTTAAGAAAAAGTATTTTAAACTTGTTCATAATTTAACTATGATGATAATCGCTTTAAATGAATGCTGCTCTAAATAAATACTACATATCTCTGGCTTTTAGCAAATAATATATATTAAAAAAAATATGTATATAGATTTATTAATGAAGATGATTTTAATTACCATTTAAACCTACTTTTAGGACAAATATATAAAAGCTAGTAATTTTCCGCGTACATAATATTTTTAATAGTGCACCACTAAAATATTTCCAGCGCCTTTAATTAACATTGAATTTAAAACAATTATCTATAATATTAATTCATTATTCACTATATAATCCGTATATGTAAATATCTGTAAAAGGCTGTATTTTGTCAATAGTTTATTTACACACTTCGTTAAGAAAAATGTAATTTTACGAGAACATAAATATGGTTTTTAATAGTTTTAAAAACCATATTTATGGCTTTTACCTTTGTGAAGGAGACACAAGATGCGTTTTTTTTATGATAGCCAGCGATCCGATTGTAAAATATTTGTTAGGTTCATTTGTTTTCATTAAATATTTTTGTTGTATAAAACAAATAAAGAAAAATATTAATATTTTGTCGCACGGAATAGTTTAAGACCCGCTGCCTAATAACGGTAAGGATATTTTAATATAAAAACATGTTAACTATAATAGGATATTTATATATTTTATTATGCTTTTGACAATTTAACTGTAATTAATTAGGCAATGTATTTTATTTAATAGATATATTTAGTTACTGGGACAATTTATTTAACCTAAAAAGTCATCTTTCAAAAAACAACGTTTTTTCTACGTTACACGTTCTCTTAAATTATGTATTACATATCTTTCATTTTATTCTGCTTAACATGATCTTCATTTGAATAAATTTCAGACAAAACAGCCTAATGTATGATATTTTTGTCAAAATTTTTGGTGTACGTGTTTTTTTTTAAATTTAATTTGCGGCCATTACAGAATTAAATTAAATGTTATTTTTAGCTGATAAAGCGAGGAATGACGTTTTTATGATTATTTCACATGTTTTTTTATATAGCGTTATAAATAGGATTTAACGATCGATTTCATATCATACAGTCCGTCAGGACACTGACAATATCGATGTTTACATAAATCGCCGCAAGCCTATACCCATAATAATTATTTAATGTAGTCAATTTTATGGTCTTCTATGAGTAGAATCACTATTGAAATTTTTTACAGCATTTTTGTAACTGAGAGTAGGATTACTATTGATTTTTTTACAGCATTTTTGTGTTGATTCTTTCGGTGTGCGATGCATCTATTAGATTGTCCAATGAAAATTCTTTCGCAATCTGCACACGAGATTTTATACACACCTTGAGATTCATTTTTTAAACTATCTTTTCCGTTTGGAAGCATTGAATCAATTTTGTTTTTAGATTGGAAAATAGTTTGGATATCGTGCTTCGTCAAGATTCTACCGATCTTTTCTGTCACCCCTCGGACGTATGGAGGATTCGCATGTATAATTTTTTTTTTTTTTTTTTTTTTTCTGTTGTCTTTAGATTTTCTTTTCTGTAACCGTTTAATTGAAGCGCGACTTTCACGGTTTAGAGTTCAGCGTCGATATGTTCTTGGTCGGCCAACACTTGGACCAGAGTGGCAACTATTGAATCAGAGTGGAAGTTACAAATAATTCGTGACCATGTCTGGAGCATCGCAGCCGAAATATAGAAAGAAAGTAAGTGAAAATCGCGATGAATCGATTCCAAAAATTATAATACTTGCGAACCTCTAAAAATCCATATATATATATATATATATATATATATATATATATATATATATATATATATATATATATATATATATATATATATATATATATATATATATATATATATATATATATATATATATATATATATATATATATATATATATATATATATATATATATATATATATATATATATATATATATATATATATATATATATATATATATATATATATATATATATATATATTTATATATATATTTATTTATTTAGATTTTAAATTTTTATCTCGAGATATATATTTATTATCAATACTGGCTACAGATGCCATCGCGATCTTACTTCAATGTGAGCGTCTGACGTTTCGAAGAGTCTGTCACTGTGAGATTAAGACAATTTAAGCAAAAAATCTGTCTTTCTTCGATCTCCCAGATACGACAGAAATTGAGAAACTATGATCTATATGGGATTTTAACTCAAGTCTTTCCGGCATTAGCCAGCCACTAATTTAAACCACTGGTTTAATTCGTATACCTATATGTTGACGTTACAGATTATTTAATCTCAGATTATTTTCGACACCTTGACAATCTCAGGATTTATCAAAGACACGGAAAATATTCAGCATCGTTCATTCACAACATCTGGGGTAATCTATTATAATTAATGGTATAACATTTCCTATGATTTATTATTAATCTAATTTTCTAGATATGAAAAAAAATAAGGAATATACGACCTTTAGATAAATAAGATGACATTTGCATTACAATAGAATTAAAATAAATCATTCGTGATGTTATAATCTATTTATAATACTTATAACAAAAAATAAAAAAAATATTTATAGATTCCTACGCTAAATAATCATGTCAAAGGTGATTCTAAATTTAGATGACATTAAAGATCAACGTAGGTTTGAAAGTATAAACTTGCCAAACTTTCCAAGTAATTAAAAGAAACCTTTACAATCGTCAGTGTTTACTTTTAATTCAATCTGAAATTTTCTATTACCACTACTATCGCCGGCATACTTTACCCTTGACATTACCGCAAACCTTGCCAGTCTCCCCCTGTTGATCCTTCAGGAGGGTCGGACGGAGGTCCAAAAGGTCCGGGGGTGGGTGTACGCAAAGTACTGCGCGAACATGTTTATAAATAAAATGGCGTGAGGAAGCACAAAATAAAATTTTGTGACGTCGTCGGCGAAAAATTTCTATGTGCGAGGCCTCCCACTTGACACACCAGGCGCGTGGCTTTATGGTTTGTTGAAATATGTTACGGAAAAGGTTGATGGCTAAGGAAGGTTTCGCGTGACTCAAATGTTCGACTAATCGATGATTTATGAATACTTTCTTTCTATTATATTATACAAATAAACGTGTAGGAGAATTGTTGGGTGATAAGTCAAAAGTTACGCAGTTAGTTTGCGGTTTGATCGAAAAGCTCGCGGAATTCTTTATATTGTATTAATACAAAACTATATTTCGTTTAAATAATTTTGAATCTTATTATTGTACTCATTTTTCGAGTGATGCTGTTAAAAATAATTTTATTATTATATGGTTGTTAAAATCATTAATATATAAATATAATAATTTAATATCATCACAGTTTAGGTTTTCTTAGATTTTCCTAATTTCACGTATGAATTTCGGGGGAAAAGAAATCGAGCATCACGTGCATATATATATATTTTACAATGAAAGTTCTAAAACTAATTATAGTTTTAGAACTTTTATCAGATCAAGTCTGAAATACGACCTATGCCAGTTCATCTCTCATGGGAAAATAAGCGGAAGAATAAGTACAGACAGACATCGCATCTGACATATTGCTCCATAGTTTGTCTGCATTTCGACATTACACTATGTTTTAAAAATATGATAGCTATCATTTCTGATATTACCATGGACTTCTAATATAAAAGGGCTGATCAAAGTATAATTAAACCGAAATTTGGTCAATAGGAGAGCGCAAAAACAATTATCGCTTCTCAGAAGGCAAAAATTCACGTCAAAAGCAATAAAATCGTGTAGGCGCCGCCGCAGTGGGAACGCTCGGTAACGAGCGTTCCCACTGCGGCGGCGCCTACACGATTTTATTGCTTTTGACGTGAATTTTTGCCTTCTGAGAAGTGATAATTGTTTTTTGCGCTCTCCTATTGGACAAGATTCGGTTTAGATGTTCTTTATTCGATTCTGGAAATTCGCTATATGGCAACACTGAGCAGCAAAAAAAACACGATCAATTATCAAATAAATATTATGAGTAGATATTTTTAATAATTTTTAATGCCTAATTTAAATATTTCGCATAAAATATGATTTCAGAAAGTATGTCATAACAGCGGCTGATTTTTATATTTATTTGTAGCATCGAAAAGGTTAACTCGTTCCTATTATTATTTATTCAGGAAATATTACGATGTTAAAAAATACATAATGCCATTTTTGTCATGAGGCCCGGAATCATTGTTTTCCCTGAACCCGGGTTCGATCTCGGCAGCCCTGCTTGTATCTTATTACTTATTAAGTATTTGTCTAACGCCTCTAATATTCCAATAAAATACAATAAATAAAATTAATTTTGGTTACTGGTTTTTATGGCGCTTTTCAAAAACCTAACAGTCGAAAATTTTATTGGAAATTTCCAATATTTAAGATTTTAAATTTTATTAGAATTTATAATTATGCGATCAGAAAAGCCGTTGCTTTAGTTATTCACGAAATGAAATTAATTTCCTTTTGGAATAATCTGTGTTAAAATTCTGATAATGTTGAATTTTTGCTAAAGTTCTGAGACGTATTCCAACGATATTTAATATTTATTTTAAGCTCTTTAAATATTTACTTTTAAAATGGAAAACGTACATTAATATTTTTTTCTTAAGAAGTTATTACTTTAACAGAAATAATTGTAATATCTCAGCGACTTATGTTTCAATTGTAATTCTCTCTGAAGTGAGGACTTTTAAAATATTTCTTAGAATAGAAAAATTCTCCATAAAAAAAACAATAATTTGACTTTGACATTAAATATCATATAATATTTTTATGATAAAAAAATAATTATTTAATTATTATGCATATTGGAAAATATATGTTATATCACTCACGTAGTTTTTTTCTATTATTAATCCAATAAAAATAATTTATTAATTCAACCTAACTTACCATCTACAAAATAATGAACAATTCTAAAAAATAATTTCTGGTATGACAAACCAGCTTAAAAGGTGAACTTTGAACCGTCACGTGATTTATTATGATCATGATAATTAATGAAACTTTTTGTGTGTTTTTTTTTATATAAAAACGCGTTATGAATTAACTATGAAGTTTGCTTATATATTAGTAGATAATGTAGTATAGTATTATAAAAACGCCCCACGATTTCGTTGTCTTTAACATCAAAGGATGTAAAACAATACATTTTAAACAATGAACGGTATCTGAAACAACCCCATAAAAGTAATTTGATACTCTATATGGGTAAAAATGGTAATATAAAGAGAGAAAACTTATAATCATGGTTTATTAGGGACTATACGGGGAAAGTTTAATACATATTTAAAATAGAGATAAATTTATTTGAGCTGAAAAGTTTTACCTATGCAGCGAGAGTAGAATTCATTAGCGAGATGTTTGATTAAAACATTTGCAGACGAAACTAATTAAACACGGTTTTAATGAGAAACAATTTCAAAGCAATAGAAACCGAGACTTCAATTAATAAAGTTTTATTTTGACAATATGATATTACTTTATATAAAAATATTTATCTTTCAAGCTATAATAATATCGTATGCAATTATGTATCTTTATAAATAATAATATATTTGGTAATCTTTCCGTTGTAACAAAATAAAGGTTAATCAAATGTGCTACAACGAAGTAGACACAATCAACAACTACCAAGTATGTAGTGAGACACCAAACTGAAATCAGATATTGCAATTTTGCACGAACTAGTTTTTTTCTTAATAATAACCACGATATTTATCTGTAACATTAGAAAAATATATATTTTTATTTTATGTCCATAGTAAATTGATAAATCGACAGGTGTCTCTGGCAGCACGGAGTGGTATTTTTTATTAAAATTTTATTCTGTTAATGTAATGGAATCCTAAACTTTTATAAGCCAGATTAAAAACTAGCTTTTTATAAGTATAGTAGACATCGCAGAAATGTGCCAACATGCTTGTTTTTCACAACGCCTTAAAATAACAAAGTCTTACCTCCATCTGCTTCTGATTAAAAATATTATAAATACATCACACAGTGGGCGTCTTTCACAGATGACTTTCACGTACACACAGCATCCTTACATTGGTATAAATTATTATAAATTCTGCGGATCCTTGACCCAAATTTGGGACCTAGGAGGTGTACAGATAGACGGGAACGTACCACTTTTGGCTTGTCCAGCATCGTTTGCTCGGCTCTACATGTCACGGGGGAATGCGCCCCCGACGTTTCCGGTCAGAAGGGGAGAAGTCGACGGATCGGCAGCGGGCAGAAGCACCCCGGCGCGGGCGGCTCCCGGTTAGGGCTGCGGCTGCATCAGGCCGGCGGGAGCCCGGGGCGAACGGATCGGGTCGCGGCAGACGCCCTCACATCCGACATCCCGGCGGTGCAGCCGGCTAATGGCCGGCGGGACGGACGGGGGCGCCGAAGGCGGGGGTTGCGAGGGCGGGGCGACCGCCCTCCCCACGATCTCCCGCCCTCTCGCTGCGACGGAATCCGATCAATATCCTTTTGCTCTCCGAGCACAGAGCTTCACCCTTGCCATCACTAGGAGCGCTCTCCCTCTCTCTCACTCTATTTGGTCCTTTTTTAGTTCAACCCGAACATATGCCGATACAGGTGCATTATTTTCAAAAATGAAATTCATGCTCCCAAGTTACCATATACCGGATCTAGGCTTGGTCAAATTTGCGCCTTTGTAAACCATTTACTTTGTACATATACCCGCAACCAACTCCATCGTTTTTATATTTTACATGTATATACATATATATCTATATCCAAAGATGCACTGCTAATACACTGAAATACGACTTTTAAGCATACCCTACATACCCCCCACCATGAAAAAATATTGACATTTTTTTATTTAAATCAATAAATATATTATTAAGAAAATTTACGATTTTCACTGATTCTTAAATATCTATGGAATATATTTATATATATTTAAGTAAGTAAGAAATCTTTAAAAATAAATTTAAGTGAACATTAATGTAAGATTGGCAAAAATATTTTTGATTTATAATCAATAGTTGTAACTTTGCAGCTATTCTGGTTTTTATGAATAGTGCATTTTTATAAATTAAAATTCAGCTACCATGGCTCGAGCCCGCGGCCTCTAAGTTACCAATCTAGATTTTACGGACTACGCTATTCCGACAAAATAATTATTTATTATATATTTCTGATGTAAAGATATAACGCTTGTAAAGTCAGTGTGCGTTGCTTTATATGAACCTCTGAAATATGAGTTCAATTAATCTAATAAGTGGGCAAGTTTGTCTTTATTAAGAATTCGTGCAGATATAACATTAATAATCTTGCCACAACTGACGTCTTACTTGGAAATGATTTTAAATACTTTTTTGCATTATTTACAAATGGATAATACAATAATATTTAATCATATATTCTTACTATTATCTTTGACTTGTTGAATACAATTTTTAAGTAATCCTTGGTATATCATATTCAATATACATATATATTTATGAGAAGATATCTGTTCTTTTTGTTTAATAAAAACTAGTAGATGTTTCGTTCGTAATAGTTTTTTAGCTGTTAAAGTAGATAGAGAAAGATTGCGTCTAAATACTGTTACTATTAATTTTAGTTAAATGATTTAGAAACTAGTTTTATATAGTCAAATTATTTGAGCAGCCTACTATATATATATATCTGGCTCTTGTGAATATATATTATTATATCACTAGATATATTTTATTACGAATAACACGCAAAGATACATACATACATTTTCTTTACCTATTGTCAAATATTCGAGGCAGTCGCGAAATATTAGTGATTATAGTTTCAGGCGACTACCTGAAGTGCCATAAACTAAATATAAAGGCGCTTGACTAAATTATTTGATATGATGATTTATTAAATTATTATAACACTAATATCTTACCAATTAAAAAATAATTTTAATTACTAAAAACTTGATTTAATAAACAATTTTGATCATAGATAAGTTTTTAATAAAAAAATCTGTATAATCAATTTTGCCAGATCAAAATAATATTTTTTTAGAATCAAACATTACGGTATCATGAACATACACATATATATTTTTTAAAGAAAATTGAATTTTTCTCTACGCTGCCAATCATTTCCGTTAATTTTATGTAGATAATATTACTACTCACCAAAGGGAAGAGTATGAGAAGGGAGGTGAATTTAATTTTCGTCTGGAGCGCTGAAACATCGAGGGTCGGCTTTGTATAGAGGCGACGCCATTTATTTTTTACATATACACACATACATAGCTGGGATCATCATCTATGGCTTTATATTTTCGTATTATTGTCTAAAACATAGTAGTCGGCGGTAGCAGTAAAGTAGCAAAAATAATAGTATGTCATCATTGCCAGCAATTATTTTTCTCATCCATTATTTTGCCCCTACGCGCATGTAACTAAATACACACATCACAGATTACTCAGCATCCTTGATTCGTAATCTAAGCAAATTATACTTTAAAACATTACTTAGAGATAATTGTGTACAAATGTAGGTTCTGGAAAATAAAAATCCGCATATATCGGGCCTAAACTTTTTTTTATATAATAATATAGAGAGATTTTCCAAAAAAAAAATTGATGCACACTTACAAAAGATGCATTAACATAAATTGAACCAGCTTTTTGTAGCATTCGCTGAAAATATTTAAAAGCTATAAATGCATTTTTAGTACATATATAAACTAGCACGAATATTACCTGAAAGACTAGGGTTAGTATCCCAAATTGACTCCAGTATTTTACAATTTCTATCGTGTCTGGGAGATAAGAATTAGTAATTATTTTATAATTTTAATTCCAATCGATCATAACAAATTAGGGGCTCCTAGATTTTTCTAATCTCACTGATGGATATCGTAATGAACACTTAAAATAAAAAGCTTGATAGAACAAAGTGACATACATATATTGTTAGTAGTAATGATAGTATATAAATAATAATAAAAATGTCACTGATTTACTGAAATTTGTCTCAAGCTCATACCTCACTTTAGTAGTTTTTGATTGTGCTTACACCATTGTAACGCATTGGGTTAACGCCTGTAATGTTGCGACGGTAGACACAATACATATATTTAATGAATAGTATAAGTTTCAAAATAAAGTTTTACTATAAAATTTAATCTCAAACTTCTTAAATGGTTGAATACATTGATATAGTTAGAGTTTTACAAATCTTGTGAAATCTCATCATACATATAAATTAAATACACTTTAAGGGATTCCACTTTACAACTTTTACTAATAATAGTTTTTAACAGCAAAAATAATACATTAAAATTGTATATTTAATAGTATGAATTATAAAACTTAAGTTTTACCATATTTTAATTTTAAAATGGTTTAAAACAGTATATACCCAGAATAATGAAACAAAAATCTTATACAATCAATATTCTGCTGAAATACTGTAACAGAAATGTTATTAATCATAAATATATACATTTATTATTAATCGTAAATATAGACATTCGTTGGATGTTAAATATATTCACACACTAAAAGAAATATTCGGAGAATAATAATGTAGAGAAAATATGTTAGGATACTAATAACATATCTAGACCCTTAATTTATAATTTAACATAACATACTAACTCTTCACGCCTGCTCTATTTTTAGCACCTAGCACGCACATTGTATTCAATAGTCTAATATAACAAAAATCATTTAATAATTTTTTGACATTATTCTTAAGTTAATCTAGATTTATTAATCTTAAATATATTTTTCTTAAATTTTTTAATTGATTCATCAGTAACAACGGATGCCATTTTGCTTATTTCTTATTGTAAACGACACTTATTTATGATTTATTTTCACGGCACTTTATGGCAGAATTAAAGAATGAGACAACCCATTTTAAACACACATCTAAGAACAACGTTGTTCCAATTAACTGTCTGATAAACATTGCTATGTCACATGAAAACAGTAGTGTTTTCTATTTAATAAAAAATAGCTTTCATTTTTACAAGCTCAATATCATTTCTTTCCGAATATCTGGTAAATTTAATAACAAATTTATAAAACATATCAATATATAAATAATTTTCGTATTAAATATATTTTTTATTGTATTTATCCTAGTCTAAAAATTGAGATAAAATAATTTATTAATTTGCTTTTTAAAGTAAAAATATATAGCTTTCAACCAAAAATACATAACCCATAACAATAGATATTCGATAAAAAGCTCAGACGTGACTCAATAGTCTTAAAAGAGGTCAACAGGTGATGAGAGTGGATTCGAAGGTAGGCGTTTCTTCAGAGCTTAGATTTTAGAGACACGTCCGAAGGTCAAAAATGTTATCTCAACTAAATATTTTATTATATTTTTAACTAAAAAATATTCAGATTTAATGATCATCTGACGAACGTGCCGAAGAAAAGAAATGAAAGCTCTCCCTCGTGTCAATCCGTTCCCCTCATCAGTTCTTTCTGACTGAAGAGCTTTGAATCAGTTTTTGTCCCCCGCGGTTCTTTGTGCTTGCAGCGTGACCCCTAATAACGACCCCACAAACGGTCAACCCATTATAAGCATAAATCATACATGTGTTGCTAAAAGGGGTATATAATTGTTTTTTATTATTCATATGACCATTACTACTCTGTACCAGTATTGGTTACTTTTATATAAATAAATTAGAAAAAAATATTTTAATGAGCAGCTTAAAATAATATTTTTAATATGAGCTTTTTATGAAATAGTAAAATGTTAAGAGCAGCTCCTTTGAGGTTAAGAATATATATCTACATACATATATATGTATACTAGGTACTTAAGGAAAATAAGTGGACACTTGACAGAGATGAATTGTGTTGTAGTTTTTATTCCTTTCGGACCTTAAGGGTATACATAATGTATTTTTTATTAACGTCTTGAATTGGACAAGTTTGGGTAAATAGTTATATAACTAAATTAATACAAACGATGCATTTTTTTTAGATCAAAATTAAAATATTCTTTGGCCTTCGTATTGCGTATTACGTATAATGACTTCCTATTACAATGTCTTAAAGTTTAGGCAGAGGTGTTTTAAGCAGAAATATTTTTGTCGATGACTTGAGAATGGCGTTCGAACAGGGATCACCAATACTTTATTGGCGAAGTACCCCAAAAAAATGCTAAGAAAAAGAACTTGACCGGTAATGTAATCTAAACCAGAAGATGCTTAACTTCTAAAGAAGAAGCTCATGAAAAACTTTGTCAAAAGCTTTTGAAAAAATGCTATTAATTCTATAGCGACTATATCGACATGAATTTTAAAATTCAGGGATTTTTCATCTCCTTCAAGAGACGACACAGGGAAAATCGTGTTTATGGTCCACTAAAGCCTGTCGGTATAGATCATTATTATATATTTATAATGAAAATACTTTACTTTTACTGAGTAGTTTATCAAAAATAATAAACTACTCTTTAAAAAACAGACAGGGGCAAAATCTACGTTGCAGATTTTAGAGTTCGTAATATGATTTTTTTTTAAAAGAACTGGCTAATGTTATAGTTTGCGATTTGTTAATCACAGTAGATTTTTACAATCAATAGTATAATAAAAGACTTTCCTTTTCGTGACTGTTTTTCTTTACGAATCAAGTTTATCCACCCAGTTTTGATGAATATGAGCAAAAACAATAACGCCGCATTCCTTTCATATAGCCGTATCTGCATTTAATTTTTATAGTAAATTATAAAAGTAAATTGGTTCGTGACGTTGTTGTGAAAAATGACAGGCACGACAAAAACATACGAAACCGATCAAAATTATCCAGAAAATATAATCATAGTTTTGTCGTGTATTTTCGTTTTTCATTTGTGTGTGTGTATCTTTTTTTACCTTTATTGCCTACGTCAAATTAATTAAGTCTATTTCGATCCGAATCGCATTCGAAATGTGACCCGTACCACGGCAGCTACGGCACCGCGCCACGACATCAAATTAAGCCTTCCGTGAAGAAAATATCTATTCCAGCTACTACATTATAAATCGTAAAACTGGAAAATTAGAATAACTTATCGGATGGACGCAAAGGCAAAGGACGACGACAGGCACGACATAAACAACGGCGGATATGATAACGCCAATTGGGCGCAACTGATAAGGATAAATAAATATAAGTCATTGGAATGGCATGGTTCGATTAATAAACTGATTACACGATTGAAAAATAAAGAAATATACTAAGAAAAATATGTATGGTAGGTATAGTTTTTAATGAACATATTTGTTAATTTATATTGTATACAAAAAACGTTACAACATCTTTTGCTGTAAAACAATACAAATCACGCGACAGAAAAATTGTAACTAAACCAATAGAAACGATCTGTTCATAAATATTTTTAATTGTTTATATGTTTACAATTAAGGCTAGGTAAATGTTTTATTAGTTTTCAGAAAACTTTGAAACGATTATGAATTTCTAATGTTTGTTTTGTTGAGGACAAATCGTTCCAAGCCTTCCAAAAGTATTGGAATTTGCTCACATGTAATGTTATTTTTCGCTCGATTTATTATTAGAATATAATAATTTAAATTAATTAATTAAATAATTATATAATAACATTTTAAAAATAAATACACATCTGTATTTTTAAAATTAAAAATAAATATGACAATTATTCGATATGGCAACTCGAATTGAAGTGTCGTTATAAATTGAATTATCTTATATATCTTAACGGTGTATAATAATACACGTAAACAAAGGAAATATATTTAATTATAATAATAAATAATAATAAAAATTGAATTTGCTTCATTGCTCTCCGAGGCACCGGTAATGCATTCTGTTGTTTCGACCAATAAAAAATAAACATTCAAATATAAACAAGATGGCCGACAGTACCGTGACAACAGTTTCAAATAAATATTATTTAATAATAAAATTTTGCTACGCGACAATAATTTTCATTAATTCATTTGACTGAATATAAATAATCGGATTGCAAATTAACTAGGTGTGTTATAACTAGGAAAATTAAATATATACCTAATGTGTTGAGTGTTAGAAGAATACATGGATTAAACTAGATAAACAATCTTCGTAATGAAATCTTCAAATTTTGAATTCCCGGCGACAGTGACACAAAAAGTGAGTTTCTTCTTTTATATTACATAAACAATATCATTGCTTCCGATTTAATGCACATCTACGTTAGATTTCACTGAACGTACCTAGTTTTCATAATTTACTTTTGAAGTGGTTATAAGTTATTAGAATTATAAAATAATTTGCATGATTTATTTTTCTTGACCTTCGAGTCAGGGGGTTTATTTTTAATTCAGTTTACTGTTGTTGTTAAATTCGTTGTGCAACAATTGAGAAATGTTCTCCGTGCAGGCATCTCCATTGATTTGCTCTGGATTCCGGATGTTGATAACGTGCTATGCATTTTTTATAAAATTCAAAAAGCTTAACGATTATGAAAGTGATTTTTAACTGATAATTATTTTTTAATTGAAAAATATTTTTTGTTTAAAAAATAATATTGATAAAAAGCTAGAAAAAATTACGAATATCCGAATACCATATCCAATAGTGCGAATAATTGAGAACCCTAATTCAAAATCCACTAGTCTCTTATTTTTTGCCTTTGACAAGATGAATATCCACGGGTAATAAAATGAAAATATAATATCTCAAATAGCATTACACGGAGAAATTACAGAAATGCGTAACGTCACCGCGGAATGCAAAGCAATAGGAGCACCACATGTGGTTATATTTCGCAGCACTTCAACTTAACTGTTAGCCGTTCGGTTATAGCGCATACTTTAAAACGCGAGTCTGAAAATGTAAAATCTATTTCTAGCTGGCGGGCCGGATTAAAATAGATAGCAGCCCATAGTTTTCCAACCCCTGGCCTAAATCAAAGTTTTATCAAAGTTACATAAGTAACGGATAGACAATACTTCCATATAATTTAATAATAGATAAGAGGAAATCTTTGTGTTTTTTACATTTGATTGACAGTAAAACAACTGCAATATATAATAAATAGACATATCAGTCGTGATAATCTTTGATTTATTATTAGCTTGTTTTGACATTAAAATATTGTGATTGATAAAATCTTGATTTGCACATTTAAAGTAGCTTGACTGTTCTGTAAT
Source organism: Plectrocnemia conspersa (assembly GCF_051122295.1). Classification (NCBI taxonomy): domain Eukaryota; kingdom Metazoa; phylum Arthropoda; class Insecta; order Trichoptera; family Polycentropodidae; genus Plectrocnemia; species Plectrocnemia conspersa. The sequence continues at coordinate 6,905,068 of NW_028277175.1, read as the reverse complement.
AAGTTGTCAAAATGCCTTAAAAAGGAATATTTTTATGGCGAGAGGTCTAGAGATCTCATATATTTTGTGTGTTGTGCAAAAGAATTGAGCCTTTTCGATTGAACACACATCGCGTTTTTAACCATATTTTGACAATAATTCTTAGTTGTGATGTTATCATTATTATTTAATAAATTGTAGTGAATTATAGATGCGTACAATGCGTACAAAAAAGTTTAAGTAAAATTGCCACACTTAAATCAAAAGCAAAAAATTATATTATCGGATTTTTTTCTTGTTATTTTTTGCAGTAAAAATGAAATATAAATATTAGAATGTCATTGACCACTTTGCCAAAAGCTCTAAATAAAACATTAAAATGATTCGTGATCGGCGTGCGTTATTCTATGGCTATTTTCGTATGCGGCCACGTCAGAAATAGTATACAAGTTCATGGGTCAAAGCGGCACTGTTCCATTTTCTTTCCCCTTTAAGGTTCTATTCTTAGAGTGCGAATCGAATTGCGAAGCACTCAACCCAGCGACATTCGCATCAATGGCGTACCTGTTACCGGCACAGGTCGTAAATATTCGACATACTTTTACCTTACAATAATTGCACTAGTTCAACAGGTCCACCATATTACAACGACGGAAAAACCCTTATGTTTTTTTGGCACACTATCGACGCGATAGGTAGCTACTAGGGCTCAATGGTTACACAAGCTATAACGTTTAATGGGTTGAGGTCGACTGTTTCAACTGTAACCATTTCATTAAGGCCAATGCGGACTAATCTGAATTCGAAAGTTTACTCGGCCGACCAAGTTTTCAAGAAAGTTCTGCTGCTTTGCATATTTCTATTTTAGGGCACTAACCACATTCTTGATCTATGTATTGCAGGGGTTACTATTGGTATGATAACGTTTTATAAGACTTGCTTAAAGTGCGAACTGTAAAGGTGTTTGCAAATCGCAAATGATTCTGTGACAGTGATGAGCGATTACGATTTTTTTAAATTGAAAAAAGTATACTTTGAAATCATAAGTGGCGTATCTAGTATCGTCTGTGTAAGATTATTTTATTGTAAATCTTCCATTGCACTATGATAAGCGTTTTCCAAATGGGTTTCAACAGAGTAAACATAATCAGAAACTACTAAGTTTTAATTTATATAAACATGTATCTATCAAATTATAATAAAATCGTATACAATTATGTATCTTTTAAAATTATTAACTATAAATTTTCTGTTGTATCATAATATATGTTAACACAATGCGTTGCAATATAGTAATAGTGAGTCACCATAATATTTTATTTACTATAAACCATTATTCACAAATTAGATATTTATTCGTAAGATTACGAAAATCTAGGAAAACCTAATCTGTTATGATCATGATCAAGTCTTTCAAGTATTAGACTCTAACTTATACCACTGTTTTATCGTGCTGGTTATAAAATCATTTTCACATCAAAGAGATGGTCAAGCCAGTAGCTTTTTTCTGTGGCTTTAATTTCAATGAAATATACAATTCGATGTGTATTTGTACATATGTAATTATTACCCATATGACGCATGTTTTGTAATTAAATGTACATTAGTTTATTTACAGAATTATATATATTTTACCAATTTACAACAGAGAAACTTTAAATTGTTTTATGTAAAGATGCTATTAATACATATAATATAATGAGAAACGCCAAAATAAGGGCGTAGCTATTATTATATATCTGTTTTTATAACTACATAATGTATGTTGTATACTAATAATAACAAACAGTAGTATTCAAGAAGGTTAAATATTTATGGTTAGATTCCTACTGCTTAAATTCAATTAGAAATTATAAATAAATTATCATTTCCATGGGTAGTAAACATAAATAACTTTTATTAATTTATGATGAGGTAAAACTTTCTGAAGCTAAACAATAGTATATTACTAAGAAGCATTTAAATTGTAATAACCTACTAATAACTAAGCAGCTCTTGAATGGGACACTAGCAGAAAGTTGTTGGTACAAATTAGAACAATGGCTCTCAACTTTTTAATACAAAATTATGCTTTGTCAATGTAAATATCGCAAAATACTTAATAATTGAAAATTCAAAAAACATATTATTATATTTTACGTATTTTTCTATAATTATTTTTGTTGTTATTTATTTATTATTAACGCTCGAAAAATCTTAAGAAAAAAGTTAGTTTCTTGAAAAATAAAAAACATCGATTTTTATATTGCTGACTCGAGACAGCGCTAGCGAATTTCAGATGAGGATGTTAGTGGGCCAAATTCACCCATAAAATATTTTTACGTCTAAAAAGTGAAACTTTTAAATAGCCAATTTCGTCAATCGTTAACAAAGGGGTAAATATAACAATATTATTTTTTATGCAGGGTAGAATTCATTGTCTATCACGCATTCTTTTCAAACAAAGGGTATTTTTTTTACGTCTCGGAACGGATGTGTTAATAGGTGGTTCGTGAAATATTAACAATATTAACGCAATTGTTTGGTCTTGAGCGCTGTATTTCATTGTTAAGGTCTTACTTTCCAGACGAGTTGATATTTATTTTGATCTGATTAAAATAGTCGTTGGAATGACATCTAAGTATAGTTGAAACCCTCACAGAATAAATTAATAATTTTATATTTAATAAAAAAAAATTATCACACTTTAAATGCTTCACTTTCTGGTTGTTTATATTATATGTATTGTGAAATTGTAATTGAATGTAAAAGATTCCATACAAACTCAGTATGGACTGAACATTCCAGAAAAAGATTATACTAATATGATTATACTTACAAATTAAGCATTTTTCTATAATTTAATCAATAAACGCTCATAAAAAAACATATTAATTTGTTATATACAAACCTTAAGAGCATATAATTGATATTGTTTAGGCACTCAAATATATTTAAAGACAATTCAATTTTAATTGAACAGTGAATCTAAAACGTTGAGTTTCATATTCCATAAAAATAACTGAATTAACAAAAGTATAAATCAAACTAACGATTTAGACACATCGTATGTTTCACTTATATCAAAGTATCAACTAGTAATAAATCATAAATCTCTAAGCATTCATTCCGTATTATTTATAACGTGAAAAGTGATACTCGTCTGTATTAATTAACAACATAAAACGCACAGGTATCAATTAAAGTGCGTCGTAAATAATTTTCCAAATGTTTGTACCTAATTCACAGCATGCAGGCTATAAACCAGCATTGCCAAGATTCTTCGAGACACTTGTTTGGATTATCGTAAGAATTATACATAAATCGATTCTAGAAATTTGTGTGCTAAACGAAGCGTGCCAACATCTCGTTTGATGAACAACAACTAACAACACTCTTCATTTTCAATGGTTAGCAATTAATGAAACTATGCGATTATCGAGTTCTCGGAGTGAAAGGAACGTACTCATCGCTTGAGAAAGAAAATCATGCTTTTTTCTTGATAGTAGGCAGATGAATCATTGGTTTTCCTCAGTGGTGTTTGGATGTTACATAAGGCGGTTGTTGGGTAACTGAGGTTCTTTTCAACGCAGACAGGAAAAGCGATATTTTGCGGTGAGTGCTCGGAAACCAATTTGGCGAATGAGTGACAATTGTGAAATTGCGATAAAATGTCGATTAGAGACTATTATGCGATTCACGATTGAAAAGAATGCAAAAAAATGGCCTTTGTGACTTTTTATATATATAAATAAGTTGAGTGTAGTCTTTAGAATATGTCAATCTATAAAAAATCATTGGAAAGCTATCATAACATAATTTTCCTTTATATTTATTTCTTAGCAATTGCTCCTTTTATTTACATAATTTCATGGTTATAAATTTTTGGCTTATACTTAAAAAAACGGAACTTTTATTATGATAATCTACTGGTTCTTTGCAATTATTCATTTTTATCAAATTATCTTTGTGAAATTTATTTTTTGGCAAAAAAAGTTAAAGAAAATTACTACCAGTAAAAAGTGAGCTAATTTTTCAATTGCATAATATACAGAAATCTTATTCAATTAAATATATCAATATGTTAACTAAAATATTGAAGTAAAAGTATTTTACTTACATATTTAAGAAAATGCAACATTAAATTAAAATTATTTAATATTATACAAAAATAGTGTTAAATTTATACAGATAATATTAAAATGGAACCTTAAAAAATATTGTACATCTATTTACATTATATGGATTTTACCTCACTAAACGAGAGGTAAAATTCATAAAATATTTTTTTTATATTACTGATATAGTGCTGATTAAAACGGTGATATTTTTACTCTATATTGATACTATCTAATTTAATACTAATTATATTATACTCACATTATAGATGAGCATGGCGATATCCTTCCAATTCTTACACACGGTATACAAATCAATGATGGCAATTTTTCGAATCACTATACTTCATCAAAAAGAACCACACACATCCACCCGATATACGATATGTCTGTAATGTCTGTAAAGTCTGGCAAAATGACCACCTTCCCGTTCGAAGGTCCGCGAGATATAGCTGCAATCACGAGGGTTGTCTGTAGCGTACAACCTTCCGTTTGACGGTCATGACAATAATAAACCGTTAGCGAGCATAATTCGCTTAATTCACCCCCTCTGAGCTTAGGGTAGGTGGGTGGACGGCTTCCCAAACTGAGTTGCGTGACAAAATGCATACCACGAGACTGCGTTCCACTCGACTGCGATAAAAAATGATGAATTTCGGATCAAACTAATTCCGCCATGTCGTGATGACGACATGACATTATAATATGGGGCTTAAAAAATTGTCAGGTTTCGTTATCTAATGGTATCAATTGATTATAGATGGTTTTATAGGCTTTTTCCGTGCGTATGATACTATTACCGTATATTAATACCACGATGGAAATAATATATAGTATACTCCATCTGAGTTCAATATGAAATAAATCACATTTCACTTATTCATATTTTGGCTTTATTCACAACATCCCTCCCTATTTAAGTATTAAAGATCAAGTTAAACTCTTAAGATTAATGTCGATTAAAGTGAAAAGCGTCTGATTCCCTCGGTCTTTCAAGTGCCATCTCAGTCGATTTGGCGTAGCTCCGTTTTGTGCGAGTTCGGCTAAGCACTCGTTGAAAGCAAAACGGTATTCCTAAAAGTAGTGATTTATTACGGTAGTATTGTGCCTAATAAATCCTTTAACCTCTTAACCGGGCATGACGTAATTATATTTCATACATAATGGGCGTGACGTAAAAAGCCGTCATTGAACTTTGAAGTGTTTTCAACAGCAATGACTAATTTTGTCGTAGCTTATATTATATCATTAGAGCCGATGCGTTGCTCTTTTGTAACGAGCTTTTAAATAAAAATAAAAATGACAAATTTAACTGCTCATTATAAATCAATTATTTTTAATTATGTAATAAAGAACTGTCTGATTAAGAGGTTAAAATTGTGGGGAAAGTCAATCTTTTCTTCCACTCTTAGGTCCTCTGAGCAATCTCAATTATTCTGGGCGGAATCAAACTCTATGCATTCGTATATCATAAGTCTAATACATTTATTATTAGATTATATAACTGTAAAACGATCCCTTTGAATTTGGCCAGAAAAATGCATGTCGTTCAATTAAATTCTATGAATCTTAAGGAAATGGATGTATAATATTAAAAAAAAACGACTACTCTTTTGCAAACTTTTGCACCCCCCCCCCTCCTCCCCTGAATAAATCTGAAATTATCAGTCCTCTAAATTTGCTAAAATCTTATTTTATAAAATACGATTAAAAATATTTTGTTACTATTAAAGTACGTGCAGCATTCACACGCTTTCGGAAACGCTGAAACTATAATTAAATCACAACGTGAATTACAATTATGTATAATTAAATCGTAAAATATATAATTTTCAGAATTGAAACACGTGACTTAAAGCACTAATTTATAAATAAGTTTTTTAAAAATTAAAACTAAAATGTAACCATTTGCGCTTACTGTATACTTATAAAAGATATGTCACGTTTACGTGATTTATAGTCGTTGCAAAAGTCATAAGTCAGTATAGTAAATAAAAAAATATACAAAAAAGGAAGTAATGCTATTTATGTGTTGATTCACAATGCATCATTAGCTTTAAAAACCGCTTAAAAATCTTAACGATTAAGATTTTCGCCATAATAGGGCCATAAAACTTTTACTCAATAAATTTTAACTACATTGCTTGAATAATTTTAGATTTTCTACAATTAATAATCTAAAATAATATGATTTTATGTATAAACTGTACATAATAAAAAATATTATACAGATTGTATCAGTAAAATGTAACATTCACTTACAGAAATAATATTAAGATATAGTAAATGAAAGTATCTATTGTAGAACGATATGAATTAAAAGCAATTTGCTATTTGTGTATATGATTTTAGAATTATCTCTACACTTCTTGATATTCTTAAGCTTCTTACATTGATTACTTATGTATTTTATTCCAAATAAAACCTATAAATGAACATTTACAACTACAATTTTTTACGATTTATTTATTGTAAATATTTTTTTTCATTAAAACAACACTAATTCCGATCTCCCAGACATTGAAAAATCAATAAGGAACATATGATTTTCGATCCCAGGTCTTTTAGGTATTAGACAGCCACTTGTACTATTGTATTGTGATAGTTACAAAGGATTATATAAAACATTGAAACTCTGTATAGTATTATTACAACAATGGTAACGTAAATCAATTGAAAATTCAGTACCGCAGGAATGACAAATACGTGGCACGTGTGAAAAACTTGGCACGTCTGAGAATTTCAGTGGTACGCCAAATAATTTTCTCATATAACCTTTTTATTTATTTTTAGTTGGAAAGTACAGTTATATGCTGTAAGAAAGTAATAAATCGTGTATCGAAACTTTAGCTTGGTCGTCGTTCCTTCGGTATCTGCTCGATATAATTCTTCATAAATCTACAGTCAATGTTGGCAGACGCTAGTGAACCAACAACACGGTTTTCATCGCATCATTTTAAGACAGATGCGACGAAAACCGTGCTATTTATTATTTATGTCCATTGAATCTTCATGGAGTAATTTACCCTGGATCTAGGGAGCCGAGAAAATTTTTTTTGGAATATATTTATGTAATAAAAAATATCATGCTTTTATTAAACAATAATAATTCCTATTAAAAAAGCGGTATAAAATTAAATTATTAATGTTTATAATTATTTATGTGACAACCGCTGGGGGAAACAGAAGACAGCCCCAATAGCCGCCAGAGTGCCAAGCGACGCGACGCAGCTCGCGTACTCTCTCAGTCAATCAACGCGTGATGCGGTAGATCACATACACGTCCACAGAATTACGGTTTGCGATTTTGAATACAGATTCAAACAACGTATAATTAAATATTTTTAGAAAAATTTTACTCAAAAAAAAAATATTTATTGACAGTAACAAAATGCATCGACAATATTTTACTGTCAGATACAAACTATACTTTCAATATAGTTGACAACTGAGTGATAAGAACTTAAGAAAAACCAAAAACGAATAGTTTGCGAAATCCACAAAAATTAGTTAATATTAGTATGTATAACGCCATAACAATTGCCCTTATAATAAAAATATGCATTCAGTTTCAATTAATATTATACATTTTTTTAAATATATATGTAGTTTCTAAGCAAAACAATTTATATAAATAGCCGACTTCTGATTTAAGATAAAAGCATGATGTTTACGCTTTTCACTAGCGAATTTTCTACACGTCACGTCAATATTCCTGACACACACATATACCTTAACAGTATGTTTACATTTTATTTACGTGGCAGCATATGAAGAAGAAGAAAAAAATAGCATAATCGCATTTGCCGAGCTTCGGAGTGTATGCACGCGAGAACGAACGTGCAGCGTTCTAAAACGTGAAAGTAAAGGCAAATGGTTAATCTGTTTCAATTTCAAGTGCATGTTTTAAATGCAAATAGTTGAAACGTGATTTAAGACCTTAGCATTCGGTTAAAATATATACTGCCTATACCTAAGCATAGGATTACCAAGAAAAACTGAAGGATGCATAAAATATTTATATGTCGAAGTTAAAAAATATGTATTCCTTCATATATAAATTAGACCTATGTATATTATATACCTGTCGCTCAATATAAATCATAGTTGCCTGCAATCTTCACCTCTATTTTAAAATCACTCCACAGATCGAATTCTGTAATAGGTCTTAAACACATAACTCATTTCGCACATTATAAATGCTATTATACCAATGTTTGCCTATGATTATTAATTAATTTTTGTTTTTTTAAGCCATCCTGTAAATATGTATATACCGAAATATCTAGGTATATAATTTATATTTACGACGTTTAGATTAATGTCTGAAGTTCACGAGGGCGCATTATTACGACACGGTGACGTCGTCGATTCTTTTTCATATGGTAATTTTGTGGCTTTTGCTATATAGCCATAAAGAAAAAAATGTCGTCCAATATGGCCGATTGAACACAATACCTGGAAATGGGAGCTTTAATGTGGCAATCGATATGATGTACCTATACCAGGGACGATCTGCTACATTCGAATTGAATGTTTATGTATGTATGTACAAATGTATTAGCTTACATCAAAGGGTATAGAATCGAAACATAAAGCAACTCTAGATTGATACTTTTAGATAATTAGTCGAAGGAAAGTTCATTGACATAGGTTTTGGGATTCTGGTTTATAGTTTTCATACAAGTTTTAATCATTAAATTAAATTCAATATTGAGATAGAACAGTAGTATCAATTATGTTTACTAATCATAAAGCTTTAATTGGCATTTGATTATAAAGTGTTAGTTTGTAATTTAATAATTGTTACTAATATTTTGATATATCTTATAATTGTATAATTCACGAACTACAGAAATTGATTTGGAATTTCATTATGGAATTGTGGTTGATTTTTTTTTTCATATTTTCTAATAATAATCTTCTTTAAATACATTTTTTATAATCTTTCTTGTTTTATTTTCTATATAACGTAGAAAGGTCTTGACTCGTTCATATTTTTGGGTCATTCTGTAAATCTACTCTTTCTGGAGAGAACAATGTATATAAATCCTAATCCATGTCCTTCTGATTTACCTCTACAAAATAATCACTATTCACTCTCATCAAAAAATCTCACCATCAATATAAGATTAGAATTATATACTATTTAAATGTAATCTGATCTTCTTAATATCTGAGCCACGAGAAATATAAAAAAGCGTTGATTAAGAGGCAATTTTTAGAAATTGTAATTGCCATATCACGATCATGAGTAACGAACATATCATTTATTCGTATATAACTTGAGATAAAATTTACTTTTATTTTAAGACAAAGATAACTTTTTCTTTTTATAATAGATCGATTACAATGATTAAATATATATGTTACTGAAATATAGATTAAACTATATACGAGGGATATTCGGAAAGTAAAGAGACAAAACTAGTAAAAAATAAGTGACCTTTTATTCAGTTGACTACTAAGGTCCATATGACACAGCAGCAACGTTGTGCTTGCAAAGTATGTTTAAAATAGCTGTAACTATTCCGGCAAATGCAGGTTTCAGTGATCCGAGCAACTGCTCTGAAATTCAGCATCAACATGTTTTCGTTATCACTGATGAACTCATTTAAAAATTCGTTTTAATAGGCAATTAACGATAACGTGTCTAAAATTGAGCATTATACCATCGATAAAATTTACCGCATTGGTTACTGTAAAATAAATCAGTCACAATCGTTGAAATCAATAGATTTGTGAGACCACACAGAACACTCGTTTGTGGGAGATCTTATTCTTAAAACTCGCGTAATTACTCTGACCAAAAGTGATTATTTATCAATAAGGATAAACTAGACAATAGTGCGATTACATAAAGGCTCTCAAAGCTACGAATAGAACTAAAGAGTTCCCCCATAAATAACACCCAAGGCTTCTTCGGTGCATTGAATGAATATTTCTTGGTTACGAAACTGTCAAGGGAAACAATATATAACTAGAAGACAAATAGCGCTGCAAGGCCCAACATTCCCGTTACGTAATTTGATCTCGGAAATATCTATCAAGCAAATGTCACTTTCTAAAGGCGTATACTTATTTCGTTGTTCTAAGAATCGAGTACAACGATTGGCTGGATGATCTCTGCATAACTATGATTGGTCAGCAAGCTTTGCAGCCCTGCATCTGAGACTCCAATGAGAGAAGGCAGTCACTTGGCAGACTCCGGCAGACACTCGAAGAGATCACCAGACGCCCGTCCGCCCGCGGACAATATACTATCATGGGGCTCACATCCTGAAAGGGGCCATACGAAGATTGTAGCAAAGAGAGATCAATCTTCGCTGTACTGTCGCTGCCATGCCACCTACAAGACATCTGAGGATCTTCCACCGACATCATCCCTCCGCCAGCATCTCCACCATTGCTTGGAGAAAACATCTCACCCATCATAGTCTGTCGCAATATGTAATATAATCTAATAAAATTCTCACTAGTTTCCATCTGCGTCTTACTGGCTGCGAAGTCACACCATAGGTTACCAAACCTTAAATATATATTTCCGAGCTAATTAAATACTGAAAATACTGAAAAATAATGATAGCTCTTTTTATTATTATTATTATTATAAGTTTGGTTACGTCGGGTTTTTAATATTCAAGAACCTTCTCGATCTTTTGTTATTTACGCAGTTATCGTGTCACAAAGTTGCGTTTTCAATGCACGCATAAGTCTATTATGTACTTTCAGAATCACACTTTTGTAGAGGGTACACGTTTCGTTACGGCGTTAATCTGCTCTGGTCACATTTTCCTAACAATGGCTATGGAAGCCTTGCAAGGTGAGGCTCTTCGAGCAGTTGTCAGTTTTCTTCAGTTTTGTTTTCTCGATTGAAAAACAGACAGGGGACACCTGTCCACGTGCAATTTGCGTGATATTCGTCTGTCATTAAAAACGTGTTTGACAGATGTCATTGCATAGAATACAAGTGCCCATTTTTCTCTGCCACTAACAAAAAAATACTCCGATTGATTCATAGAATAATATTCTGATAGTGGAATTTGACCGAAAATGTTCTTTATATAAGACGACAATTGAAACTTTCTCTTTCAGCTGCAATAATTTGATCTTTGATTATAGGTACTTTCATGATATAACATATTATTCTTATGAAAACATCATATGATTTATTATTAAGCTTTATAATTTGTAATTAGCGCCAATCTATCAAAAACAGTGTTGCTAACTATATATCTTTCATAACATTAAAATTAGTATAAAAACCTTAAAAAAACATTTATTCAACTTATTTTCAATGTCAGCACGAAAAAACAAAAAAGAGTGGGGATCAATGTAAATTATAGATTAATCAAGCAATTTTCTGTCATGATAATTTTACGGTAAAGGTCAAAGGCGATCTAATTGCAACGATTCACGAAAACATTAGCTTTATTGTACATAATTGTCGTAAATTGTCAGATTAGCTACTATCATATTGATTCTGTACAATATGGGCTTACTACACAGTTTTTAATAACAAGTTTAAAACAAAATAATAAATTAATTGAATATGTAGTGGCACTCCGTTCCAATCCATTGGCCAAGATGTTTGCTAAAAGCCATTTATATGTGGGTTGGTTTTATATTTGTAAGAGACAAAACTATTGACGATATTTAAAACGACTGACAAATATATTATATATTTATAGTTATAATTATTATACCTTTAATTAATTATGAATTAATATTATTTATATAGTATTATTGTAACAATTAATATAGTTTGATTGCAAACAACAGGAGAAATAAAATGTTTTAAAATAAGTTACAATAATATTTTTTAATACAAATAAAAATATTTATTGTTCTCGCAGAAAGTTGTATATCGCTCAGGGCCGGCCCGAGGGGCAGGCAGTACAGGCGATCGCCTGGGGCGCTAGATCTTATGGGGCGCCGTGATACCAAATAAAGGCGCAATATTCACTTAAAATTATCAAACAATATTGTTAAAGAATATAATCTGATATTTTTTTTGTATACACTACTGTGTACTCTTTAGATTATTTCACGCGTAAAAAATCGCGACGAAAATAAAGCTACAAATTCTTAAATACCTACAATCGCAAAAAAGAGTATGGTGTCAAATATATGTAATATTAAATTACTTTAATTTGAATTATATTTTTACGCTCATGTAATGAGTTATTAAAGTATTATTAAGGTGGGGGGGGCGCAAATTTAATTTTTGCCTGGGGCGCTAAATATCCTAGGGCCGGCCCTGATATCGTTAAGCATAACTACTGAAGGTTGCTGTTGACAATCCAGCTATTCTCGAAGAATTCCAGTTTTGGGTTCCAGAAAGTCTTCGAGAATCACAATCGCGTCCTCTTTTGATGACCATTGAGGCTAGGACGTCTGCACTTAACAACTCGCCTATGGCTATCGCCATCCGTCTCCTTAATACGCTGGCATTGCAATTTGATATGTTTAATGTCAGCTACAGCTGGTTTGATGCCCTGCATAGCTGCGTTTTAAAATTTAAGCAAATTGGGTGCGAGTTAGTGATGGTCAGAACAGTGAATACCACGTCTTATTATTTATCATACATTTTTTCCCTTGCATAAATGGCTTAAATGTTCTGACCAACGCTTGTTCACACCTAATCAGTTTAAATTTTAAAACGTATTTATATACCAAAACATTGTCGCTTTCATAGCCATTAGGGCCAAACACATAGCAAATATTCATGACTATTGGTTTCTGAGTGTAGCGTCGATATTCTTAACAAGTACAAGTTTTCTTATTTTTTGATAAAAATTAAACATTTGCTTTATATTTTATTTTAAACACTTCCTATTCTATGATGTGTAACTAGTACACATTTCTTTAAATGATTTAAATATCTATATTAATATAATAAATAACAAGATGGGATTTTATGTATTCCTCCATGCTAATACTACGCATTGAATAAAATAATAATAAGCTCTCATCGGCGCAGCAGAGATATTTTGTCGAAAATCTGGGATAACTTCATAAATTCTGGGATGCATATTTGCAAACAAGTACAGCAGCCTACGCACACACGTTTTGCAGCTCGTTCTCGTTCATTGAGCAGGTAGAAAGAGAGAATTCGGTCGTGTTGTGTACTTTGATGTTGCGGGTGACGTTTGTGTGCAGGGGTACTAAAGTGAACTATCATTTCTGGCTATAATTAAAAAATACTTATTGGGTATGTTTGACTTTTTATTTTGCTGCGATTTTTAAGTTTTGTTTATATTTTCAAAATATATTCCAAGTTTAGAAAAAAAGTAATTGCTGAAAAAATATGGTGAAGGAAGATACATATGATAGTGATGTTGAGTTTGAAATTAACGATCAAATTACGGACACAAGATTTTGTTGAATATTTTAATGGTACGGATTCGAAACCGGTTAATGAGAACGAAGGTGAAGGAAATGAATGATGACATTTCGGGCACAGAAGTTTTTTTAAATATTTGGATGATACGGACTCGGAATTGGCTAATGAGAACGAAGACGCTGTGACGTCATTTAGGGGGAAGGGGCAGGTGGAAATTTTCATCAGGTCAAGTCCAAAATACAAAGCAAACCAACTCATCTCTCAGTGGATAATAAGCGGAAGAAGAAGTATACACTGGTGCAGACCGGTAGCTCTCGGGCAGCCATTTGATTTATTTTATTATCAGCAGTTAAATTTTAATTATTATTAAATGTTGACCTCAACTATAAATAACTAATTTATGTATATTCAGATTCGAAATCACTTATTTTTACATTTGTATATATTACACAGCGCAGTAGCACGCGGATTTATTTGGTACAATAAGGGAAAGGTTAAATTAATTTATTTTATCCTCTTGTAAAGTTTATTTCAATAATGGCAACACTGTATCGGAGGTGTGTCCGTATGATGAGTGATGCATGTAAACACTAGCTGTCATTCGCGGCTCTGCGTGTGGCCGCCGGCATGATTCACCTTAAAATTTCCCATATAAACGTTTGAGAACCACCGATTTAAACCATGGCCGCTCAAAGGTTGTTCTCTCAAAGACTGACCGGGTGAGTCACTGCCTTCTTTGTTTTGACTGTACCTTACTAAAACGTCAGTCAGAAAAATCGATGCACGACAAAACCGAAAACAATTAACAAAGCACATTTATATTATTGCGCAACACTAACAATGTATTTTACAGATCCCAAGGCACCGAAGTTAGGAGAACTGTGTCATTTCAGACCAAATCTGGCAGTATTTCCGGTTGTTCTTCTTCAGTATGTATACAAATAACTGTTAAAAGTAAGATGACCAGACGTTCTCCTTAAAAAAAATGTTTAATGAGCAAAATTTAACTTTTTTTAGCTCCTCTAGCAATCTATTCTATTGAAACAAAAAAATCCGAGATGGCATTTTTATTTTTAGTGCCCTTTATTTCAAAAACCTGGTCATTTTAGCTAAAGTAACCTTTAGCAATTGTCATTTGCGCAATTTTCAATTACAGGTATCGCTGAACGACATGGTAGATCCGCCAGATTGGGAAGAACTCTCCAGCCGGTTAATCATGGATAGAGATCCTTTAGCTTATCCATTGAATGATGTCAGCGTATCGATTGTTCCGAGGAAAATTAGGACCATAAAACATGTAATGCCCGAAGAAGATCTGTATGTATTATTTTATCTTTATCTTTGTCAAAATTGTGGGCCATTCTAAAAATAAACATTAAATTTTCAACCCATGGAAGACTGAAATATAATTTTATATATGATAATTGACATAGTTTGGTGGTGCCCCTAGTGTTCTAACCAAATTTTATTCGGAACCATTTCTTTTATTGCTTGTTCAGAGAAATGCATTAAAACATCTGATAAGCTACATTTATATCACACTAATGTTAAATTATACTTCAGTTTATATTCAATGTGGATACACTACATTCTTCGTGAATATAAAATCAACACCAGCATTTTTTTATCTTATTTATATCGAGTTTCAAGATATTTATTCTCTTTGTAAATATTTTTTTAAGCTAGAAATAAAACAAATTTCAAGATTTTTATCTTATGCGACCCACAGATTGAAAACCACTGATAAAATAATTTTAACATATGTACCAATACAATTCAGAACATTTGATACATTTTTGTTTTTTAATTCAAAAGTTATCATATTTTTTTATTATATCTTTGTTGCACAAAGTTCTCGCGAAACAGACGGTTAATACAAAAAGGTAGTAAAACAAATCAAAGCAATTAAACGTTGAGAATCATTGATTTTTATCTACATTTTACTTTAAATACAATATAAAATAATAATAAATAAATAATTATGGAAAAATATGTAAAATTAACACACTCTCCTAACAAATGTGTATAAATTTACTCACTGCTCAAAGGGTTAAGAATTACACAAATTTTTTAATGGTTCCTCATTAAATGGCCAAAGCTAAACATTCCTTATACTGTTTTACTTAACAATTATAACGTTTTCCAGTTGCGATGTTCCGTTACACGTACGAGAATGTGTTCGGTGTCACACATCAGATTGGGTGGCGGTGGACTATCATTACCGTTCTTTCTCCGGCTCTTACTATTCCCGCGAGAAGATCATTGAACGGCAATCTTTGCTTCAGAATGTCCCCAAGCAAGATTACGAGATTGATATGGAGCCTCAAAACATTACAACACCAAGCGATGAAACAACACTGCAGGTATACATTTAAGTGTGTGATTTAACAGGGAATTATATTAAACGATACGTGCATTTAAATAAATACTTTGTTCCATAAAACAAATTGCTTGTGCATTTATGTAAGGTGAATCTTCAGTATTTTTCTTTGGAAAAGGATTCGTTGCAGAGAATTATTCATGGAGTACAAACAATTTGTTTTATGGAACAATTATTTTATATATTGCTCATTTAAATGCGATTTTTAATTCAAGGGTTACTCTCAACCGTCCAGTGGCCGTCAATCCGTCGCCTCAATCTCATCAGCATCTTCGGGCAACGATACATTAACACCTCGCGGATCTTGGGCCAGTTTAGATCTTCGCAGCTCGTCTTCAGATCCGCTTTTGCCAGACCTACTCGAAAGACGACCGCCCGAGCAATTGGATCAGCTCAATGAGACTAAACGCATGGAGGGAAGAAAGGGCGGCCTATTAGGATTATTCTCGTCTTATATGGACGACGAAGAAGCGATTGAGAGACGAATACATTCCGAGCAACCCGCTGAAGTAATCGGACATCGTATTTTAGTCACGTGCCTTGATTTAAGGTTGTTAAAAATATTATATGTATTTTCGACACAATATAATTTTGTGTTTATTTACAGACTTGAACCTGAAGTTGAACCAATTTTTGCATCTATGGCTCTCTATGACGCCAAGGAGAAGAAGAAGATTTCGGAAAACTTTTACTTTGATATGAATTCTGATAGTATTAAGCAGATGTTAAGCTCGCACATAACGCATTGTGATATAACGACGCTAAGTCGTAGCGCCGTTTTTGATATAACTCATCCTACGCCTGATATATTCTTAGTGATTCGCTTGGAGAAAGTTTTGCAGGGTGATATAACCGAGTGCATCGAGCCTTATATAAAAGACGATAAAGTAAATGTCTATTTTTTGTTTTAATGTAATATATAATAGATTATTTGATCTAAATAATTTTTGTATTTGCAGAATAGAGATAAGTTAAAAGCCGGAGCTTTAGCGGCTTGCGAAAGACTCGGAAAATATAGAATGCCTTTTGCGTGGACTGCAATTTATTTGATGAACATCCTAACCGGACAAAACAGCCTCGATCGAGATTCTACTTTGAGCACTGATAAAGATTCTTTAGTGTCTTCGCAAAGCAATAGTTTAGACCGTAAATCGTCAGCTAGTAGTTTGGAGCATTTTAGGCGTCAAGCAACAGGAGGATCGCTCACAAGACGCGGCTCTTTAGAGAGAAGGGCTCATATTCAGCATCCCATATTAGCATCTGGATCTGAAGAATTAGGCAACGCTTTGGATACCTTCAAATCCATCAAAATAACCGTCACAAATTTCTTTAAACAGGTATGTAATGATACAGTTATTACTTCATATCATATTTAAGCAACTAATTCCCAATTACATTGTCTTCGTCAAGAAGTAATAGTAAATTGAATAGTAAATAACTCACAATGACAATTAAGAGTAATTAATGCTACTCTCATTGTCAATGTTATGTCTCAAAATCATAGGCGGAGCATCCAAGATACTTATATGTTCTATCAAATGAAAATAATTCAACGTTAAAGGATACAATATAACTTTAAGATGTATTTTAATTGCAGGAAGGTGATAGAATGCGAGACGAAGACTTGTACAAGTTCCTTCAAGATTTGAAACGTCCGAGTGGTCAAACAAAGAAGTTGAAATCAATCCCAGGAAATCTGGTCTTGGAAATAACACCATGTCCTGACGAGCTTCCAAACGGCTTAACGTCTGAATTAGCAAAATTCAATCCTTACACAGGTTCTTAAAAATATGATTGAAAAATTGTATATTAATTTAAATAGACGTTTTAATAAATTGTATGATTTCAGACGATAATAGTAGACCTTTTAAAGAAAGTCTAGCATTCCCACTCTTCCCGATATTAGTGCCTCATTATCAGTACAGAAACCTTCTGTTTGTATTCCCGAAAGAACTAAACTTCACAGCGTTCTCTTCGAGAACGGGATCGGCCAGAAATATTGCAGTCCGTATCCAATTGATGGCCGGAGAAGATCAATCAAACGCTTTAAATTCGATATTCGGAAGAAGCTCGTGTCCGGAGTTTACTTCTGAAGCATATACGACAGTCACATACCATAACAAGTATATAAGATACGAGTATAAAATATATTTTGATATGAAATAATTTATTTTTAATTTATTTTAGATGTCCGTCATTTTACGACGAGATAAAATTCAAGTTACCGGCCAATCTCAGCGATCACCATCATTTGCTGTTCACGTTCTATCATATATCGTGTCAGAAGAAACCCGTCACTGCTCCGGAGTTGGAGAAGACCGTAGAAACGCCAGTTGGATATACCGTAATGAATATATCTTAATAAGTTTATAGTCGATGTTCTGAATGATATATTAATATTATTTTTATACTTTACAGTGGCTGCCGATGTGTCGATCTAGTCGTCTCTCATCCGGTGAATATAATTTGCCTGTGATGCTAGAGCCTCCACCGCCAAACTATTCATACATATTCCCGGAAGTCTTACTCCCTGGCACAAGGTGGATCGATAACCACAAGCCTATCTTCACTGTGACTCTCGATCCACATTCTTCGGTTCATACTATGGTATTAATTTTAGTTTATTTATTATTTTAAAATACAATAATTTAACTAAAATAATATTTTTTACAATGCAGGACTCTCAGATGGAGAGATTTTTAACTGCTTGTGAAGCTGTCCAATGTGGAACGATTCCGCCTCATATCGGTATATCTAAAATGGAAGCCGAACTAAGGAATAGGTATAGAATTTGATTTAATCTATAGCTTAATAGATACAATATAATTTTATTAATCAAAATCAATCTTATATTGTAGTATAATGGAACTGCCGAACAGCGTAATCGAACCAATGGTTAAGAGCTTACCGGTGATTTTGGATAAGCTCATTCTGTTGTTAGTGATGCCTCCGTTTTTGAACGGCCAACAGCTGAACATAGCTCAAGACATATTCTATTGCATGACGCATATATTCACAAATATAACCGTAAGTATTATATTGAATATTATTCTCCAAGATCCGTAATATAAAACTATACGTCTTTCAGAACATGAACGAATGCAGCACTTGCGATTTCCACGGCCGCAGTTCGCTTCTCGGCTCTTACGTACAATACCAATGCCTGATACCTCGACCCCATAAACCGACAATGTCTAGTCGTCACAGTTCTCACATCACCGGAGACGTATTCGACTGGTGCGCGAATTTCGCACACTCCGGATCCTCAAACGCTCAAGTGTCAATGTGTAAGGTGTTGCACGAAGAGCTATCGTTGCAGTGGGTAGTTGCGAGCGGAGTCACCCGAGATTCAGCCATGCAAAACTCTTGGACGCTCTTCGAACTGATGATCAAATCGATGGTTGAACAGTTGGGATGCAATGGAACGCTGGATGCACCGAGGAAGACCAGATTTTCTGAGCAGTATATGGACGATATTACGAATTTGGTTAGCAGCGTGACTACCGAGATCATATCGCGATATACTAAAGATCCGAGATTGGCACAGTCGCTGAATAATAGTTTGGCTTTCTTCTTGTTTGATTTGATCAGCATCATGGATAGAGGATTCGTGTTTGGTCTGATTAAGACCTATTATAAGCAGATGTCAGCGAAAATTGCTTCGCTGCCGGATGCTGTGCCTTTAATGCAATACAGGGTATTTGCATACTTAAGTTTTGTAATGAAAAAAAAGCAGCGATCTATAATATAAGTATTTTTTTTAGGTGGCGTTCTTGAGGATTATTTGTTCTCATGAACATTATATACCATTGAATCTTCCATATGGTACGCCATATACGAGTCCAATGAATCCTTCTAGTCCTTCGCCTTCCACGCATTCATCACATTCGACTCATTCTACACATAGTCATTCATCAAACGTCTCTTATCAGGTATTTTTAAATACTTAAAATTTATTATGAACATATGTATATATATTTTTATTTATAAATTTTAGTTAAGCAGTGGCGATAAAGGATGTTACGCTGAACTAAGCACGGAATTCAGACATCAGCATTTCATAGTCGGTTTACTGCTGACTGAACTCGCCGCTATCTTAGATGTTCAGTAAGTAATATATATATATGTATATATAAGGAAACCGAAAAGTAATCAAAATTTTTGTTTGCTTACGAAAAATATTTATTTATCAAAAATTCTTTAATACTTATCACTATCTATCACTTTTGTCAGCTTATAGGCAATTTTTCGATACCATTTTTGAAAAAAGATTCGTTTTCCGTTAATACTGTTAAAAAAAATACGGGTATTGTAAAATTAAGGTGTATTTTTTTCGTCGCCCCAACAAGTGCATAATGGCGAACTTCAAACCCAACACGTGCGCGCGACCTTTTTTTTGTTCTATTCATAGAAAGCAATATTGAGGACATTTAAAAATTAGAAGCTTGTAAATAAAACACTTTCTTAACAAAATTATTTTGACATAATTTCACCTGTATTTTTAATAAATTCTTGTATTCTGCCTAACATCAATAAATACAGATTTCCAATTATTTTAAGATCGATCTCCTCTTCCTACACTTCCATGATGTTTCGTCAGCTCGGACAAATTTTTTGATAATTTTTTTCTTAATTGTTGTTTTATGATTGCCTATAAATTCTCAATTGGGTTCAGGTCGTGGTTGTTTCCTGTCCATGTTAATGCGATTCCCGTTAACTCTTTGAATATAAGAATATAATTGTGGAAGAATAC
Source organism: Plectrocnemia conspersa (assembly GCF_051122295.1). Classification (NCBI taxonomy): domain Eukaryota; kingdom Metazoa; phylum Arthropoda; class Insecta; order Trichoptera; family Polycentropodidae; genus Plectrocnemia; species Plectrocnemia conspersa. Next base: position 6,884,513 of record NW_028277175.1, on the reverse strand, counting down.
CTTATATGATTTTAATTACTTTTCAGTCCTCCTAAATATAAGATTATTTTATAAACCTTTGATTATATTATTTGCTTATTCACAGGAATCAAACACTTCAAAACAAAGCGATATGTTCGGTGTTGAGTTTATTGACATCTCATGATTCTGACAGTCGTTTCTCGCAACCAGAAGTCAAGGCTCGAGTTGCAGCATTATACATTCCATTGCTGACGATCGTAATGGATGCATATCCTCAACTTTATAAAGGATTTCTGCAAGGAAAAGGTTAGTTAGAAACATAGTATTTTTTATGGAACTGAATTAGAAATCACATCTATTGCCTTTCATAGATCGTTTACAATTGGGCGAAGATTACACTAATAACTCATCATTCTCCGGTCTCGTTCCACCCGATGCTTACGAGTATAAAAAGGTTAGTTAGATGCTTTATATTTCATCTATCGTATACTGATATAATCTTTTCAAAGGCGTCCAGAGCAAACCTCAACAACGAATCGACCAAAAATTTGCTCATGTGTTTCGTATGGGTGCTGAAGAGCGTCGACAAAGTCGCCATAACCAAATGGTGCGGAGAGCAGACGCCCTCAAAAGTCTATACGCTTTTAGAAGTACTCAGTTTGTGCTTCGCTTGCTTCGAATATAAGGTAACTAGCATATAAAATATACATACAATAACTGACTATTAATAACTGAAAGTTGAACCATCAGGGGAAAAAAGACGTTCAGAATACGGTCCCGCCAGTTTTTCGTAAGACTTCCGATATCAAATCTAAATTGGAAGATGTCATATTGGGACAGGGTTCAGCACGCAACGAGTTGATGATGAGACGTAAAGGTAATAATATTATTAATCTAATGATTTTTAATAATTTACTTAGCTAATATAGCTAATTGTTTATACACTAAACACGTATTTTTTAATGCACAAAGGTGTTTCTTCATTCCATTAAGGAAACCTGCTACATTTTTATTTTTGCGGATGGTTCTAGGAATATACAAATTCACACCTCCATACAATATTCCCCTGGCCGTACTCATTTTTTTATACCTAACTATCCTTAAATTATATCTATTTCTAGTATTAAATATATGTACATCTTTATTTATTATTTAAATAGTCTAGTAACATATTATTTTCTAACTTATATATAAATACTAAAACATTTATCTTCAATATTTCATAAATATCCAACCATTCTAATCTTTTAGTAAATCTATTTTTATTTAAAACTACTCTTATTTCCCTATTTTTTTATTTTTTGCAACATCGTCGTATCTAATTTATTAAGCATATATAATAGTTTTATCTATTACAACTTAATTTTGTGATCAGGCTGCCATAGTACTCCGACGAGTGGTACTAGAGAACGTTGGAGAAAAGAACTCACGAGGGCCGGAAGTACGGCTTCTTCGCTCACAGTTCCTGGGAGTATTGTACAATATGGTAACCAAACTATGCTTCCATCGAGTCATCTTGAAGGTGCTCTAGCCGCCGATATATCACTGACTGTCCTTCATACTTTGGAAACTATCGTACAGGTTTGCAATCAGTGGGCTTATAAATTATATATGCTTTTTATTATAATAAATCATTTATAGGTTGCATCAGCTTGGGACTCTCACCATAGCATATTTGGATTTGTGCTGAGAGTATTACTTCTTGGTTTGGCTAAGAATCAAAGCACAAATGTACTTCAACATATGTTTGCAACACAAAGATCTTTAGTTTTCAAGGTATGATTATAATATGTTATGCTGAAAGATTTTTGCATTATCAAAAAAAAAAATTGAATTTTTAAAAATGTGCGAAAGTAGAATGTGCAAAAGTCGAGGGCCGCCTACATTCATAAATCTATATTAGAGTTAATAACTATATTCTATCTAACATATCTTTATAATTAATAAATATACATTTAGTTGTAGATTATTTTTTAACCATCTTTGTATTATACTTAATTCATTATTTAAGTTATCTACAACTATTATGACCTATGCAATAAATTAAAATGTCGTCTGAAAACAGATTTATTATAATATTATTATTTAAAAATACATGTTATACTAAAAATAATATTTCCAATAGTTTCATTGGTTGGTCTTTGACTCTGAGACCGAACAATGCGGAGAACTGTGTCTGGTGCTTCTCAGTCACTGTGGAGCTCTTTGCGGCGCGGTTCGTGCACACGCAGCAGCCACTCTTTACTTGTTGATGCGTCAGAATTATGAAATCGGAAACGTTAGTCTCAATCCCTTATTCTGAACCATTATAATTCAGAAGTATAATAATTATTTATTCCGCAGAACTTTGCTAGAGTGAAGATGCAAGTGACAATGTCACTTAGCTCTCTGGTTGGCACAAGTTCAACATTCAGCGAGGATTCGTTAAGGCGAGCGTTGAAAACTATACTGATGTACGCCGAACAAGATACGGACTTGCAAGACACTTCGTTCCCGGATCAAGTCAAAGATTTGGTGTTGAATCTCCACATGATCTTATCAGACACAGTCAAGATGAAAGAGTTCCAAGAGGATCCGGAAATGCTGTTGGATCTGATGCATCGTATAGCTAAAGGCTATCAGAATAGTCCAGATCTTCGCTTGACGTGGTTGGCTAACATGGCCCAAAAACATATGGAGGTAATATATGATTTGTTTCCCTGATTATATACTGAGCTATCTATTCTCTTTCCTTCTTAATTTCATTTACTAATAGAATATTATTACATAAGCATTTCTTCAATGGTAACTAAGATTTCTTTCACTCTCTACTAATATTTATATAAATATATAAAATTAAATGTATATTTATTATTTTATATAAATTATTACACCCTTTGTCCGATCTAAATAAAATTTTAGATAGCTACTCTTTAGGACCTTGCTTAAATCATAGGCACTCACCCACCTCTCCACATTGATTATATTATGAACACAATATTTTAAAAATTGTTCAGTTGTACTTTTTAAGACCTTGTTACTTGAACATAAGCCTTCACATTACATTATGTTTGCAGCGAAACAATCACACCGAAGCCGGAATGTGCTTAGTGCACAGTGCGGCTTTGGTAGCTGAATATTTGGTGCTGTTGGGTAACGGAGGAAATGCTATACACGGAGGAGCTGTAGCACTGCAGAATATAACTCCGAACGCTCTTCAAGAGAGCGCCGTATCTGACGACGTTCTTGCACCGCGTAATGAGGGAATATGTCTTGGAAAAGATTTTACAGAGCAGGGACTCCAAGGTACACCTCACAACGATACAGCGCACAGTATATTTGATTGATCTAATTCATGTCTTATGAACATACAGGACTGTTGGATCACGCTGCTAACTGCTTCCAAACTGCCGGAATGTACGAGGCTATGAATTACGTTTATAAAGTATTACTTCCGATCGCCGAAACCAATCGGGATTATAAGAAACTTGCAAATATTCATGGGTGTGTTATCTTTATCTTCTTATTATACAATATTGCATCTGCATCGCCATAATAATGCATATTATTTGCCATTCACAGTAAATTATATGACGCGTTCACTAAAATTGAACAATTGAGTGGCAAAAGAGTATTCGGTACGTATTTCCGCGTCGGATTCTACGGTTCGAAGTTTGGTGATCTGAATGGTGAAGAGTTCATTTATAAAGAACCAACGTTGACCAAATTGCCTGAGATATTCAGTCGCTTAGAGGTGAGAAGCTAATACATGTATATTTCAGACTTAACGGGGGTTGAATTCAATTTTTACGTATGCCGTTGCAGAACTTTTACAGTCAAAGATTCGGCTCTGAAAACATCATTATTATAAAAGACTCCAACACTGTCGACACGGCCACATTGGATCCGGATAAGGCTTACATTCAGATAACTTACGTCGAACCGTACTTTGAGTCCTATGAGCTACGATACAAGCAGACGCATTTTGAGAAGAATTTTAATATAAGTGAGTTAATGCTTGGCTAAAAATTGACCATGAGAGAAGCATTCATCTCTTATTAAATTCTAGAAATTAGTTTGAAGGGTTTTTTAATAATAATTTTATATTCATAGAACGCTTCATTTACGCCACACCATTTACAACAAGCGGTCGAGCTCATGGGGAATTAATTGAGCAGTGCAAACGTAAAACAATCTTGACGACGGCGCATCATTTCCCATATGTTAAAACGAGGATACATGTTGTGAATCGTACTCAGATTATATTGTCTCCGATTGAGGTCGCCATTGAAGATATCCAGAAAAAGGTTTGCTGAATCAAATAATAAAAATTAATAATTTCCAATATTATTTGCTAATTACAAAATAAATGCAGATCATTGAGCTAGCGGCAGCTACAAATCAAGAACCAGCTGATACGAAGATACTCCAGATGGTCGTTCAAGGATGTATCGGCACAACAGTGAATCAAGGACCGATGGAAATGGCTCTTGTGTTTTTATCGGGAGTCGCTGATGGTACACAGCTACCGACAAAGCTGACGAATAAGCTCAGATTGTGCTTTAAAGATTTTTCGAAAAAGTAAGTCTCGCTCAAGCATTTGAATTTGAGTAGTTTCATATCGTACTAATGAAATTTATAAAACTATTTACTTACCATAATATCTTAATTTGTAAAACAATTTGCCAAAACATATTAATTTAATCAAAATAAATTGTTATAGCTTGTTATAAAACACAAAATCTATTTCAATTACAGATGTTGTGATGCTCTCAAGAAAAACAAGAATCTCATTGGTCCGGATCAGCGCGAATATCAAAAGGAACTAGAGAGGAACTACCAAAGATTCACCGAAAGACTGGCGCCGCTCATCCAGATGACTCCTGGACACGTGTCTCAGTTATGGTGTGTATTTGTATATATGTACTTATAAATTTAGTAGTAATATTAATAATTATTTAATTTTCAGTAATGGAATACCTAAAACGGAGAGGAAGTTTCACAATTAATTGATTTCGTCTATTTTCGACAATCAACTAATATATTATTATTAACATATTACTAATCTGCTTTCATAGTCATAGTATTTTTAAAGCATTTTTATATAATCATACATTCTAAAATGTACCTACAAGAATAGAAATTAGCTAGTAAGAAGAAAGAAGATCAAGACGTGTACTAGTATATTTTTTGATTTGCTATGGTATTCACGATACTGTGATATTGAGTGCATAATGTAATCGTTAAATAAACCAAAGACATAATCGAACAAATATAATTTATTATAAACTTTATTTTAATTTAACGCTTCTGTTGCAATATTTAGTATTAAGATTATAATTATCAATATTCATATCGAATTGTATGAGTAACAATAATAATAAAACACCTTTTCAACTAAAGTCGTTTATTAATCTTACGTCACATAAAATGTACATTTTACTGTAGTTACAGAGGAACTCTTATAAATAATTAAACTTAACCTGAATGTATTTTATTTTTCGAGGAAAAAAAAACAATACAACTGAAAAAATCTAATTATGAAAACAATTATCGTTGATAAAATGGCATTGTACATTTTACTGTAGTTGCAAATGAACTATAAATAATTAAAATTAACAGTTATTTTTTTAACGAACACAAAAATTATATGATAAAAGAGATTGAGTATTTAAATTAAAAATAATCTGAAAATGTAAAAAATTAAAACTTTGAAAATTAAAAGAAAATGGCATTGTTGTCGTAACCTTGAGTTATTATAACGAAGCTCTCCATTTGCGTTGAAAATTGTCGTAATACATATATATATATATATATATATAGTATTTATTCAAATTTGGATTCTATGAGAGAATTTATATAAAATTCTTGTGCGACAATCGTTTTAATGCCAATGATTAGTAGTTAAAAATATATATATATATAGAGTATATATCACAATTTATTCTTGCTCGGATTGGGAGTGCCATGTTAATCTTTCTTCGTAGAACGCGATCACCTCTTGAGGGCATTTTAAGTTTGCAACTTTAGCTGGAACAAGATCGGCTTCTTCAGATCCAGACCATTTGATTAAGAACATCAGTTGGCCGCTCGCATCAGATGCACCTGAAACAATATTTATTTAATGAAAATTAAACATACTACTTAAAATTATTAAGTTAATTTAGCAACTAAAAAACTAATGTCAACTAGAATTTGATATGTAAACTATTTTTTATATTAATTTGACATTTGGCTGTTTAGTTGCTGCATATTTATCAATTGAAATAACGTTCTGTGGAAGCATTAGGTAAAACAAACATATATACTAAAAAATATAAGAATATTTGAGGTTATAAAAATATCGCTACCGACTACTTATTATTTTGGATTAACCAGCTTTCTTTTCAAAAATATGAGATGAAAAAACAATTCAACATTTTCATCATTATTCTCACTGTAAGAATGCATTTTTGTTATAAAATAGTAATATAACTTTTGAATTAAACGGAATTAAAAAACAAAAATTTATCAATGTTCTGCATGTTATTGGTTCATATGTTAAAATTATTTTATCAGTGGTATTCAATCTGTGGGTTGCATAAAATAATAATTAATATCATAAACTTTGCTTTATTCTACTTTATTTTATCTCTACTTTAAAAAAACATATAATAATTAATTATGTGAATAAAATGAACCATATAAATTATATTTCGGTCTTTCATGGGTTAAAAATTTTATGCTTATAGCTGTCAGCTTTAAAAATAATTTACTAATGCTCTTGTTTATACATAGCTCTATGATTGTCCCTCACAGGAAAGTCAGCCAGGGCAATAAAAATAATTATGCATTGAAATATATTTTTTCTTAAAGTACAAACATTCATTCATAGACTGCAGCAAAAGCCGCTTTAGTTTTTGCCAGTAGATACTACTGGACTCATTAAAAGTCAGCAATCATAAAAGGTAGTAGAAGGAGCTGGTAGATACTACCCAGCCCGTTGGTTAAATGTTAACACTTAACCGGCGGGTCAGGTAGTATTTACCGATTTCGTCCACTGATGGTAACTGATGAGACCGGTAATAACTACCTTTTACGATTTCTAACGTTTAACGACGGGGTCCAGTTGTTTCTACCCACAAAAACTAAAGTGTTTTGTGATGACATCTATGAATGAAGGTTTGTACTACAAGAAAAAAAAAGTATTCCAAGGCAAAAATATTTTTATTGTCGCCACAACTTCACATGTGAGGGACAATCAAAGAACTCTTTGCATCAACAAGCTAAATTAATAAAACACGATCGTAAATTATTTTTAAAGCTTTGCATAACAAATTTAACCCATAGAAGACCGAAATATAATTTATATATAATTCACTTAGTTCATTTTATTTACATAATTAATTATTATCTATTTTTTTAAACTAGAGATATAATAAAGTAGAATAAAGCAAATTTTACGACATAAATTATTATTTTATGCAACCCAGATTGAAAACCACTGATAAAATAATTTTAACGTATGAATCAATACAATGCAGAACATTTGATAAAAAAGTCATCATATCTTTTTGTTATAAATCTGTGTTGCGCAAAGTTCTCACGATACAGACCATTTTCGCAGATCATGCAGGAAAAAAACGACTCGTCGGTTAAGTGTTAAGATGTGAATATTTTATTATTGAATTGAGTTTTCTTTCAAGTCGGGGATATTGATGATTCTTACCAATAATTTTTTCAGCTTTTAAATTCCGTTCAAAGCCAGTTTTAGTCTTGTCACTGCTGTCCTTCTTATCCTTCTTGATCTCTGGCTCGTCCTTCGATTTCTCCTTACTCTCCTTCTTCTTCTTATCGTCCTTAGTCACCTTCTTCTTGTCCTTGTCGTCGTCGGAAGATGACTCCACGGTTTTTCTCTTCCTAGAGCTCGTCTCCGAGGTTTCTTTCCTCTTTTCGCTCACCTTCTCTTCCTTCTTATCGTGTTTTTTATTCTGCAAAAAAAATAATTAGCACATCAAAGACTAATATATAAGACGATATAGCAATATAAAAAACGAGCGATATACGAAAATTTTGATTACTAACATCCTTACTATGCTTCTCCTCAAACACTTTAATCAGGCCTTCGCAATCTAAATTGTCGCTGGGTTCCCATGTACTTTCCGACTCCGGATAGCCCTTCCATTTTAACAAGTATTGAACCTTGATAGAACAAAAAAAAAAGCGTTTAATATATATAGTTAAATACTGTCATTAAAACGAGGTAATCATATAATAGAGTGAAGATAATAACTCATATATTTGTTTATACCTACAGTAATCCCTTGACACGTAATAAAGAATATAAAAGTTTGTAACGTGGCTATGAAGCTTGGCTCAAATAATTGTGAGAACTATAATCAAAGACAAAGCTAATTCTTACAGGGGTGAAAAATACCGTTATACAAAAACACCATGCAGCAAATGCGACTTGTTTCTGAAACAAGTGATAAGCAAGTTACAATAAAAATTGATTTGTTGATCAAAATTTATTTTAGGCAACAAAGCAAAGATGATTCTTCAAATGTATGTATGAAGAAGGTTTAAGATTTAACAGATTCAAACAGCATTGATCTTTTGCTCGTTTGAAGGTATGAAACTAAACAATGAGTACATCCAATACTTGAATATTCACGGCAATATGTGTATTGATAGAGACCTTAAATGCACATCCACAGTTTCAATTTGATTGAGTCAATGCTGCGCTACCTCTGTTTTTGTCATGTTTTAAGAGCAGAATATCAAATAAATGTGCTCTAAAATTTAAAACAAACATCGTCAACGATAAAAATGCGAAAGTTATGTGGGATGTGATGGTAAAAACCGTTGTAATCAATACATATGAATAGGCATTTTGCACATTATGCAAAGCTGGAGCAAAAAGCCATTGCAAAATTTGTAAGATTAGCAGTCAAATCACAAATTATAATCTCGAAACCAGACTGCAGAAAGTAAGAAATGAATGGTAAAAAGAAAATTCTCTTTATCTGAAAAATGAGCAGCACAGTGAGAAACGCGCCTTCAATCAGACCTTCGAATGTCTTAGAATACCTTCGAATGTCTTAGAATATCTTCGAAAAAGGGTTCAGTGATGAGTCCATAAGGATTTTATCGATGATTCGGTACGACGCCATATTTTATTTATTAGAAATTTAACCATCATGATTTGACAGGTTACCCTAGTTTAGATATTTACGCATTCCATTTACATGCTATCCATACGTTCATATTCATGCTTATGCTTATTTTTACTCAGACAGGAAGTTTAATGTTTGAAAACTAACACAAGAATAAAATGAGCCGAAAATTTGCATTTGTGCGAATACTCTGAAACACTCTGGTCATAAGCATATAATTTTAAGTATTTTGATTATGTCATTGCGGTGCATTGAGGTAAACGGCAAGTGGCCACTTGACAAGGTTTATCGAATTTTAGAATCAATCGACTTTGAAATCCATGGAAATCCAAATAAAAGGTTAGTAAGAACAATGTTGCTGGTCAACTAAAGCCCACTGACAGTGATTTTGGATAGGGCCTTTTAACAGAAAAGTGAGACCAAGGGCAACTGATCCATAAAATGATTTTTAAAACATTTTTTGGGCTTTCACTAGAGATTAAATAATTCTGGACTTGCTGCAAAGCAATAATACAATATTAGGATATTTAATTTTGATCATTTAATGGTGACCAAGAAAAGACAACATCAGTGTAAATAATTTTATTTGCCGAATGAGTCTTTAACCACTTTACATGAGCTCCTGCATGAGTGTGGGAATTCAGAAATATCCATTAGTGGATCTAAATGTGGACCCATATATAACTGTGATTGTATTTGTCATTATACTATGGGGGGAATCGAACATTTTATTACAAGTAAAAAAAGGGTAATTTTTTTAAGCTGTGGAAGTCATAAATTAGACAAATACAAGGTGTGTTATTCACATTTTTTTCCTCTTGAAGTATTTCTCAATTGCAGCAGAATAATCACAGAACCGATGTAGATGTAACATTACACCCCAAACTCCCACGATGCGGTCAGTGTGCAGCGGATATCAGCTGTCTCTAAAGATCGGTCGACGAGGAATAACCACTTGCCGACCGACCCGTTGCAGAACTTTGTCTTTTTCCTTTGAGTCAAAGATTAACTGATTATGTTAGTAATGTGGGTACTTTCCTGTTATCGTTTGTTAATACATTTTATTTAACAAAACAGAAGCGGTACAATTCCTACAAGAATCTGTTTTGTGAATGAGAAATTTCTCACTCACTCGCTGACGCTTTTGCTACATAAATGTTTTAAAATTTAAACGGATTATAACAGTGCAACCAATCTATTTAAAAATGTAAATTATAATCGTATATGATAACAGGAACGTGGCATAATGTGATTTCGATTCCTTATTGGTGTGGAAGCTCAGCTCATTATTAAGTTTATTTTGATTTAATTTTACTCAAGAATAATTGGGCATGTATTATAGATCTTCCCCTGAACCTTCATTGGATATTTATCACCGACATATTTTGGCGATTCGAAGGCAGTTGTCAATGGTCAATCGTTGGTCCCCATATTTTTTACAGATTCCCCCCTCCTTTTATAGATATAATTACTTCAGCAGGTGGCAAAGGAATGGCAACTGGTCTTCTAAGGATCAGAATTATTTTTGTACACCAGTCATAAAAATACATGAAATTTATAAATTTATTACATCGATCGAAGTGACCGTTGGTCGAGAAGTAATCGGGTTCGGACGAAGCAACCTACGACGCATCTTCGGGGGTTTGCTATACCATAGATATACGGAGAAAGTAACCGAGTACAGAGCGGGGAGATGGCTGTGGCGTACGTCGTTATACTAAAACAAAATGGTCGCACATGCAACAAAAACGTTCATTCCCCACACTCGCATTCATTATTGCGCTAATTAGGCACCGACATAGCCTTCGAAAGATCGCGTCGCGTCGATTTATGCAAGCGCGACAATCTTGTGAGAGAAAAATGCGTTTTTTCGGCGGCGAAAAATTGGGGCGTCGGGTCGGCCGCCGGCGACGCCGCAGAATCTCACCTTGCCCTTGACGGTCCTTTTCTCGAGAACCTTCTCTACGACGTACTCCTCCTCGGAGGGCGCTCCGCTGCCGCTGGAGCTGCGGCTTCGGCTTCGGCGTTCCTCGCGGCGACCCATTGCTTGACACGACAGGACAATAATGGCGGAACAACCGCCGCCAAACGCAATAGACAACGCCGCCGTTCAAACTTTCGAGCTTAACGCCGCGTTTTTCGGCCATATCAGCAAACGTATTTTGAGCAAAAAATAACATTGTACATAAAATATATTCACAATAACATTTATTTATATTAGCACAACCTTTTCAAATAATTTTGAGATCATTTGTATTTTAATGAGTGCAAATAATTTGTAATTGTTTTCCCTCTTAAAAAAAAAATTCAATCGATAATGAATAAATAAACCTTACATGTATTAAATAAAGGGGCAAAAAAGTATTTTATTTATGAAATTTGTGACTTTTTATACATATTTGTCAACGTTAGCTGTAATAATACTTTTTTCTCGAACGTGCTCGAAGGATCAATAAATAGGCTGCTTTTGCTACTTGTATTTTATTCCACATAGTAGTTGTTTAACACGTTCATTTCAAAAATATTCTTGGGTACAATAGTATCAGATATGTTAAATACACAATACTGATTTATAACCATTTTCATTGTTTGCAAGTAATAGTACAAGGAGGTCTGAGCGAGAGTTCTCGCTTGAATCGGGCTAAACATCCCTTGGCTATAACAAATCTTGTAATGGTAAATCAAAACAACTTACGTCACTCGATTTTGTAACTTTTGCAACATCTTATTAAATTCCCATTTACAGTAAAACCCCGTTAAAGTTGTTTCAGTATTGGCGGTATTGATATTCCCCGAAATCGAGCACGATTTTGTTGCTTTAATAGTCTCGTGTAGCTCGCGGCGCGTTCAAGTGCGAACGCATGAATGATGCATCATAGTTGATTTATGATCGACCATCAACATCATAATTTTATTTTATTGTGATAAATAAGATGCCATCTTAAACGCTGTTTAATTTAGCGTTGGAATTTATTGGAACATTTCCCATGTGTTAAGCGGAATCTTACCGTGTACTATTGTTGTACAATAATTAAATCGAGGCAATATACTGGATAGTTTTCTTGTAAAACATTCGTCATATTTTTTATACTTAGATAAATAAAAACAAACTACATTTTACGAAAATTTTATTTATCAAGTAATATTATTGTTATATTACTAGTGCTAAATTTAGTCCTTCCAAATGTTGTGCGTGGTTTGCTGTCAAATTTTTTCTGATCGATAATAATCTAATATTTTGCGTAGTACATTTTATACTTATTGAACTTTAAACTTACGAAAAAAATATATTTTTTAAAATAGAGAAAATATAAAAGATAATTTACAATAAAAATATAATTTACAAAAATTATAATATTTTTAATTTGAGTCAATTTTAATATTATTATGCCCTGCTAAGTAATACTGTTAATTGTAAAAACAGTCTGAAACAAAATACTAACGCCATTTACTCTATTTATAATTCCTCCAATTTTAATATAAATATTTTTATTGAATAAAAACGTTATGTTAATATTAGTTAACCTATTTTTAATGCTTGCAAATTAATCGTTTCTTTTTAATATTGTATATATAATTATTTTGATTTATCTCGTTAATCTGAGATAGCGCTCGTTAGTGCGAATCGAATCGCGGCGGAATTATTACGCAGTGTGATTTTGTAACCTCTAATTTTTTTCTTTCGGAGTAGTTTTTAACGTATATATTTCGATCATTAATTACAATAATCAGCTGTTGATTATTGCAATCAATGAATAAGATTTATTTAAAAGTAAAGCTTAGAGTAATAAATATTATATTATAATTGATCGAATGAAAATATTAAATAATTGTAATAATTATAATGCATACATATATATACATTAGCAATATCTATCCTGATATTACTAATAAATCCTTATTAGTTTTATTATTAATTTAATGGCGTAACCGCAATATTGATGTATAATAACTTGTAAAAATAAATTTGATTTCATAGAAATATTATTAATAAAAAATAAGTCATAATTATTTGAAATTTGTATTTTATTAAAGAAGCGGTGTTTTTTTGGTAATAACCGCAAATACACTTTCAATATATTTTGATAATATTATTTCCCTTAAAAAAGTTTTTAAGTGGTCAATTTTTTTCAATAGTCTAATATTTATTCTTCAAAGTTGATGTTGTATCTTTCGAAGTAATTTCCATCAGATTTAATACATGTCGCACGACGGCTGCGGCATCACAACGGTGTCGTTTTTGACCAAAAAGTGTAAGCTAGCGCATTATAGTTTCATCTTGCACTATTTTAACTTGAATTAGTGAAAGATCAACGAATTATTTGTTCATAATTCTAGTAGTTTTCTTCAGATAGTCCCACGCAAACGGTGTAAAACTGCAAAGCCTATTGATTGTATAGCCTAGTGGCAAGAATTTGTAGTGGACTATAAGGTATTAATCGAAAAGAAACATTGAGTAAAACCTTGACATTCGATCAAACTTGCCGTGATTTTTTTTTTGTTCTTTAGGACTTTTCTAATAAGGCGATTGGCAATACAGTAGTATGATCATAAGAAAAAAATATGAGCTCAAATAAAACAAGTGGCGTGTGAAATAAATTATTTTATCTGCCTATTTTATTTTATTTTATCTATACGCGTGTTGTTTTTCGATTTTTGGTAGCATTAGCTTAAGGATTTTTAGTATATATAAAAATCAAAGTATTTAATCTAACGGTAAAATTGTCGGGAAACTTATTTTATTTTGAAAGATTACATATATTTTAATTTAATAAAAATGCGACTCTTCTGGCTTCGGCGCCCTCCGCGTTGCAGATCATTAAGCCAATTAGTTCCACACTGATGATAGTGAAAAATACGTTTAGCATAGCACAAATTACAAATTAAGAGTTACTTTATTACTCGTGATATAAGTTATATTGCGCGGTAGTTTCCATAATTAATTCCCACTTAGCCGTTTTTGATAGTGCGACACAGTTAGGAGGAAGTGGGGTGATTTCATAAACTACAACATCCTTTATTCCTGCTCCTCCCATTCTCTGCTTTGACATATATTGTAAGATTGTGCTGGGTGTGAGTTAAGTGTAAAATAAGACTTATTAAGATAAAAAAAGGAAAGCTGTCGACTTTTAAAATATGTAGCTAATTTAACTTATTGTAAAGAATATATCTAAATAAGGTCCAAAAAATGTTAGCCTAATAACATTTAAATTCAATTAATACAAGTGTATTTTGTTACAAATACACACGTGCCCCTATTGTATGTACTAAAATTTGGTAACGTAGGGATGGTCTAATTTCTTCTTCCGTGGAAAGATCGGTTATTTTTGTCATGTTGTGGCGTATGACCCTGACCCTCGCAGAGAAACGTATTGTACTTGTAGAACGATTACTATTTAAATGGTTTATTTTGTTTTTCAAAATAAAAATAAATATACCTTTTTCCACGTCCAAACATTAAGATTGCCAGTGGTATAAAAATGAGCGGGTAATTCCTGCTCGGGTTGGGTCAAGCATTTAGCAGTAGTTTTAGTTGGCAGGTCCTAAATAAATCAGTACAGAGATATTGTTTTAGGTATTTTTTGCTGTTGTAAAATATTGTGATATATTTTATTGTACACTACGATTTGTTTTATTAGTTATTGCTTTATGTTTATTTATTTAATCAAGTCGGCAATTCTCAAAGAAGTAACAAAAACTGATTAATATGATTTAAGCTAACAAAGGGTTAAATTACATAAATATGTTTGTATGTAACGATATTTTTATTATTATCATAATAATATACCCTTATTTATTATTATTAAATTTCTGTTTTAGGTAAAATAATACTTCATGTAAAACAATAAATTCGTGTTTAAACTAATTATCCTTATCTTTTATGTAAATTTTCCCAAGCAATTCAATTAGTTTCCTCATAGCATTACTGTTAAATTAAGTTATCAAAAATAAGCTGACCCACTATTTATAACCAACACACCTTAAAAATCACGAATCCGAAAATATATGTAGTTTGTGCGCTCTATGAAAATAGACTTCAATATCATAAACAAGAACTAACACACGTAGTCTGTACCCATATCAGGGGTATAAAATCTGTATTACAAAAACGCTGCAACGAAAGAGGATTAGTAAGTAATGTAAATAAACAAACGAAATAGGATTAGTAAGTAAATGTAAATAAACAATCTACGTTAAAGAAAAAATATAGTAATAGTGATATTGGTATTCTCCCTTGTCCAAATTAATTAATACATAATTATTAAGAATTTGAGGTGTTTAGAAACACGATTTTTGAGTCCAGGGTAATATGAATCACGCGTCCATTTTCTTTTTCGACACCCAACGCGTGCATAGTTCTCTATAGCCGAATAGTTTATTAACCGTTTAATAAAGAACAGCTCTAGACACATTTTTACATTGTTACTGAAATTCAACACGATTTACTATGTTCATTAGTAACAAAGAATCGCAGTATAGAAAACGGTTCTAAAGAATTTTAATTTGTGATACCCTTAAAATACCACTTGATTTTTTTAGCATTGTTATTATGGAAATTTTTGCTTCTCAAATCCAACGGCATAGAAGTCTCTCATTCTATTTCGAAAAATAATGCGTGCATAGTTCTCTATAATAAATATTTTGCTAACCATATAATAAATAATATTTATTAGCACTTATTGTTATTGTTTATTTAATAAAACATTATTTTTGGATTTATTATAAATTCATTAGTGACAAATATACAATATCTATAAAATATTTCCGAAGAATTAAAAATTTTGCTAGACTTACCACTAGAACTCATGTTATTGCTTATCAACATAAATGTAATACATCTGGAGTTGATGAGTCTTGAAACGAGTTTCTTAAGTTTAACATTATAGGAGTCTCACGTCTACTCTCTTTTTCGACACCCAGCACGCGCACAGTTCTCTATATCTTAATATTTTGGTAATAGTTTTATAAAACTGTTAAACGGTCTTAACATTATGTGTTAAACAAAATAACAGTTCTAAACATTTATTTGGAATTGTTCATTTCAATTATGTTTTTCACTCATTTATTCTAAACATTACTTATTAAACAAAATAACAGTTCTAAACATTTTTTGCCAGGTTCAAAACGTTTTTTTTCTGCATTTTTTATAAGTTTACTAGTGACAACCGATAATTTTTTACTCATTTATCATGAACATCGCTCTTACATAAAGTTTTGTACCGGTTTACCCAACCGCTGCAGTCACTCACAACAGCCCAGGTAGGAGGTCGGGCTTTACCTTAGTTCGCGCAGTGTACTGAAGCGAAAGCACAACTAGGCGGTGGTCTAATTTGTTAATGGACCAAAATTTCTGAACTTCACATAACTACTGAGGGTGGCCTGTCTAAGACATTGAATGTTTTTTTTGCTCAGGATCATCTCTTAAAATGAACTTATCTTATCGATAGAATATAAGCTCGTACCCTACTATATTTTTTTCAGCGTTAGTATTTCTTGCAAATTGCGTTGATGCGATGTTTAATGATTTTGTTTTCAAGCTCGTTTTGTCAAATTTTAGAAATGCCTAGTTTGATTGGCCACCACCCCTCCTAATATCCCTTACCCGCTCTCTTTAAATTAATAATATTGTTGTAGAGCATCAATAGTTACGTTTCGGTTTACCCGGCCGTGGCTGTCATCCGTGACAGCCCAAGTAGGAGGTCAGAGGACTGGTTTTTATACACACACATTTTTGTTTATATTTGATAAAAATCGGTTATAAAAATCCAAGTGCCATTTTTATACCTGCTAAAACATTGATTTACTAGGTGAATTTTTTAGCTTACTTCTAATTGTTGTTTACATATCAGCTATAGAGAACCAATTTATCATAATCGATGAAGATTCTGGCAAGAAATGGAGGCAATTCGTTGCTTAGTCAATAAAGATGTGCAAATTACTTTATTTTTTTTCTAACCATATGCTATTTTTATTCTAAAAAAATTGATTTTTATTCTGACTCAAAATTATATAATTATGACCATTTATTATTTTAATTCTGATCGTCCTATATTTTTATTCTGACTGTATGCTATTTTTATTCTAACCATTTAATATTTATTCTGACCTTGAATAATATAATTATGTCCAGGCTGTTTCTGATCGAGATTTGATTTTGGTTTTGACCGACTCAAAATTGATTTATATTCTACCATTTAATTTGTTGCCTTTTGTAAATAATCACCATATCAAATAATCATAGTATAATATAAATATAAAGCGTAAATGAGAGAGATATCTTTAAATAAGATAGAGTGTTTTACTTATGGCAATGATTACCTTATAAAATCAACTAAAAACGTAATAAATAAAAATTGGAATTACTATTTAAAATATTTATTAAATATAATAAGCGGTGCACTCGAAACATTTGGAGTATTTTCAGCTGCAACAACCCTGTATCGCTCGGAGTGGGCGATTCAGATTTGAGGCAGTCTCACAAATACGCTCGCTTCTTTCCTAAACGCACTACTGCGCTCTCCAGTTCTCCCGTCAACTTATTTTCCTCAAAGGAAAATGTAAGAAAAGTGAAAATATCAGAACAAAAACGCAATAAAGATATTTAATATGGATTAAAATGTGTTTGTGCGTGTGTTGTATTTTTCAACATATTATTAAAACGTTTAACATTTGTGGAATAAAAAATATTTCGTTATGCATGAAATTTAACATAAATAAAATAACAGTACAAAAATATTAAACCTTAATATAAAAAAATATCTATAAAATGTTTAAAAAAATACAAATTTGTATTTTGCTTTATCAAAATTAAATTAAATTAAATTAAACCTCACCAACAAGTATTCTAGTATGTTTTGTAGTAATATTTAAAAAAATAATTTCTATACATTTCTTGGCCATAATGAAATGGTTTTAAGGTATCTATCTAAAATATTTACAAGAAATATAAAAGTAAATACAGCTTTAAAAAAAATAATTAATAAAATAAAATTTACATAATATGATTATTGATTAATATATAATCTTAATAATTGACTACTCGTGGCATTAATTGCATTTAAAAGTATATGTTCAAAATAATTAATAAAGACAAAATGTATTAATTAATTAAATAAGCTAATTTGACTTGTATTAAATTAATAGATATACAAATTAAGGATATTTGTGAATTGTATTTATTAGAAAATCAATTTTGACGTTTGCATTTTTAATTTTGGCTATAACAAAATTTTTATCAAATGTAGTTTTTATATAAATAATAATACCGTGGTTTGATAAAATATTAAAATCCGCCTAATAAAATAATTATTGTATTAAAATAATAAATAAGGCAGATATATCTGTTGATTTTTATATGGGTTTTGAAAATTCTAATATGTTTGTAAATATTTTTTTTGATAGATGAATTTTTTTTAGATATTTTGTTTTATAAAATCACAAATTCAATTATCGTTTATAGATAAATAGACCAAAATGCCAAACGCAGAAACAACGAACTTAGCCGCCACCTACCTCATCTTGGTATTCTTACTGTTTTCCCTTTGGCTCTTATATGCAGGACTCTTCTAAACCGTAAGTCTGATTTTACATTTATTTCTCGCATGCATGAGATTACATAAGCGCATAATAATAACTTACTGTGGTGTATTTATAAAATTACTCGATAATCCGACTGTGCAGCGGATTATAAAAATAATACACACATAATAAAAATAACCGTTTAGTTGGACTGTTGCTTTCGAACGTCGGCGAAATTTATTAACATTTATTTTTAGCGTTCTGAATAAAAAACGCAGCTTTTAATAGATACATTTATTATACAGAAGATAATTTTGATTTCGATTTCGAATGAGACGCTATTTAAATAAATAGTATAAATAAATCATTCAATTACTAGTTATTATTTATGTTTAATAAGATAAATGTTTATTAGTTTGTAACGGACGTGCATCTCGTTTGTTGATAAACATAGTGTAAATGGCTGCCGGCCAAAATCGATCACAATTTTGACAAAAATTATTCCAATCGATAATCGACCGTTTTGATGTGATTAATGTTTTCCTTTCAATTAGCATTAAACATAAAAGCGTTGCATAAACTTTTAAAAATCCATTGATCTAGAATGCCGTAGTTTTTCATCAGTGAAGAATCGAAAGCTTTTCCAATTGGCCGGAAAACTGGTCGCGGCGTTAATATGTCAGGCTGTCAAATGTCAACGCTCTGTTTGTTGTGACACGTGATGTCACACATGAATCGTCGCGTGCCAAAAAGTTCAACAATAATTAAAAGAAGAAAAAATATTATATCGCCATTTTAGCGTTTGACATATTTGGCCATAACATTTGTTTAACACATGTTCGATATTACCCTCGCTAAAAGGGGTTTTATAAATAAAACACGAATAGTATTCACATATATTTTAAATATATATCATAAAAAGTGTTATTATAGCTAATTTAATTCTCTCTTCTACCATTCGAGAACAAACAAAAACAAATCTGTTCAAATAAAGAAATGATTGCGTTGTATTTATTATTAACGACCGCGGTGGGGCCGTGTGAAGAATTTATTAAATTCCGCGCTTATTTTTGATGTCGGAAAGCGATACATCAGAACTTTGGCTGAGTTGCAGGGGAATAACATCGCATTCGGCTCGTTGACGACATTCCGGGGGAATTTCGCTATCATCGCGTCAATCATGCATCATCTGCTCGCTTGCGTCTTCGTTCTCGCGTTTAATTCTGCCAAACGGCTGTGGCCGATCTACATACTAGATAATAATAAATGTTAAAACGGCATCGGTAGGAAGTCGTTAAAAATTATGACGGCTGTTAAAACGCTGTTGTTTGAGGGCGAAATCGTGTTCTGCAATTATACGGCTGTGCCGTGGCTAATTTTTAGTCATACTTCTCTTTGCAAGTGTTTTAAGTTGTTGATGTTATTAGAGATTTGAGAATTATATTATGTTTTTACAAATAGCTTAGTTACAAATACGATAACCTATTTAGTACAAATGACCTTAAATGTAAATTGCCAAACTCCATTATTTTAATATCTTGTTATTTTTTACATCTGTGAGCTATATTATGATAATTAAAGTAATAATGTGTAAATGTTAGAATTGAAGGTTACAAGACATCCTCCTTTGAAAAGGATTGTCCTTTTCAAAATGCTTGACCTCCTTTATCCTCATTTTGTCCTTCTTTGTACTCTTTAAACAACAATTTCCAAAAATACCTTTTTTTAGGCTTTCGTAATTATTTTTTCTCAAAAATTTCCGTGATGATCTTCTTTTTCTCCTTTTTTAGCTCTCGCAGCAATCTGTCCTCATTTATCCTCCTTCATAAAATTTCCGAGATGGCTTTTGAATAAAAATTTCCAAGATGACCTTTATATTTTTAGTGTCCTCCATTATTATTTTAAAAATCTAGTCACCTTATAGAAACACATTTAAAATACGAGAAAATATAAAACAATATAATGATTGCTGACTTTTAATAGTATTAGGATATTTAAATATTTATTTTAATATTATTTTAAATTATTATTTATCTAAATATATAAATAGTATTTATGATGTATATACAATTTCGTTCATCAATGTTGAATGTTAGTTATAAATATGTTTAAATATCATGACGTTGCATCTAATGATTCTGTGGATATAGATACATACATACATTTATAACTGATTTATTTAGAGAAGAAACCAGAATATTTTATTTATAAATATAATTTGTACGTATGCTTAGTCACGTAGTATCATGACATTCTTCAACGACCGGTCACCTACCCCTCATATGCATCCAAAATCACAATTGTTGATTCTCCCTCTTACTCCAAAAATAAATTTGATAGTCATTAGCGACTCACAGTCAAAACAATACATTATATTGCTTGCCAAGAAACTCTGGATGCACTCGAGGATTACCGAATTCAACATTAACCAGAAAACGCACTCTAATCTCGGAGCAAACAGAGTGAAACGTTGATGAATTTGGCTCCGAAACTGTGTTTTTCCACTTATAAATAACTTTTCAAGCACCAAAATATCTCTCGAGTGGAAAATCCAGTTTTGATTTTTTTAACTTAATTTACTCTGCGGGTCTAATTGGACGATAAAAAAGTGACCCACATAAGACTGAAAGTCTTTTGAAAGACCCGTCAATCGGATGGGGGAAAATACATATATAATGGAAACGTTTTTCCTCAATCATTTGTAGGCGCTTGTCAGTGCTTCTCTGACGTTTTGCCAAATTGTGTCAAAACATCAACTTTTTTAGTGAGAATACAATTCCAGGAAATAAATCAAAACGACGCCGAATAATTAATCTTGTCTGATGTTTCGATGTTCTATTTATTTCACCAAGAAAAAAGACAAGTGTATTTGTCTTCGAAATAAGAATGAAATTTTTCATGGTTAAGTTTGATGCATTGTTTATTCAACAAATTTTCTTTGTATTTTTTTCTTTGGTCGATTTAATATATGTTTATGTTTACGTACGGATGCCAAGTGTAAAAAATTGTATATAATAAATTACTTGCATAAAAAAACATATACATATAAACATCTCTTTTATATTCTGACAATTTCTATATAACTTTATTATCAAACAAACGTTAATCTTTTATATGTATTTTTTCATTCAAGGTGAATTTAACCCATTTATTTGTTACTCTTTCTTATATTTTCTTGTAGAGTGTAGTGTTTAAATGAAATGATACGCCCTAAAGTTTCAATAAATTATAATTATTCATAGGATCTGGTTTTATATTTTATGTCTTAATTCCTTTGTCTTTATTTGAGAGGGCTGTAAAATAGTTTATATGTAGATCATTTGTTTCAATCTCTCAGTACATAAAGTTCAACTCTTATCGTGACGGCTTAGGTCGAGAACAGAGTTGAAGCAATTCGTTGACGAACAACTAACTATGCGAAGCCTACTGGATGTTAAAGCTACGAGTCGTTAATGGGTCGGTAGGTAAAGGGCCTATGCTCGATCATATAAAGCGGGCAGGAACATCCGGAGTACCTTTTTTTAAAATAAATTATTTCAAACTACCAGATATTTATTATTTGTTTGAAATATAAATAATAACAATAATGCAAACTAAATAATAACAATAATGAAAAATATTTTACTGTGTAATTTATATTGATTTTTTTTAATAAAATTGACTTTTTGGCGTTCAAAAATTTAGTTAAATGCTCTTTTGTACGTTCTTAACCCTTATTTGACGGAAGGTAGAAAAAAATGCATTCTTTGCGACGGCTGGACAGTAGAACATTATGTCATGTATGCCTTTCATAAAAATATCATTTTATATTTGTAATAAAAAATGCCCTTTTTACTTTACCTTTACTTACCATTGAACAACATTATTCTGCTAAATATTTGGAAATGAAATACAGTTGTATTATCTGATATCGATTAAGGAGTACTAAAAGGGAAAATACAGCTTAATATGTAAATGTTTGTTTCTTAAAATTATGTTAATGTTTGTTAGCATATTTTTGGAATCTTTATTAAATTGCAAAAGATAAACTATAAAAAAACAATACGATCAATAATTATATTTTGTTAGATTAAACCTTAACTACCAGGAACGTTTATTTTTATAGTCGAAGTCCCATTTTATTTCTATACCTTTACATTTTTTTCACCGCCTGTCACATTATACAACAACTAATGTATTATCGATTTGTCTCAATTCGCCTGTTACGTCCGACTCCCAAATTCCTGCGTGACATGCAGCACGAGTCGAAGAATATTTGATTCATCCCGCGGGTCAATGTAGGTGGCCATAATGGCGGTGGCTTTCGGCCAACATTTTTCTGCAAAATATTTTCGTCTTATTTCAATTTAAAAATATAAACATGTACATGCATACATAGACACGTGTGTTTTTTTAATGTGTGTAATTTTTCCACAACCGATCGTCCACCCCGTTTCGAAACGCAGAAAAAGAAGATGAAGGAAAAAACGCTCGTAAAATCAAATTCGCCACGGTTTATAATAATAAATGCGCGCCAGAAGTCGTCCGTTCGTTCGTTATTTTTGGAGACTGTTTTCAAAGAGGAGTGCCGTCGTAATTTAAAATTTTCAGAATAAAAGCCGACGTTAATAGAGCTTTTTGCTCGCTCGTAATATCGCTTATGTAACGCGTAACAACGAGTCGGGGGAGAAATTTGATCAGTTTGATATATGTAGGTCATATCATGTGATTTTTATTATTATTTTATTAATTAATTTAGTTAATTGCTTATACACTAAACAAATATCTATAATCGAATAATACATATAAAATATAACATAAATATAAACAATATAAAAAGGACTTAATGCACTAAGTTGTATCTTTATTTCATTGAGGAAACCTATTACATTTTTATTTTTGCGGATTATCCTAGGAATTTTATTATAGAAATTCAAACCTCCGTTCAATATTCCCCTGGCCGTACTCGATTTTTGTACTTATCTATCCTTAAATTATCTCTATTGCTAATATTAAATCTATGTACATACATCTGTAGTTATTATTAAATACTTATTGAAATAATCTGGTAAATTTTATTTTTTATCTTATATATAAATAATAAAGCATTAATCTTCAATATTTATTGAATATCCAACCATTCTAGTCTTTCAATCATATTTCTACAACTAGTTAATCTATTATATTTAAAACAATTTTTATTGCCCTATTTTGTAATTTTATGCAACATTGTTTTATCTAATTTATTAAGCATATATAATATCGTTGCACAATAATTGAAGTGGGGCAATATCATTTTTTAAGCATTTTGAATTTTTCATTAATCTGCATATATCACTTTTCTTAGTCTCTATAGAATCTAATACACCAATTTCCATATTAGGAGAAATCATTCTCCACGAACGAACTGAAATATTCATGGCTTTATTATTGATCAAGATTGTGCTATTCAATGTACAGCATCTAATGTCATAATTTATTTACATATATTGATCAAACCATTATATTCCTCAGTAAGAATCTTGAAAAAAAATTTGCATCTATAAGACCGTTTGTTTTCAATATGCTTTCATTCGGATGAGAATGAGCATTATCTATAATATTAACCACACTGCTTTCTATAGCAACTCTTTACTTTTAAAAATAATCTCACTGCAAGACCTAATTTGGTTTTAAATCAATCTTAGAAGATATCTCTATTCAATCAAGCTCCTTTTTGGTTATAATAATCAACCGAAAGATTTTTTTATTTGCGTTCCTTTAAATGATCAAGGATTTTTATTTTTCCAATTACCAAAAGTTTAATTTTATCAGTACTAGATGTATTTCCGCAACAAATGACTTTCATACGATCTTTAGATCAATTAAGTTAAAAATAACTTTTAAATGAACGTTTTGTGGAACTAGAGCCTGTCTGTGAAAAATACATACAACTTCAAACGACATTTTAATTCGTGTTACTTCTCCTTTCACATATTCCATCTATGATTACGTTTTTAGGTTTCTCATAAAATGGTCAATATAATATAAAATATTATATATATTATTGTATTAGTTTATATATTTTTTAGAGCTACGTGTATTCCAAAAAAATAATATAATTAAAATATTTGCAATGTTTTTCTACATTTTTATAGACCTTGAAATAAGATTTTTCGCTTCTTCTCTAATACTAAAATAATCGACCAAAAATCATAAATAATTATTTATTAAAAATATATGCAAAACACAATGGGGTATTTATGTACCCCACTTCGCCCAGGCTGGTTAAAAAAATATTAAAAATCATTAGCAATATTATATTTTCTATATTTTAGTTATTATTTACTACAATAAATCTAATACTAGTTAAAATATATATCGTTTATAATACGATCTTAATATATGTAAATCCCACCCCTTATCCAAGTATTCGATAGATTTATACATAAATTTGTTTTAAATAATATTAAAATAATCAGTTTAATCACATGCATGTTCTATCTCAACTAATTTTGAAAAGACTTTTTACAAAGTCGTCATTTTTTATTTCTCATGTATACATACTTTTGAATGCACTGCTATGTCTGAGAATTTAAATTCAAGAAACATTTAAAGTTCCATAAAATGGATTCCATTGACCTTAAAATTAATATTTAATGGTATATATTTTTTATTCTATGACGTACTCAAGGTCTAAAATACTATTTTGTTTTGTTCATGAAAAAACATGTAATTAAACAAGTTATTTGTTATTTAATATTCTTATCAATTGAAGTACTCGAGGGTAGTGTGCGCTTTGTATAATCACTTCGAGCGCAATTTTTTTGCACCTGTATTATTTCTCTGATTAGCAACTAATATAAACGAAGCTTTTACGATAAAGAGAGTTTAAAGAGATTTCTCGAATATTTTTATAAAATCTACTTATTCTTATTTTTGCCATAATGGTTTATGAATATACAGTAAAGCATTGTTTAAGCTACTAGAGGGGTTTTTAATGGTAAAAAATACCATAATAGATTCCTGCTCTTAATAGTAAATATTCACGAAAACAGATGGGCGTAGATAAATGAAATCTCAACATCGCAGTACAAAAAAAGTTTCGTATTAGTACCCGCTTTTAACCGATACAAGTCATAAAACGAAGATTCTCGTCTCCCGCATACAATGTGTTAAAATAGCGAGATGTTTCAATTAGCAAAGTATATCGAAATTTAATCGTCCGCGTAGCGCAAATTTTTCGAATATTTTATAAAAATATTACCGGTGGAATAATTAATAGATTTTTAATCATTATTATGCTAGAATGTTATTAGAAACGTCTCATAATTCAATTAGCACATTATTAAAACCATAAGCTACGTACAAAGATTGATTTATTACGCATATCGGATGAACATAATGTTCGCTTTTACGTTTGATCAAACAAACAACGTTCTCTAAACTAATCTAAACACATTTTCTAGACATGTTTATATGTTTTTTTTCAACAACGACAAACAACATTACATAATACAGCCATGTCGGAATTTTAACTATTAATTCATTAACTGGCAACACTCATTCATGATTTACGATGAGAGCTAAATTAGCCACGTTCAACGTTAAATATAAACGACCTTTATCGTTATGTTCCTATATCGGTCACC
Source organism: Plectrocnemia conspersa (assembly GCF_051122295.1). Classification (NCBI taxonomy): domain Eukaryota; kingdom Metazoa; phylum Arthropoda; class Insecta; order Trichoptera; family Polycentropodidae; genus Plectrocnemia; species Plectrocnemia conspersa. Next base: position 6,858,289 of record NW_028277175.1, on the reverse strand, counting down.
TCTGAGCGCATTTTTTAGCTATTGTCCCTCTTAAAATACAATAGAAAACGCCCACCGTTTTGCGATGGACATCCATCAGACACACGTGGCATTATATTAATTTATTAAAGACGAAGAGCCAAGATTTACGGGGGATTGATAGATTTTGATATGTTATTATTTGTTTTATTTTTTTCTTTATTATATTTAATTTATAAAAAAACTTATGATGTAACTTATGTTTTTTAAATTAAAATCGTACAAACATATTTTTGCAGCTGTTTCATTTATTTCATAATTTGGCCATAACACTATTTATTTTTCGTTTCGCATAACGCGCTAACGTTTTAATTACGCCTGGCAACCAGGACCGGCTCTGCTTAAAAAATAATAATTGGACAATAAAAATAAAATCATAACTCGCCGTCCAAAATAACAGCGGTCAAATTGTTTGGTTTAGCTAGATATCTATTTTATGTGTTTTAAATTTTACAGATTGTTTCCATCAAAATGAGTCCGGCTCGGCTGAAACATCACAGGAACATCTTTGCGGACAGATGAGTCATACCATCACAGAGAGACCATTTTATTAAAAACAACGATGCATTTTTTAATTCATTATAATGATATTATAATTATAATTATGCGTTTTATACAGCGTTATTCCAAAACATGACACAACCTGGATTCAATTTTATTTTTATCGTTTTTTTAAAATCATCTCACTTTAGCTCTCAATAAATTGTATCATCAATTCATATCATTTTGTAACAAATAAATAACATTACATTTACTCTATAACTATTAATATGTGTAATATAAATGTATTTGACTATATAAAAAAATATAATAATGTTTGTTATGAGTGTTGACAGTTAAATGTTTGCGTTAAAAACTATATGTTATTTTGTTTGTTAAGTCATATTATTTTTCGTTTTATGTATATAAATAAATCTGAGGTTGTAGAAATGAAATATATGTTAAATAAACAATAAAAAAAGCAAATTAGTTTTATTGTATGTATTCATCTAATAATTAACATATATAAAATATATCACAAAACAGAACGAACGTCATTCATAATATATTTTCAATTTATTCAATAATAAATATCAATATCAAAATGTTAATATATTTCATTCTTAAATTTATTTTGTCTATACGTAATCACTATATATGTAAATAATTTTGTGTTATGAATATAATGGCATAAAATTCCCCTCCCCTTTCATACGTACACATCAAAAAACTCATTGAACCCAAAAACCAAAATAAACAGTGGTGGAATTCTCGGAAATGAGATGAAATGATATATTACAGAGCTTGGTAAACACATGTTGAATTTACGATACGCACTATAATTAGATTTTCCTGCTGGCAACACACGTCCGCACGCCGGATGTCAAGTTTTAAAAGGGCCACGCTAACTCTTCGCGTTCTTGAAGTATTCCTTGCGGAAGCTTTCGTTCATCCTGCCTCCGATAATCGTTCTTATCCAGACTGGCGGTAAGGATATGAAGAAATACTGTAAACAACAATAAAAATATTTTGAGATTATCAAATAATATGTTATGATTTACAACTAATTAACAATAAAAATTTAAGTAATAAATATGATATAACTATAAATCTAATAGCGAGGCAAAGAAAGTAAGCTATAAATATGTTAATTACACGAGAACATCTGTTTTATTCTTTAAGATGTTAATTTTGTATTATAAAATCCAAATTTCAGTGAAAGCATAAATATCTATTTTTATACGTACACATCACATGGTTCTATTAATTGGTTATTAGTACATATATGTACATGTACTGTTAAAAATAATTGTATTATTAAAAAATAGGTAATAACTATGACATTTTTAAAATGGTATAAAGATTATAATATCCAATTTTATTAAACATCCTAGTGTTTTTTTTTTAATTTCTATCGTGTCTTGGAGATCGATTTTAAGTACCGATCGATCATCACAGATTTTTCTAATCTCACGGATAAGTATCCTGATGAATAAATTAATTAAAATCGAGCTAGTTTGTGCATAATGACATCTATTAATATTAGTTTATAGATGTCACTGATTTACAGATTTTAATTTCTGTCTGGTGTCTCATTACTTACTTAGTAGTTAATTATAGTTTTCTATCAAAATAGCAACACTTAAAATAAATTGTAGACCATTTAATAATTACTGACTACTTAATTAAATTACTAAGCAAAATCACTGACCCAATAAATACAGTCAATGAAAGTATACAAAAATTATGTATAATTTAATATCATCACTTTAACATCCTAATATTTTAATTAATAAATAACTTTAAACTAGAAACCACAAAAGTTACATTATTATTTTTTTATAATCTTTACAATTTTTAATTTTAATAGCTAATAATAATTTATCTTACTACTACTAAACATAATTTGACTGTATTAAGTTTAGTTATATATTTCGAAACGACGACTTATACAACAATACAATAATATAAAAATGTTGTACTTCTTAAAAATTATTACAAAATATATACACACAGACTATGGCTAAAATTTCTTTCGAGATCACTCTGATCTATGCAAAGAAATTATTTTAAAGACTTGCTAAGGAGCCTATAAAATAATTGCTTTATTAATTTTGACTTTTTAAAAATAAAGATTAAATTAATCAGTTTAAAACTTTAACAGCGTCTTTAATACAAGATATATTAAATTAAATTTATATTTTCAACGACAAATAATCAAGAACTGGACGTGCGAAGGACTTCCCCTAATTATTAAAGGATATATAAGTTCGTACTCGGCGTACTGAATGTATTAGTCACAGCTTGCTATTTCCACCACTTCGCTTCTAACTTGGAATAAAAAAGAGTTAAACTGAGCTCATACTAAGTAAAGCTATGACGAATATGGACCGGAACGACCCTTAGAAAACAGACGCTTTTCACTTCCACGTCAGATCAGTTTCAGCTAGGCAGTCACTAGAATCTAACCATATTTTCTAGACGACTTGAAGACTATGCGTATATACTACAACGATAATAAATACATATTTTAATAATTTCACAAATTGAAAGACGAAATTAAAACTTTCAATTTATAAAAAATATTCACATTATCATAACTAATAGCATTTCAAGCATTTTAAAAATAACTATGCACATACTAATTGCGAGTATATTACTGGCAATTCAAAAGCACCCGTATTTATAGTTTTATACCCGTGCGAACTGTGATCACAGCAAAAAAAATTGAAAAAGACAAAATATAACGCCTCGTGTGGGCGGACATCTATCCCGCATGGACGACTCGAAGCCTGCAAAGCGGCTAATTAAGATTGATGGAGTACATGGACAGAAACTGGCGCTGCGTAATTCACGATGGAGCAAGGTAAAGAAAAAATTAGTACAAGGCTGAGATATGCCATAAAACATATATTTACTTCCGGTGTCATTTTTTACTTCCTAAGTTCGAGTCTCTTGAATATACTTGAATAATCATTTAAATTAAATTAATTAGAAACAATTATCCCAGAATATTGTAGCGTTTTTATTGAAACAGTTTAACTAAAATCAATGAAAAACATACATAAAACAAAATGAAAATAGACGCAGAAAATAAATATATCATGGCATCAATAGCTTTAAACGATCTTCAATAATTGATAAACTGACTCTTTGATGTAATTTGGCACAATAATCTTTAGCATTCTCTTTGATTTTACCTGAATTCCGTGAGTCCAATAACCGGTCGTGCAGTCTGATTTGCCAAGAGTGCTAACCGCATTTCTGGCATATGTTTCAGCATCAGGAACAAAGAGATTAGCAGACATAAGTCTCTTTGAGTAGGAATTCATCTTGGTGGATACAAAAAGAGGCGACAAGTGCTGTATTGTTATGTTGTAGCGACTGTACTCGTATCTGATGGCCTTAGTGAAGCTTTGCACATATGTCTGAAGATAAATTATTAAATAAACATTATAAGGAAGTGTTTTAAATAAGTATTGACATACTTTTGTCGCTCCGTAGACTGCCATTAAAGGCAAAGGCTGTAGCTCTGATCCTGAAGACACGTTGACAATAGCACCTCTTCGTCTCGCCTTCATTTGTTGGAGGACCATTCTGGTCATCATTGTGGTTGCACCAATATTTATGTTAATGATATCCCATAGGTCTTTTTCAGCTACTTCGTTCAGGTACATTGGATATTCATATTGTTTGCCGACATTATTGACTAAGAATTGTTTTATGTGTAAGTAGAGATTTGCCTTAAAGTCTTAAACTATTGATAATAATGATACAATACCTAAAATTCCGACTTCTATGTCTTGAAGCTGATTTTCAATGTCCTTATAAATTGGTTTGCCTTGACTAAAGTCAGCTTGTATGATTTTAGTCTTAACACTATGTGTTTTCTCTGAAAAAATAATAGAAAGACTTGTCAGTAACCTTATGTACATATATGTAAAGTATGCTCTTATTTAAAACTATAATTTAATGATTTATTAGTTAATATAAATTTCCAGTAAATTAATATACAAAAAAATGCTCGCATCATTAAGCAACATTTACAAATATGATTTTATAAATATAAAATAATGTGTGCTAAAAATTATTATATCCGTGGTGGGCGTGAATAAGTTGACAACTCAAAAATATCATGTTTTAAGGCATAACATTTTGTGATTAATCATATGTTTTTTTAGCAATGAAAAGTAAAATTCTACCGCTCAGCATGATTTGCTAAAAAAAATACTAATGAAAGTTATGGAACTTACTTATTCACAACAGAGATTTAACAGCATAGAGCACAAAAAATATTTTTTAATTTCATGCAACTCGAGTTATCAACTTATTCACGCATAAATAAAAATACATTAATTATCTTCATAATTAAAAAAAAATAATCGAGAGTTTCATGATATTTCTTATACAAATATTGCATCAACGTAGAGTAAATAACATTAGTTCAAATTAACCAAAAGTTTCTATATTTATTTATTACTAATTAAAAAAGTTTTCTTTTAATATAAACTATTTATTAATTAAATTAAAATATTGTTGTGTTTTATAAAAAATTAAAACAGACTAGCCACTAAGTTTATTGTTAAGACCAAGTTGTTGGTATGACGGTGAATGCCAAGCCACAAACGCACGGTCGCGATCGGCGCTATTCTTTTCCGACCACCTAATAAATGTCTATTTTTGACTCTGATTTCGCTGTTATTGTAAATACTGCATATATTATATAGATCTTTCTTCAAATTAAAAAAAAATACATCGTATGTACATTTATAAATACTAAAAAAAATATTTCAAAGATAAATTTAGTCAAATTTGAAAATTTGTGCGTTACACATGGATGTGCGTGTTTATATGTATATATTATTACGATTTCTAATATGTGAATACTTTATATTAAACATTATCTTTAATAATAATTTATAGAATGAAAAAAAAAATATTAGTTTTTTCTCAATTTTTGTTATAATATACAAAACAATATATGTGTTTTATTTGTATAATAATAAAAATATTAATAATAAAGGTGCAAAACTATTATATTAATGTTAATTTTGAAGGCAATGCACTGAAAATGACATTTTAACTAAACTTATTAATGAATACGATATATTCTTGTTATAAAGCATTTTCCTTGTATTGTAAAATATCAGTAATAAATTACAGGTTTCATGTCTAATATACTATCAATTTTTACATAAATATACATAAAGATATAATACTTATACAATATATACATATATGTATATACACACAAAGCATCGTAAACGTAACATAAATTTATTAATAGACGTTTAATAAAATCGATGTCATGTTGTCATGTGTTGCGTTAGTATCGTGTGCTAAAATGCGTATTTATTTTTGATTACTAGTTTCAAAGTTATGCAACGAATATTAAATGATATATTTGCATATGGGAAAAAAGCATGTGAAAGTGACTTCTGAATATGTATAATTTCTATGAAAATTAATAGGTATATGTAAAATTAATATATGAATTTATAGTATCAATAACATACCTATTTCGGAAGCTACCTTCTTTAGCTTATCTTCATTTCTACTTATCAATACGATATTTAGTCCTTGTTTGGCCAATTCACTAGCGTAATATTTTCCTATTCCATCCGTTGAACCTGTTACAACTGAAAAAAAATGCAATTATATTAAATATTTTGATTAAATTGAGAGAAAAGCAACAATTTATTCCACAAAACACATGATGCATATGCAAACTAAAAATGTATTTTTAATATTTAATTTTAACATTATTTTTAAAAAAAATTCTGTAAAATCGTTTGAAAATCTCTGATGTAAAAATATTAATTTTTAACTTAATGAGAAAATTAGTTATTTTTTTTTATTTATATAAAAACTTATATCATAAATAATATATCATATATAATCTGTATCAATTATTATTAATACCTCTTATGCTCTCAGTAGTAAAAATCATCCGACCTTACTTTTTAGAACGCTTGGTCAACATTGACCCATAAAATATTTGAGAATAAACTCAAATCTAGTGTTTGGCATTTTGCTTAATATTTTAAAGTATATAACTTCAGAATCACTTAAAATGCATAAATATGGTATGCTTATGTAAATGTACTATATCTAAACAGCGTGAAATACTCATGAAAATGTATTTATAACAATATTACTATTGTCTTAGAAAAGTAACAAGTCAAGTTAACTTAAAAGATTTCTTATCACGAAAAAATCATGTAAATGCTAATTTATTATAAATTGATTTTGCTATTATAAAAATTTTAACACAAAATAAAGTTTCTAGACAATCATCTAAGTTTAATTTATAAAAACAAATCATAGCAATGTTAATCACATTTTATAAGCACAACTAAATAATTAACTATTAGTTCATGAGATATCAACATTTAAACTGATTTTTATTTGAGACTTTTATTTACTTTAAAAACACCACATTTTTAATAATATAATAATGATAATTAACGCAGCATATAATAATAACTAAACAAATATAGAATACGTTTTCTTGAACTTAAATAACCTTAAATAAATAAGAGGAGTTTTTTTGTGAAACGACGTACTATGAAGGTTTTAGAGATCAATGACGAGGTTGAAGTTTTTAGATAGTTCTACAATAATTTGCCATTGAAATAATCAAAATGTAGAAAAGATTGACTATACATTTCCTGATGTGTAAACATATTAATTTTTTTATGTTAAGATAAATATTTAATCTAACGCCTTAAAACTAAGAAGGTATGTACATTTTTAATATTAAAAACACACAAATACGCGTGGAACTCTTCAACAGTTAGTCGCGTGTGAAATAATACATACTTTATGAAGTTCAGTTAAATATTTTAATATATTTTTGGCAATGGATGTCTACATTATGTAATACAACTTCAAGCAACCGAACAAGACCGTTCATGCAACCGAAATTACCTAATTCATGCCAAAAATGGAAAATTTGAAGAAGTGAAGATGTGCATGGCAGACTTTGTCAAATAATTTTTAAAAGTGGATGTTGAACGTCACAGCTTTCACTTTTTATCCAAAACACACGCACGCTGAACTAATACAATTATACAACTCCTAGTTGACAACCAGTTACTATTTACTGTTGCATATATTATATATTTTTATTTTTTTATTTTGTGCGAAATGGGCCGAAATATTTATTTTTATACCCGGATGTGACACAGACGAAAAACCTATAAATGAGCATTGCCGTTTCAACAAGAGCAAGCGAGACAACAAATATTTTTACGTGCATGTAACGCTTCTCCCTCGCATACATTTGTATACGTAAACAATGCATTCACAAAAAGAATGCCGATGCGTTATTGCAGTACGAATTTTTAATGTATTCGGTACTCCCACAATTTTTCATAGTGACTCTTTTAAAATTGAAAATGAACTACCAATTTTCTTCTACATCATTATAAAATGATAGTCTTGTTGGAACGAAACCAAAGAAAAATGCCTAAATAAGGTTTGTTTGACATTATGGTATAATAATATGTTTGGATTATTTTCTTATTATTATAACAAATTTTTTTTTTTTATTTATTTTAAGATATAATTCCGCTTTTATAAAATATGACTTCGGACTTACGCATCGATCCTGTATGATCAATCACCTCCAAGACACCTGCTGAAGGACAAACACTGACACCTTCCAGAACGATATCATAAGGGTCACTTTGTACTGTTCGCTGTACAAACGTCCTCCACAAATCGAAGTTACTTCTCTCGGCCAGAACGCTTCAATTGTTCGTTTAATATTTTTTTTTAAATTTAAAAAAATATATGACTTAAAAAATTAGTATTTTTACTTCCAACTGATTTTATTATGACTTTTTATTTTTTAAATGTAATTAATTATATTTTAAAATATGTATATTTTCTATTTAAATTTTCTGTAAATATATTAGCTATGTATGTAAATGTATATATTTTATATCTATGTAATTTGTATCACTATATAAACAAAAAAAAAAATATTCATGTTTTTAATTGCATTTTTAAATAATAAATCGTACGTGTGTTGTTATCAACCTCTGCTAAATTCGCCATAGTATGCCAATACGCTGCAGTTTCCCGATAATAACCGTTATTGCAGCACAAGTAGAAACAAAAACAACACAATCATATTTTCTTGCAACGTATACGACTTTCTTCTTGTGACGCGACTCTAGCGCGCGCGAATTATTGTGTGTAAAAATTGGAAGAGGAAGTAATAGACTATATCGAGAGACTCTTTGATACTTTTTTCGAGAAGCATTAAAACCGTGTTGCTGGTCCACTAAAGACTGCCGACAATGAATATGAATATTTTATTTATTATAATTAAGGATGCTCAAAAATAATACGTAGCTTAAAAAAAGGAAAAAATAAAAACACGAATAACTGACAGGTCATCAAACGCGCCTCTTGGAATTTTTTTGGCAGACGTCATTATGTGTAGAGAGAATCTTTATTTGCTCTTAAGACTGATTTCGAGATATTTAGTGAATGCTTATCCAATCAAAACTTTCCTACTAAGATTATTTTCTATTGATGAATTAGATCGGGGAAATGACATATTATAGCATTTTCTGACACTAGAGAGCAGACGATTAACGGAAGCCTTTCTCCATAAAGATATTTAGTCACCCTATATAGAGAAAGAAACCATAACAAATTTCTTGTTTGACCCTTAAAGAACTCTCAGAGGTAAAAGAACTGGTATTTATAAATAGGGTACGTACGCTATTATTTATTTTAACCCAATGCGTTACAAAGGGTGAAACCCAATTAACAACTACTAAGTAAGTAGTGAGACATCAGAGTATGAAAATCAGTGACATGTATTGTGTTTTATTAATTATAAGCTATTACAAAAGACTTCATTCAATAAATGTCACTAGGCATGACCTAAATCAATTTTATTTTAGTTATTTATCATGATATTTCTGTGAGATTAGAAAAATCTAGGAAAACCTAATTTATAATGATCGGCCAAAATTATAATTATATAATTATCACTAATATAGTTAATCTCCCAGACACAATAATAATTGAAAATACTAGGGTTTCTATTTTTTCAGCCGTTCTTTATTACATACCAATCAAGCAGACATAATAAATACCTACAAGTAGGTATAAACGATCAGAATAAAAGTTTGAGGATTCGTGACACCTATAAAATTAAGTATAATGTGAATTATAATTTACAATCAATAGATGTAATTTTGCAGCTGTGTCGGTTTTTAATATTAGCGCATTTTTATAAATTCAAATCTTCGAAAATTCGAGTCGAAAAATTCGGGGCTCGAACCTAAAACCTGTGACTTATCAGTCTAGACTTTACGGACTACGTTATTTCGACATTATGGGATTCAAACCCGGGTCTTTCAAATCGAGCAATAAGAGGCTTAAATTAAATGCTAAAAGAAATGCTGTTCATGTAATAAGTTTTTGCAGTTTTATTAAATTGAAGGTGTGCTTACAGGAGTTTATTCTTGTTCAAGAAAAAAATATATTCTAGAATTTTAATATTTTAGTTTCGCCGAAGCCACAGGTTATTATTACATCAACGCAATTGTCAAGAATGCTATAATTTATTCACGCTTATTCGCGTATCAAGAAATGTTTAGTGTTTCAAATATAAACTAACATACCTACGTTCATCGCGGTAACTAATCCGTATCATTTCACTTGACGTGTCTTTTCTTTACGACACATTTTCATTTCTTAACACACAATTTAGCCCCGTGAGTATTTATTTCTGCTCGGTCGGCAAGGTGAGAGATAGGTATTTAGAGCTTGTTTTTCGTTTCTGGATAATAATCCAAATAAGAAAATATTAAAACGGATACTATGCAGTACAATACACATATATTTAAGAAAGAATTTGGGGTGGAGTATGTTTCAAGCAGGGTCTTATAGTTGAACTATGCAAATATATTTAGATTGCTCAAATGGTGTATTATAATATATACTAAAAACACACATATAATATATTTGTTACAATTAAAGTATTTTTTTGAAAAATAGCGATTTTGTATTACTTTCACACAGTTAAGAATTTTAATTATTTTAACTTCATTTTTAATATATTGGAAATTAATTACGTTAAAAATAATTAATTAAATAAATAAATTGCTATACGTTGGTCATTTAACGATTCGTTACGAATATTCATTATAATAAAAACTGTGTGATAATAATGAAACGTGTGTCATTAAAAATAAAATATTTTGTATAACTGATACAAAATTCAATTATTACATTTTTAAATTAATATATGTATGTGCATACATATATATATATATATATGTATATTTAGGGAATGTGTGTTTTTTTTTATAATTGATGAATTGATAGCTTTAATATTTAAACCTAGATAATCCAGTCATTCATTCAAAGTCAAGTCGAAAGATTATGACGATTTACTTCTTGAGAGTTTCATAAAAATCCATCGACGAAAATAAGAGCTTTTAAAAATACGCCGCTCCAATTATAAATAGTTAAAGTAGCGACTTTATTTATATTTAATAAGACGTGTGAATCAAATGGACTATAATGTGATAATAAATCATAAAAATAGTTTTTATTCGCAGTAATTATTTATAATACAATTTTTATTATTTATCTATTGCAATTTAACATTTATGACGTTAACGGGAATAAAATTAAATCTAATTGGATTCGAAAGCAATTTAATAAATTGTTCACTTCGCATATGGTTTCATTAGAAAATCATTAAATGTCACAATATGGCGTTCGAGTGTTTTTGTCGTTAAAGCTCAAGTACTGGAATTCCAAGAAATTATACAAATATTTCAAGTGGATGGCAAAATTTTAACGTTATATAATCACCGCCAAATTGGGAAACTTGGCACATACGTAGTTTCAATCATCTAAATAATAAGTAAATAAATTTTATAATTCCTACATAGAACATATGTTTTTAACATATGATTTACCAATACAACGCAGTTAATAAATATTTTTTATTTATTTATATATATTATTCATAAACATAAAATTATAGATTTGAGCTTTTTGTGCTTAACGATATATTAACATCATTTGGTACTAATTTATTGTTAGTCTTAATTTTAATGTGAAGGTTTTAGTAATTATATAATCGAAGGTTGTATATAATAGACGGTTCGACGGTAAAGCTTATTAAATAATTTATTTGAGATGAATTACAATTAAATAATATTATACACATATGTATAATATATAAGGAAATGATAGATAAAGCTTTTAATAATGTATATAATTGATTGGCATGAATATTAAATAATATGGCAGTGACAAGTTAATCATAACATGTTTTATAGTATTTTTTTAAACTTTTATATCTATATCTGTATATTATTTATAGAACATTTGGCAATCATACTAGAGTTTTTTTGTATAACAATATAACTTTGTAATCCGATTCGAAATTATTTACTATCAATTAAAATGGGGCACCTTTGTTGCTGCATACAATACTTATAGCTAATCTTAAGGTCATCTATTGTCGTTTTTTTTATATTACTCAATTGACCAAATCAGGGCTTTTGTGTATGTATGTAGGTGGAAATCCGATCTTGTCGTGATGCAATGCATTATAAAAAATCTCTAATAAAATATAAAGTGATTTTGAAACTCTGTAACTAATAGTTAATTTGCTTTTAGAGATCATATAGAATATTTCAAAATAACGGACCTACGCACGCAGCTTTGAACGAATCTGATGTATGTTTAATAATAGGTGTTCCTAAAACACGAATTGTACCTTAGGTGCCATTATAGTGTTATATGTTGATTAAATTGAAGCATTATTCAAAATTACAAACTTCATGTTGAAATATCTCGTGACTGGAGAACTTAAATTTCATAAGAACAGGAACAAAGTTGATTATAAAATACTTTGTGCATGGCCCAAATTATAGTATTTTAATAGCAAAAATATCATTGCAAAAAATACTATAATTATATTAAGATCAAAATAAAAGCATCGCGAATATGTGAAGATATAGTACGTATTTTTAGGAGCAAAAAACTTGATCTAAAAATAAATAAAAGTCAATAATTATTCAAGTATTATGAATTCAATTTTTTGTTTGGTTTTTTATTTGACTGATTAAAGTGCGCATATGAGATAATCTATGTTAAAAAAATATTAAACATTTTTTTAGATTATTATAATTTGATGGTTAGTAATTGCAGAGAAGTTAATTAATTAAATTCATTACATACCCTGTAACCTTGTTGAAGTTTTTAAATATACTAACTTTAACTTCATACGAAAAGTCATGAGATAAATTTAATATAATCCATTCTTGAATATTTTAACACATTTTTTTTTATTATACATGTATCGTATTGTTTACATGCGGTACTATAAGTATCGTCTACTAAAGTAAAGTGATTTACTCTAAGATAGAGCTCTTATTTTTCTATTCTTGCCAGTCTAGTTTTTTCTCTCCAAAACACGCTCTTGCGTTGCACACTGTTTTGAATTTAGCGCGAGAAATTTGAATGCTGAAATATTTCAGAGATAAAATAAAGCCTTCGGCATAGATTACAACCCTAATACCGAAGATCGAAAAACGAGAGACGGGAAATTAAAATTTAAAGAATTATTACGTATTCTCTATTTTATAATTTATGGGTGGTCTCCATGCACTCTCGCAGTTAATGCCAAGGTTAACTAAACGGCCCAGAAACAGTCCTGCGAATCGAGACAAGCGACGAGAGACCTCAGAGTACAACCTCGAGGACATCATCATTCCTCCGCCAGCTTATCCACCAGCGCTCGGAACAATGAGTTTACAATATTTCGCTTTGGTATATGTAATATAACAATAATTTTTTTACCAGATTACCGGTGTCTATTTCTGACTGCAGTCACACCTCTTCAGCCACAAAGCCCTAAACATTATTGCTATTATTATAAAATAAAAACCGAATCACAATTTATATTACTTAAAATAAAATAAAAGTACTTAATATATTTTATTATATACATGAATTATAATAAATTTCTATATATTTTCGTCAGCGCAAGTGGCGAGTGAGCCATAACTCTTTCCTGTTATTACTTTTTATTAATAATATTAGGTTCAAAAGTGCTGTAGCTGAGCACACATTAATAATTCGATTTCGTACTACAGTCCGGTTGTTCACTAACTACCACGCAAAAAGTTTACGTAACTCGTACCATAAACTTCGATGGCACTGCTTTGGAACGTTCTTCCGTTCTGAGAGCTATGTTAAAGGCTAACCAATACCATTTTGTGGGTCAAAGAGAGAGAAAGCTGAGGTCCGAAAACAACCATATGAGTATTATGCAATAATAGCGTATACAAGAAGAGTTTATGCGTGCAAAATTTAGCAAAACATGCACACCGTATATAGATAGCAATTAGATAGGGAAACGCAGCAATTCATGACCGATTATTAAATGAACTACTAAACGCAAATATTCACAGCAATTATTTTGATTTGTAATCTTGCAGCTGAATTGATTCAGAAGCATTATGAAATGAAGTGTAAAACGCACGTTTAGTAATATATGTACACATAACTGCAGCTTAGAAGTTTATCCGTAACTAATCTTATCAAGTTTTTGTTATAATTGAATTGATTTTAAAATGTAATAAATATTATACATGGCAACATTTATCATACTTTTATTAATTGAATTAATAAAAAATAAAAAAGTTATTTTATATTTATCGTATATTCAAATTTAATATTTTTTTAAATACATCAATAATTTCTACTGTATTTAATAAATGTAATCTATAATTTCTAACGTAAACAATGTTATGCTCGCATTTTAATTTGTTATGACCGTTGTGCAGGATGTCAGCGATTTATGAAAAATAATTGAATAAAATCATTTTGAACTTTGACATTTCATCATTATACATCGGTAACACTATGCGTAGCGGTTATAAGAAATTAAATTACGAACATGTATTTAAACAATAATTAAAAATGATGCCTATTTTATTATTTATTGAGTTACAAATTAGTGAGAGTATTAAAAAAATATTATTTAATAGAGATATTAAGTTTACCTAAATTTGAATGAGCATTGTGTGTCGTCAATATACTATTTTAGGTTTAATGGCTTATTAATTGCATTTTTGTTCGTATAATATCTTATTCTAATTTGTTAAATTTCACGCATTTACTTTTCGAAACGAATAAAAAAAACTTACCTTCCGTTTCGTAAACTGATTTTTTTATAACGATATGCTCGCAATTCGATTTGTTAAGACTATTCTATCATGTTTCTCCAATTCGATTAAAAATGTCAAACATCAAAATGTGTTTCTTTAACTGTTTTTATTACATTTTACGGTTTATTGATTGAATTTTTTTGTATCTTGCCTAAATTGAATTTCTTCAATTTCATGCATAATTATAGTATCTACTGATTTTTCACTATACATAATAAATGTTAATGTTAAATCAATACAAAATGGCGTAATATTAACTTCAAATCAAGATTGTAAAGATTGGTTAATGTGAAACAATTAGGTGAAATTAATATAAATGGGAATCCAATGGGAAAAAATGTGCCAAAAGTATTTATTTAAATTAATACTTGCAAATAAATCATTATTTTTTATTGATTAACTTGTAGTGTAAATTGGTATTAGGTAACATACGGCCCGCGGGCCGGATCTGGCCCGCCAGCTAAATTTATCTGATCTGCAGTTCAAAAACTATATAGCACATATTTTTAATAAAAAGTTGAAGTAACGCTGCGCAGCCAAACGTTTATGGGTGAGATAGCAAAATAATAATCTTAGCGAGTAAATGGGCCTAGACTATTTTATTAAGAGTTATTTTAATCAGCAAATTAGACCAGTTCTATATTCGATGACTAATGTCTGAAAGAATTGGATGCTAATTTCGTATGGACCCTGGTGTTTTTAAATTAAAATTTTGTTTGAAAGATAGGAATTACTGATTATTATTTAATTTTAATTCCGACCGATTATCACAGATTAGATTTTCCTAGATTTTCAATAAAGTTTCATTTATCAACTAAGAGTTGCATTGATTATCGTGGATGAGATGTAAAACCAAAAATTATTTTTATGGCAACAATAAGCACAGCTAATTTATTTAAAATACAAGATTAAGAGTACCTGACATAGCTGCATATAATAAATACCATATTCGAGATTCATATTATGAAAACCATCTTCAACGTATCGCAAATATAGTTGTTCTACTCAAGTACCTACTTTAGACTTTAGTGTTTATGTTTCGATACAACGCAAAACTATTGATGTGAATGACCCAATGCCAAATTGAATAATGTAAACCGCGTTATGTAACGAATTGTACATTGACTCTTTTGACAGGTAAACGATGTATCCAAAATATAATTACATTTTGCCCTTCAGCCTATAATTATCAAGAGATAATCAACAGCGCCTTTCGAGCACAAAGCACTCAAAATTCAAAAGTCACGCTCGTCGCTGTTTTTCTATTTATTTTTTGCACCAAGGCTGCAACAAAATTAAGTTTTGTTTAGGCGCATGTAGTAATTATTGTTCTAATGCCCTTGTGTATGAATCTGCATTATTTTACCTATTCTACAATTTTAGATACGAGGTACGATTAGCCAAGAGCGAATTATAAATTGTAATGTATTCGGTAACATTGACCGTGATTGTTTATGCCTGTATCCATTAAAATTACTAATTGTAATTACCGCGATATAATGCATGACATAAAACTGGTATAACTAATAATATACCTACATTTAAATGTAGGGGTCAACATGAAGAGGTCAATGTTGATATAAAGAATGAAGGCCGCAATGTAAGTAGAATATATATCAATTGGCATTTTTGTCAGAGATTAGTTATAAAATCAACTAGAGTAAGTTTCGTGTGCTCTTTGATATTAATTCGTATAGCTCGAAAATGGTTAGAAAATGAGCAAGTGAAGAGTATGCTAACTGCACTATTATGTGGGAGGCAAAAGTACATATAATTTACGACATGAATGTGTTTTGACATTTGCCTCTAGGGTTCACGACTTTTTATTATCGAAATATGTAGTCTTTAAGAAACGAAACTATTTTTTGTAAGATTAATCTGTGGAATAAATACAGTTTTCTACAGTTGTCTTGCCACATATAAAGCAAAGTAAAGCAAAAACAAATATAACATAGTAGAACCAATACAATAATAACCATGACATTTTATTAGTACACTCGATGGACGAATAAAATGTCATTGCTATATTATATAAAAGCTAATATAATAAGTATTTCAATAATTATATAGGTATGGCCATAAAATAAATTGTTATTATCGATCGTAAAAAAATACAAACATCAAATGTCATAAAATGGCTTCCATAAATTAAATAAACATAGAACACAACAAAATGGTTTATTGCATTAATAATACTAATCATTTTCTTATAATAGTTATTGAGATATTTAAAATATACAAATTATTTCTTTAATTACAAATTACAATTATTATTTAAAAAAAGATTAACGTGTTCTATGTTACTCAGTATAAAGTTGAACAACATTTAATATTATATAGTATTTTTGTCCCTTTAATAAAGTTATAAAAAAAATATACTAATACATATATTTTAAGTAAAATCAGTGAGACAATGCTAACAATTTATTAAAATAAGAAAATCCCCCACCTTAATTTCAATAAAATCTACTAGGATCTAGTTTAAAATTGCATTATAATTGAATTGCTAATTTTTATCGCCGATATGATTGACTGGTTATCGATCTCGATTATCTGAGGTTTGACCCAGATAATTGGTAATCCGGCCGCCCCGTGACATTACCATAACTCGCCGTGCAAGTATTCACTTTCGACGTTGCGTCACATTACGAGAGTCGATGAAGAGACGCTCGGCATTTTGCAGATAATCCGAGTTGTGCAAGAAACGCATGAATGTTTGCCGACTAATAATTATAATATAAACACATACATGTATGTATTTGTTGGAATTGTATTTTTAGAAGGTAAATATTGTATATTACAATCTAAAATATATTTTTATTTTTATGAAAAAAATATAAAATATGTAAGAATATATTAATCTATTAAATTTGCTTTAATCAGATTTTGTGAAGGCTTATTATATTTTAAAAATGCAACCCTGAATATACAAGCTCGTTTGGATTGCATAAAAATTTATTTGACTAAACCTTTATAATTTTGCTACGAACTCTGCAGAAATATATAATACGATTTGAAAACCAACAATATGATTAGTGAAGTCTCAAACATATCGCTTTCGCTAATGTCAAACGGAAAATTTGGCCATAATAGCAAATTTTATGTCTATATGTTTTCTATAAATGTTATTCTGTATTACTGAATTAAATTATTTTTAAACGCATAATTGTTTTATAATGCGATAAATAAATTGTTTTACTATCTTTATTACATAATAACTATTTATCCTCTTCCTCCTCTATTAAAAACTTCATATTTTTTGATCTGAATATCATTAGCCAGTAATAAAGCAATGTTTCAATACAATCAAGGTTAATCTAATGCAAAACAATTTGGTGAAAATATTTAGAGCATTGTGATTATCCGAAGCAGTCGAGCAAAACGATCAGATTTATTAGTTCCAATTACGGCAATTCTAAAAAAAAGACACTTAACCAAAAGTAATCGGCATTCACATTTGAAATAATGCATTTCACAACAGTTCTTATAACAAATTCCAATTGAAGATTTAGTCAATTATATATTTCGTGTTGTTATTTATTTAAAATATTTTTTCCAGTTACTGAAAACTATGGATTACGACAATGCACTTATGAGAATGAATTATGTCAAGAGTGTATACTTATTTTTTTATATATAACTGACATATTCATTGACCCACTGCACCTGATTACCATTAATTACCATCACTTGTTTTTAATTTTACATTATAAGCCAAAACATGACTTATAAAACAGCTTGATAAATTGTTATGAGAGCGAAGATCTACACATTTTTTTCTGTGAATATTTTTAAGTTAACGATCAATAAAACTAAACCATAAACATACTCGCTTTCAAGTTAATTTCGACAATGATAGATAGATATAGTATACGAATTTATATTTATTTGCTAAATAAAGATCAAAAGTACTAGAGAATAGCTCATAAACCGAACACAAAGGTCATATATTATTGTGATTGCTCAATAAACCATATCATCTTATCAGCGAATTGAATGTAGCATGAACTTATTATTATATTGTTCTATAAATAGCATCAAAGACTCTTATTTAAAGTTGTCATATCTAGTCCATCATGTTTTTTTAAATTAGTATAATTATATACAAGCATGTACAATTATGCTGTTTTTACGGTTGTAGTTGCATTTTATGTAACGTCATTTAACATTTTATTACACATATGCACGTTTCCTGTGCATTCTAATCATGAAATCACATTCATACGTACATAAATAAAGCTAAACTCAATTTTTAATTAATGTAAAAATATTTTGCACTTTGGAAGCATAAGTCAAGGTAATGATTGATAGGAAATATATTAATATTTCAGGTACACTATTTTGTAGATATATGTATGTGCATGAACTATGATCGATTGTTTCCGTAAGATGTATGAATGAAAAAATATTTTTATTTCAGCAACACGTCACAAATAAAATTTCACTGAACCATATTGATTTTTGTTATGTAAATTATTAACAAGTAGCATTGCAAATAACGATGACTATGGCAATTTTTCTATTATTATGAAGAATATACATATATTGAAAAAAAATTAAGGCGATATCATTAGAATTTAATAGTTTGGTGTGTTATTTTTATACCACATACCGGTTTGTAATTAAATGAAAATCTAAGTGATTAAAATCAAGATTGTGATGTAATTAGCGCACTTCTACAGCAATAAAATTGTATTGAGAGCATAAAATTTGATTTACATGTTTCTATAAGAGTAATAATATTCTACTAATTAATCTATACCATAAAACAAATAATTAAACGAAGGTTAAGTTGAAAATAAATAAAATGATAATATAATATTATAAATATAAATGTATACAGGGTATCCTAATATTTTGACTATAACTATTATAAATGTATTTGAATAATACCAGATATACTGTAGAAAAATATGTATTAAAGGAAATAATTTTATTGTTATTATTGTTATATAATATATTAACTGTTAAATCAGTTAATGTATCTTATCAGTATGTTCACCTTAATTTTAGTTCCCTTTCAGACGCGCATCAACAAATATTAATGTGCAAAAACGAATCCTTGAATTACAATATATGCAAGATAGTTAAAGCTTAGAAAAGGTACATAAAAAGTAATACAGAAATACTTGAAAGACCTAGGTTTGAATCATATATGGATATAAGTTTATTTTTAATTTCTATCGTGTCTGGAAGATCAAAATTAGTTATTATTATATAATTTTAATTCTGGTCGATTATCACAGATTAGGTTTTCCTAGATTTTCTTTATTTCACGGATAAATACTTAGTTATAATGCATTAAGTTAACGCCTAACTTATTACAACTAAACATTTAAAATAAATACATATAACAATGCTATTCGTAAACTTAGTCGTGAGTTTTGAGAAACAGAGATTACTTCGCGCTCCTTTAGAAGTATTAACGAGGTAATTCGTTTAAAATACTTTGGTAATATTTTTAATCTATTTAATATATATTAAATTAAATCCATTTTGTGTATACAATATTCTATAGCTATACTAAATAAAACAGATAATAATAACTAATTATGAGTAAAACCTCAGAAACAAAATAAAGTATTACATTGATTTTTAACCCAACTTAATACAATCATACATAATTGTTGAACTGTATGTGAAAGTATTGGAAATTAATTTTGTTAATTATATATTGGAATATTTTTTCTAAAAATAGACAGGAGCGCGCTCCTGTACATTTTATAAATCTCCAAATTTTTAAAACGTACCGGAAATTTCACAACAAAATCAAAACTGAAAAAAAATGTTCTAATCTGCGCCCGTGTAACACAAAAGAATCAAATTAACAATAGGCAGTCCAATTCTATAGGTTGTTTGTACAAAGTCATAAACATACAACACAGAATCTCTCTTCTGTGACATGCAAACACTTTTGCAGCCGATTGCCTTTTCTTTTGAATTTTGACAGAATGTATCGACCGTAATTAGGGGAGTGCAACCTCGGTTGACATAAGATCGCAAACTTCGGTAAAATATAAATAACATCTGTCAAACAAATTAGATTAATTTATTAAACTTTATTTGCGAAAACAAATGTGAAGAATGATAAGTTATCAGTGATTCCTTGATAACATAGTGTGTAGCAATCATGAAACAGGATAATTAAAATACACATATTATATTAGAAAAATTTTATAATACATTACTGAAATGTTTTTAAGTAAGTTTTTTATTCTTAAAAAAATATTTTAATATTTTGAAATATCAATATTGGCTATTTAAAAAAAATACACGAATAAAAATTGGGGGGCGTAAGTTCAGCACTCCGGCACTAATTTTTTTTATCAATACATCACTGGTTATGAAGAATATAATGTCATGAAACATTTCTTAAAAATAGTTCTTGTAAACATATCAACTAAGTTAGTAATTTAACTGAATCCGCCATATTGTTTTAAAATGGTGGCTATTCGAAAAGATAAAAATAAAAAATCTAGAGAAAAAAATGTAGAAGTCGAAAATATTCTATAATAAAAATTAAAATAAATGTTTTTTAAACATTTTTTTATTTTTATTTGTAAGGAATTAACTGTTTTTTGTAAGATATAGCGTCGTGAAATATATATTAAAAATAGTCTTTGTAAATATTTAAACTAAGTTAGTTATCTAGCTTTGATCTCCCATATTGTTTAAAAATGGCGGCTATTCAAAATTAATTAAAACATATGGACGTAAAAATCTTAATAAATAAAGATATATGGGTCAAAAAATTTATGGTTTTTGAGGACACTATAATTTTGCATTGTAAATATCTCGTTAAGTTCGTAATTCAGCATGGTCCGCCATATTGTTTCAAAATGGCGGACATCAAAAATATTAAAAATCGCGACTCTATTAAAAATAATTATACAGCAAAAATTTAAGAAGTCAACAACATTTTCTAATAAACTCAAGTTAAAAAAAATAAAAAGATAATTTGTTTATTTCCTTTAGAAGTGAATAAAATTAATATATAATATGTACGAAATTAATTGTAATAACATGAATTGTATAAAATTACTTTTTTTCGTTCATGAAAAAACAACAAATTAGTTCAACTATATATAAAAGTATAGATGGTGGCATTTCCAATAAAAAACATGATTTACAACTCTATTTATGTATTTATATGTAACATACATATAATAGATATATTTATCTCCTTGATTTCTACTTCCTTGAATATAATATAAAGCTATACTATTAGTTACTATGTAAAAAATTAAACGTCATGAAACACCAAACGAACTTTTTCATTAAAAATACATTTATGAATAAAAATCAATACACAGCTTGATTTAAATTCCTCGAATAAAAATAAACATCTAAAATTGATTGTATGCTATTCATGTAAATAGTGTAGATGCCAGCGCATTTTTAATAGTACATACAAATAATGATTAGATTAGGCTTTATCATCATTTTATAAATGTGCCTATCTTTAAAGTTAAAAATAAAATAATATAAAAATTATCTATTATTGTTTGTAAAGTTATTACATATACATTTTTTAGTTTTCAGTAAAAGTAATGAAACTCACCAGCCCACGATCCGAACTTCTTCTGCAAGCTCTGATCTTCAGTCGGCTGGAAGAACGGCGTGAGATAAGCCCTGGATATTTGAGCAATGGACCACAGAGGATCTCCCAGCTTCGACAGGAGAGCCAGCACTCCTATGACCACGAGAGCCACGACCAGTAGCCAAAACATGTTCGATAACGAATGATAACAGACGTCTGTTTTAGACCATAGTTAGCAGAGGCGGCTGTCACCGGCGGACAATCGACCGGCACTACTGGAGTGTTGCGTTTTCCATCTGTCTCTGCCACTGGCAACCTTCTGCCGATTGCGCACTTTCACCGATTGCAGCGAAGCGAATCGCTGTTGTTTTTGTTAACATTTTTACTATACTTCCGAATTTATTGGTGGGCCAAGAGTGCGCAGAATACTTGCTAATCCAACGAGAGCAAAAAATAAAGTGGGATGTAAATCTAGGGCAAATTCGTTAGACTCTCGGATGAACTAATTTATCAGGCAGAAGAACGCAACTTGAAATATTTTGAATAATTTTAGATAGATATATGCTTGAAAAAATTAGTGTTGCTTTAATAGGAAACAAATATTGCTAATATAATAAATATAAGTAGCAGTAATAAAATATAATACATCCTATTGACCATTATCATTTATCTCCACATAAAAAAAACATACAAATAAAAAACTTGATATCCATTATCAGTCAATGCAAATACTTGCATCATTCTATAGTAACACTGAGAACCTGAAGTCCATCATAGCGATCTGCAGATCATCGCTAACATTGTTGTTCAATTATCTCTTAACATTACTACATGTATTGTAAATATTTTGATTTACATTTGAATGATTAAAACAGAAAAAAATAAATATCATATTGATTTTATTGAGATTTAAGTCTTGTAATTTGTATATCAAGTTAAATAAAGTTTTCACTAATTTTTGAGAACAAAGTTTGTTCTTAACACATACTTAAAAAAAGTTTAATATGAAAGATCTTCTTTGGCTTCATTTAAATTAGGAATTGAAATGCTCTCATTGTTCTGAATTGTTTGAGGTTTGCTCAAAAAAAAAGTCGTTCACTATGAAAGGATTTTTTTTAAATATGGCTTAATTTTTTTCTTTGTAGATCAAAATTTTTTTTGTACAGATACAAAAATTGTAAAATGATACTGTATTTTTTTCGGCATGCCAAAATCATAAATTATATAATATATTTAATTTAACCACATTAGCTATTCTAATAACAACTTAAGTTGCCATTGTATTTATTTAAGAAATAAAAATAAAAAACGAGTTTAAGATATAATTAATTATGTATCACTAAACTCACAGACTCACCATCGATAAAATAATTTTAATAGATGAACAATACAAGTTTAAAATTTTAACCATTTTTTTAAATTATTTATTTTAATTCGAAAGTAATCATTTATTTTTGCTTAATAAACACGCGCCTAAATATAGCAGCGTTATAGCAGATTATATCAAATTTAATCTAAATAAACCCGTTTACTGTTCGTCAAAACCGCTAGCACGAAATATATAAAATGTTTTGTACTTGACAAAACACTAACCCTTCGAGGACTACTTCACGAAAACTATTTATCTAGAGTATATATTGATATACATTTATAATTAGGTATGCAAATTTACACCACTCGGTGCTAAAACTATATAAATGTAAACGCAGACATGTTTACCTTTTAATTTTATTTAATTTTAACAATACACATCAGGTAGATTTATCCGAAGAAAAATGAGTAAAACTTTTTCACTACACAGCTTCAAATGTAATGTTATTTTATTGGATAACGTTTATTTATTAAATAAAAAGAGTATTAAAGGATTTCTGATTAAGATACCATAAAAAACAGTATTTCTAAGTGATTTTAGAATTCAATGCAATTTTATTGTATTGACATATTAACCCTATTTAAGAAAAACTAGTTTCATTATAATGTCCTATAAAATCTAGAACAACGTAATTAGCAATTATAATCATACTATGATATTTTTAAATTATCATACAAGTGTATCTTACCAGAAGCATTTTTCTAATTTTCTGTAAGATATTACATATTTTGTAAAAAAATAAGCAATACAGACAACTAAGTGTCCATAGATTAACCTGTACTTCAATTAAGACTAAATTATGAAATATCCATTGCTAAAAAGAGCAACTGATAAAATAATGTCAATTGTGTAAGTTTAATAATTATTTATTACGAGTTGCTTAGAAAGTTAACTCAATGTGTCTATCGTTTCAATGCAAATTTAAGTAAACTATAAACAAATATTCATAAATATAAAACAAGATTTAAGTTACTTTTATATCACAAGTTAATATGTAATTAACAATTATTAGTTAAAATACAATCTTAAATGACCCTACTACTACTTTTAAAATTGAAAATGTTAATGTCGTATCGGACAATGTAACGATAAAAACTAAATTTCTAGTTAATTTTCAGCCGTTAGCCTTGATTCAATTACTACTACATTTTATCAATTCTTACGAAAGCAATTCACACGCGTTGCTTTTCAGGCTATCCAAAATGACGCATGATTCTTCAAATATTTACACGCAATGTTGACTTTTTAATCATAAATTATAAAACTGCAACATTATTAAAACACTACAACAAAATTTGTGACACAAAAAAACTCGTTTTTATGTAAACGCCGATTTCAAACGTGTCATAAGATGTTTCTTATAAGGTATCGTTTTTCTTTCTACGTATAAATCATGCTATTGCAACTTTGTAGAAAAAATGCAGTTTAATACACATTTAATGTAAAAAGGATGAAAACGACTATAAATCTAAGTAAAATATTCAATATACTTTGTAAGAATAATTTCTTAGCATTTTTAAACCATTAGCCTTCTAGGATTAAGAGGGGTTTATTTAAAACAAACATTACCGAGCGTTTCAAATGACGGTACGTTTAATTTACAAGAAGTAAGTATTTTTCAAAATACATAAATTTCTCGCTGCACGACACAATAAAATCCAGATGGTTCCATAAGAAACGCCCCTTAAATGTTTCACTACATATATCTAAATAATAATTTTTGAGTAAATAATCAGCGCTTGTGACAAAAATATTTTTAACGAATAAAAATTAAATTGAAAAAAAGTGAGTCGCAGGCACAGAACAGGGAATAAACCAGAATGGCCGTTCCGCACAAAAACGCATATAAAAATAGAAGCCGTTTGCAGCGCCAATTTAATTTGGGCTTCGAAAGGACAGGATATCATACATACACAATTTTTTAAGAGAAAATTTCTTAAATAAGAGTTCTGTCATTATTATAATTATTTTAAAATTAAAATAAACAAACGTAACTTACATAATATTGAATTCCGAAAACATAATATAATTATATATTATTGTAGATTTATTTATACGCGTTCGTTTCCGATGCACTAACGTCTTTTGTTTGATAACATCAGCTAGGTTTCTTTATATAAATAAATAAATAAAAGAATAAAATACAATTTAAATTTTTTTTTCGGTAGAATATTATATAATATATTAAAATCCGCAGGGTTTATTAGTATTGACAGAAAGAACTGCAAAGTAAACTGCCAAAGTTAAATACAATATCTTAATAAATATACAATATACCATCTATGTACTGACAAGTCACTAATTGCAAAAACTCATTACTGAGATATACCAATTTTAAAAAATTCTTTGAAAATGATTTTGTTAAATATCTATATAAGTGATTTTTCGAAAGCAAGCTGCTGGTGTGTAGTAGATAAAGACTATTTTCTGACAAGAATTATATTTTTTGTGGTTTCAATTTTATAAAAATTGTAGTTAATGACTTGTCAGTATATATACGATTTATACACTAAATGTAAATATCTCACATACAATAATTATCTTTACATAATTACTGACCTTTAAAATGGATTAGTTTATTATAATTTGTATGTTTACTTTCGATATTTATAAAAGTTTTTGTTATAAAATATATTCTAACATCTAAATATTTTTCAGAAATTACTTTAATTCATTGTATTAAATAGTTTCCCAATAGAAATTGGCTAAACATATGGTCATGTAGATCTTGAAAGATATATATGCCCATGAAAGATTTTAATACCAAATTGACAATTTGGTTTTTATTTAATTTTGCCACTGAATTAACTATAGTTAAACTTAACAATAATACGTTTTATGTAAATTTTATAAAAATACGAATTGACATCTTCTGATGGGAATAATAAACCTCCATTATTTTTAAGTTGATTAATGAACAACTAAGAATACTATTGTTTTTATAGAAAATAAATCATCACAGCAAGTTTCACATTCTATTATTTTAGCTATAGATTTTTAAGGTCAGTATTTTTCTTAATCCATCTTTTTGTTTGTTGAAGGCATTCGAGCTTTATATTGGGATATCTTGTAAACTTATTTCCCGAGGTTCTGAAATAGTATCTAAGTCCATTGCCAAGGACACAAAATCTTTATTTGTATTATTCGATGGTAAATTAAGGTACTGCATGTTTTTTAATTTTTCAAAAACTGTTTTTTGTAGTGTAAAATAAATCTTTAGGGGTTATTGACCTCGTGGCCAATAAGACTCAATGTGAATCTAGTAAGACTTTATATTGCAATATTTACATGAATGCGACGGACGATTTTCGGCGAAACGTTTCCTCCAAACGGTGGTGAAACTTAGGCAGGTGATGATGCTCGTAGATGATTCTCAGGGTTCCTGTGGCTGCCTGCAGCGAGTGTCAGGAGGTAATTCTTCTTGCGGCGATGGTCGTTCGAGAATTACAGGTCATCTCTTCGCGTTTGTTGGTTGGGGCGCGTCTGCTGGTGACTCTGATTGGGTAATTGTCTTACTCTCGGACTGTCTGTCTCTCCTCATCGGAGTCCGGGCTTATATAATTTAGGGCTATATGGCTTGCTGGCCAATCGCATATGTGCAGCGATCTTCCAGCCAATCGCTGCAGTCACTTCGTAGAACGCGAAATAAGTCTACGCCTTTAGAAAGCGACGCTTGTTCGTCCAGTCGTATTACATTTTTCGTAAATGTCACGGATGCGGTGATTTATGATATCCATGGCCATTTCGCCACAAAGGGATTCTCTTAACGATGGAGAATATTTACTGTGAATTCGTGTTATGTGTGGTCCCCAAATCCTTTACGCTATTATATTGTTTGTCTTCATTGTTATTAAATGATCGTTTTTGGTCATAGTCATTAACACGAGTTAAGGGTTTGAGACAGTGGCCCTTTCAAACATGGTCATCTGTGTGTGGTCGCTACAAATCTAATGAAAAATGTTTTGAACAAATTGTGCTTCTATCGTTAGGAGTGATCAATGGCAGTCTTCCATTTATCCCGTTGACATAAAATCTGAAATTAAAACAACGATATTTAAAATATCCAGGATGATCACTATTAGCAATACGATATATACAGAGCTCTTTAAGAATCATGTTCAACCCACAATCAAATCAAAGCGATGTGAACTTCAGAGTATCACTCGGTGGTAATAGGAATTCATTTTAAAATCCAGAAACTAGTATTGAGCTTCTAGGTAGATAAGAAATATTAAATGTTTTCATTTGACGCACACTTGTATTGAAAGAAAAATCATTTTCATTACACATTTTATTAAATGTAGAACAGTCAATAATGCAATATAAATGTTGATACATTCATAATAAATACACACATATAAAATATATACCATTCACAATTTGGGCCCGGATACCGTAAACGTGTATTTTTTATTTCATTTACAACATCAATGGTGATCAAGATTAAGTTTAAATAAGTACACTTAGTAATGTGATATTTGGTGACTTACGAATGATTTTTTTTGGTAATCAGATAATATGCATTTGAACTTTGTAAAATTGTACAACTACAAGGTAACATCAATATAATGTGAAACGTTAATAATATTTTAATACTTGATAAAGTTGATATATTAAAAAGTGCTGTACTTTGTGTACGGGTAAATAGGAGCAATCAAAAATACGTGATGATTAATCCATAATAGATAATACAACATTAAATATAATATATGTAATGGTTATAAATATCTTATGTTTAATCAATAAATATATATAAAATATAATTAATGCTAGCAATCTATATAACTTAAATGCAATAATTGAAATTATAAATCAACAACAGTAACACTAACAATCCATTTTTATAACAAGTCGAATTAATTTTGTGAACATTCTATACGATAAACATTATTGAGCAACAAATTTAAATATAAGTAATTAAAACACTAAGTTTAGTAAATATTGAATTTTTTACATGATATATAAGTATCCAAGTTCAGAGTAAAATTTTCATTATTATCAAAAGTTAAAAGGACACATGTCAGTAACATGATACAGTACACAACAAAATATACAATACATGAACACTTTTACAGATCTAAAAATAGATAGTAAATTATTTGGCACTAATTGTACCACAAAGTTTGAGAATTAAGTTTTCGATGTTCAATAATTAAAATAATAATAAAATTAATTAAAATTATAATAAAACAACATTGATGTGTTAACATAATTAAGCTGTCACTGGACTCGTGGTCTCATGGCTGACCACTTTTCCACCTTGCTCTAGTCTTCCCGCTCTTATATCCTTGAATTTTAAGAATGCATCATATCCATACACGATCATAGCACAGAATCCGAAGAACTGAAACAGTAATAAACATATTAAAATCACATATATAGAATAAATTATGATCACTGAAATTATATTTTTCAAAAAATCAAGAAACAGTTTAGCTGATATAAATTCTTATAGAACCATGTTTATTTTATTTTCTAAAAAAAATGTGTTTGTTATTCTTCTTTCACTATCCTCACATAGACGATCTTTTGAATTGAATATTTTGATTATTTCATTATTGAAAGTTTTGGTTGTAGATTTTAATTATATAAAGTTAAATTGGTAGCTGACATAGAAGTTATTTATCAATCAGTAGAGTAAGCCATCATGTCACACTTTACAAGTGATGAGGTACAGTACTTTTTTACAACAAATGCCGTGGAAAAATTCTATGAACTTGCTCTAGTCGCATATTGCTGTGAAACCTTAATTTAAGATTACTAATTTGCTTATTTTAATCAGTAATGATTTCGCTCTAATAAAACTATTTATATAGACAATTTTTACCAGGTTTAAGTATGACATTATTTAAACCACCTTCCACTAAGATGTTAAATATCTCAGATTTATGCTCCCATGAGTATAAATATTGTACAGTTTACCATTGCATTCCTAATATTTAACTTAAAAATGTTACTATTTTAGAAACTGTTTTTTGAAACAATAATAATAATCAAAAATTATGGTCACTTGATTACGATAGGACATTTTCCAACCCTTTTAAAATATATAGTAAGTAATAAATACTGATTAAGATATAAAACTATTGTCGCGTCATAAATAATATATATTGTCCTTATTTATAAGCATGGAAAGAACTCATTCATAGCAACAGACAACACAATTATGTATGGTCGGTATCCCTAACTTTGCTTATTATGCAATTAGTCCGTACAATATTAATTTATTGAACCTCTCATACAAAATTGATCAAAAACACAAAATTGATAAAAAAAAAATGAATTTAATTTCTTATTTTTTTAGAAATTAGAATTAATAAATATGGTTATATACGAATCAGTACTAATTAGTTTTATATGTAAATTAAACTTACAGCAGCAGCGCGAAAGGCTTCAATGTCGAAAGTTGCAGCTAGACACGCCGCAATCAGATAGCAGAACGTCCACAGAGCACAGAAACCAAACTCAACCTTCACCCAAGGAATCTTATAAAACTTTTCAATAACATGAAACAGGAACAAGGCTAACATTATAGCTGTAAACCAAAAGCCTCCCATTGCTACTGTATTAAACCACGATCCGCGCGAATGATAGCTGAAGCCGGATACTTCGATGCAAATGAATCCGATCAGATTCAATATCTAAAATCGATAATCGCTCTTTAATTGATCGTTCTACATGGGAATATGTCCAACTTTCTTACGATTTGTGTAATCTTTAGCATCCCCGGTAGGGTTTTAATGTAGTTGGGGTCGAATCTTATGTTCGTATTGTGAGTGGCGCTGGTGGAAGTCGTGTGTAAAGCGGGAAAGCCTTGATCAGTCATGACGGCACTGAAAACATGAATCAGTTAGGTATCGATTTATTGGTTTATCCCAGTCGGACGGTCTATAATGATATTCAAAACGGATGCAAGATTAATTCTTTACGAATTGGTGGCGTTATAGACTCACGCAACGAGAAACCGGCGAAATAACGAAGCAAAACTGGGTCTGGCGAATGGGGCGGCAACGCTCACGTCAGACTTGAACGACTCGAATACTCTTCTCGGACGGTCTAAATACACTTTCTATTGGGCATTGAAATAATTTTTATGAATAATTAAACTAGATTTATAAAATACATTCAAAGCTTACATTTGCATTTAAAAAGCACAAAATCTATATATTTATTAAAAAAATACAATATTTAATCCATATCTATAATATTTTTAAAAAAACGATTTATGGTGATTTAATGTAGTTGGAAATGTTTATTGCTTTATTATAAACATTTATCTTTTATCACATTAGTAATACCAGTCGTATTATTAATTCAAAAATTACAATTAAATAGTAGGTTTTTAAATCAAATTAATAGTAATGTAAGTTATTAAACCGACTCGTTACTTTTCTTTGTCGATTTTAACTTCTCATATAAAGACAAAAGTATGTATTCAACATACGAGATGTGATGAAAAAATTAATTATTTGTTGTATTTCGCAAGCTATTTGTATTTAGTTGTCCATTTAATGCGCAAATGGTGAAAGTGGTTGCTTTTGAAATCACCTAATATAAGGGCTATATATTATACAATATTAAACTATACTTGTTCCTTTTGCTCATTTTACTATAGTAATAATAAAAAAAAAGCTAGAACAGAAAACGTAGAATAAATATACAAATATAAATTATTATCACCAATTTGATTGGCAATAAAGAGTACCGCCTTCACGGTGAATTCAGGTATGTTTAACTTCTCCCCTTGAAAAATAGTAAGTAGTGCATCTTTCTTACACGTGTGACATTAACTAGCATGAGAAGGTTTGTCTTAAGCCGCATACACACCGAGCAAATCTCAGCCAACGAACGACAATCAACCGCTTCGTTGGCCGAGATTTTTTAAGTGTGTACGGTAGGCAAATCAGAACCAATGAAGCGGTTGGCCTTGGTTGCGGTTCGGACTTCTCGCAGTAACATCAAAGGGTTGACGTTGGGACTCTCTCCTAGTGTATACGCCGGGCCTAATGTATACGTTGGTTTATTTGTGATTTGCTCTGTCTGTTGAACGGATGTGTTGTTTTAATTTCTTCTTGTGTTTTTTATATATATTTTGTTTATTTTATATATTCTCAAGAACCCGATCCTTGGCCTTCTCTTGAACGGCACACCTTAACAGCTCTTACACAGCAGGGCGCCTCGGCCTACAAAGGATGCAGCTATCATCAGATGCTTGATCTGGTGCAGGAGTTCTGGACCTGGTGGTTTACCGAGCACCCATCAGAGCTACAAGGATGGAGAGTACGACTGCAATCGGATTCACAAACCCGCTGTACGCATCGTCAAGGAAGATTATCTGTATCCTTGCTACGGGTGGTCAGACTAGTCGAGACGATTCAACCAAGGTCCGATGAATTAATTCGGGTAGCGAAAAAACAAATAGTGGCACAAGTAAAAGTGTGAAAGTGTGTGTAGTGCAAGATATTTTATATTTTATGTTTCATTGGTTGATAATTTAATGTGTACCATGTATCTAGGTTTTATTAAATTTTATAATCTAGCTATGTATCAAACCAAATAATTATAATTTAGCCATGTACCAAATCTCTAATTTTTGTGTATGTCATTATTTGCTAATTTAGCTAGGTATCAAACATTTTTTTAACTAGAGAATTTGTCGGATTTAAAAATTAATTTGATTTTAATTTACATTTAAATTATTATTGTCTTAAAATTAACGAAAGCTAATAAAAATATTATTAGTTGGTAAAGCTATACATACATATGTATATACACAAAATAGCTATACACAAAAATACTAACGGCGAACTGAAGCTATGCTTAAGTTTGAATGTCCTAAAGCAAGATGTAGCTTGACATGTTGTGTATATATTTAAAATTAAGTACTGTTTTGTCGTAGTTACCAACACTAGATATTAGTAGGTTAGTATGTTCTTGCGAAATTTTTTTATAATATTTATCCGTGTGATAATAGCAATGTTTTTTTATTATTGGTACTTTATATTTTTATGTAGCTTTTTTAAGATTCGTATAAAATGGGGTGTAATATATTATTTTTATTGCTTTATTTTGAATTACTTGTAATTTATCAAAGTTAGTTTTACTCGTGTTGCTTCATATCGGGTAAGCATATGTTAAAACCGGTCTAATTTACTGTTTATAAAGAAGAATTTTATTTTTGGTTGTGGCGCGCTTTTTCTATTAAATATTGGTCGAAGAGCAGCGATAGCAGTTAGCCCTTTTGATTGAAGTTAATTTACGTGTCTACTAAATTTAAGCTTGGAATCCAGGTGGATGCTCAGATATTTAACGCTCTTATTCCATACTATTAATGTGTCTTTCTCATTTTTAAGAAGTGGGGGTAAAGGTTGTCGGCGGGTTGTAAAAATAATGGCCTCAGGATTGCTTTCTTTTATTTTAATTTTCCATTTTTTAAAGTAAGTATTTTTTTAGGAATTTTTGTAATCTAGTTGAAATATGTGACCGTGGGAACTGGTTAGTATGGCTGTATCGTCAGCATACATGGAAATGCGGGTGTTTTTGAGGATGGGAATGTCGTTTGTGTACTCGAAAAACCAGCAAAATACCTAAAATGATTTTCCATACAACAAAACTCGAAAATGTTTTTTTAAATCTCACATATTAGTAAACTTACACTATAAAAAAATGAAAACTAAAACAATGTTGTATGAAATATACGTAAATTAAAATTCATATTTAAATATATTTAAAATTGAAACATACAGCAACAATTTTAATCGACATAAAATCTGTAATTATTATTTAAGAAATTAATTGTCATTGTTAGTTCGCAGCTTATCTCGGTTTATCTTAAATAATAGGCACATATGATAGACGTTCGCGATTACGATAAGAGACGGTGACGTAATGCGACGGTAGACGGCAAGTCGCGTTCGCGAGCGCCAGATGTCAGCATGACAGGTGCGGTGTCGGGAGTCTCCGATCCAGTATCGAAGTGGCGCCGTTCGTGACGGCCGCTCGCTCGCCGCGACGATGGGCCAGTGGCACGGCCGGCACGCCGCCGAGCCGTCGGGCTTCAGCCTGCGCAAGTCGCTCCGCAGGCAGCTCACCAAGAAGCGAAGGTCGAAATCGCCACTGAGTCACACGTTCAGCATCAGCGCCACCGCGCCCGACAGCGTCGACCTGGTCAACATTAACGCGGCCACTGAGGAGCTGCTGATGACGCTGCCGGGCGTCACCAGGCGAATGGCGCAGTCCATAGTCGATCACCGGCAGACGATTGGCCGTTTCAGGAGGGTCGACGACTTGGCTCTCGTCTCGGGTACGATGTGCTATTGCTCTTTTATTCCATTGTAACAAATAACGTGTATAATATATTCGACTTTTCATTTTTTTTATTATTCTAATGACATTTAGAAGAACATATTTTTATTTTCTTAGCTTTTACAAATTACTCATTTTCTGTTTTGATTGGTAAAACAATGAAAGTTAAAAATTAGTAATCAGAAGTTCTGAACCACTTATAAGATCCAGGCAAATTAAAATACTTTCTTGTTATTGAGGGTCAAATTTATTCACTTTATTAATTTATATACAATTATATTATATTTATGTAGCAAAACAACGTTTTGCTACATAAATACATTTTAAAATTTTAACAGGTTAGAACAGTGAATACCTCATGAATTAGTTTATGCAACGAATCTACTTAAAATTGTATATAAATAAATAAAATGTTTAAAAAAATATTTTCTTAGAATAAATTTAACCCCCAATAACAGAAAAGTACCAAATAAAAAATAGTTGTTACGAAGTTTGTTCTGCGCTTCTTTTATGCAACAGAAATAATTCATTTCTCGATTGTATCGTAACATACAATGAACAGTAGATCTTTCGTGAAAACGGAAAGTAGTCTTTATAGTAAGATAAAAATTAACCCTCAAAATATTTAACGAAAATTGCACAAAAAAATTGTTCTATGCTTGGTATAATTCACTACAATTTCTTAATCCTGGACTCTGATCACCAAAAGGTCCAATTGTCTTGCTTGACAATGCGCAAACACACAGCACAATTGACTCCAAAAACTTAATAGGTTGGGCTTTGAAATTTTTTTCTTCCACCATGCTTATCAGTCATCATGTCAACTGATTATTTTTATAGAGTAAAGTCTTCAACAATCGGGCTGATGCCCGGCAAAAGTGCATTTTGAGATTATTAATTCCGGAACTTTGCACTTCTGTAATACATAATATGTGTCAATTCTAATAGTGCTTATTTTGACTAATAATCTTTCTTATTAACTGAGAAAAACCCATTTTAATTTGAATGTCATAAACTGTAATTATTTTACTAGCAATCGAATACAATTGTACTGTTTTTTAAAACATAGAAAACAAACCTCTGCTTTTTTCTTTATGATGTCGTTTTTGCGAGTATATTTTTCTCTATATGTCTCAGTTTAACAACTGTATACTTATGTTGTAAATAATATAGAAAATTTAAACTATTAAAAGTTTTATTGAAAAAAATAAATTGAGAAAGAAATGAGTTTTTTGTTTAATCGAAATCTTCTATTGTTTGAATAAATGGTTATGTGTGTGTAGTTATTTTATACATGTTAGGTTCTAGAGATATACATCAAAGATGATTAAGTATTTGCCAATGGTGGTAAGATATGGTACAAGTCTGTGGTTTAATTTGTTGTGACTAGTCACTACGAATTAAATATTAATGCAAAAATCGATCTTCAATACTACAATTATTAAAAAATAAACTACCGGTAGTAATGGAAATTTTTTTTTTTTAGTAATACAGGAGTATATGCTATTGGAATAAATTGGCTAGCGGTGCTCTGGTATAAAAATTTAGAAGGCATCCAGAAGCTGTCGATGAAACGATATTTTATCAAATATAATAATGTTTTCCTAGACTTATTGTTCCAAAAAAAAAGATTTGCGTTGCACATTTTTAAAAATATTATTTTTTGACAATGTAATGAATGAATGAATGAAAGTGAGTAAATAAATGGGACAAAAAAAATTGTACACAATCGTCTTATTGATTTTTATTGGTACTCGTAGATAACACAATAAAGTATCAGCATATAAAGTATTTTTAGAAGTACCCGAATGTATGGAAAATTGTCTATAAGCTTTTTATTATTTGAAACACAAAGTATTCATAAATAGTCAAATGTCAAATTAATTAGAAATTTGACCTATTTGTTTATTATATTTAAAAAAAAAACATGAAGACGATAATAGTTACTACATCTTCATTCAATATCTTTAAAGAAAATGTTCCAGATTTAAACACAAGCCGTGCAGAATCTAAACATTGTAAACGTTAAAAGGGATAATAATATAAATAAAATATGTAATATATCGATTGCCAGGGTATTCAAATGTTTTGACTAATACCTTAGTAATACCAGTATTGATTATTTTCTCTCTCGGTAATACCGGTATTGAAAATTCCAGTATTATTGCAATCCCTTGTCGTGGCTAGCTTTCGATCACTTCCAAGGGATTTTTTTTGCTGGTTGAGTTGTGCAATCGTTTTTTTTTATTTAAGGACTTCCAGTACTAGTGCAAGAATATTTTCTACAATTTTCCTTATATTCTGAAATATTTTAATTATAGATATTAATTTAAAAAAAAATTTAATCTCATATTTACTGCATTGATCATATTGATACAAAACAAATACTGACTATATTCAGACAATGATAGGTTGAAAAAACATCCATAAAGTTGTGGTCCAAATAGTTGAGCACGTGTCTTTTTATTTAAAATATTTCTAGGACTGCTTTATAATACTGTTAAAAAAGAGAATACCTTCCATTCCGAAATATAAGAAACACCCCCCATGTCATTTGGCTCTGAATTTTGCACAGTTACCACCTTGGCGACGAACATAGTGCATACCATTTGACCTACATAAATTAATTTTACTTTTATCAGAGAGCATTTATGAGAGGTATTGAGATATCAGATTCTCTGATATCTCAATACCTCTCATTGTATCATATAATTTATAATATAAGTATTCTTTGTTAATATTTTTTGATATTAACTGGAATTATTATCGTTATCATTGACATTTAACTAGTATACCAATACTTGTGCTTTTTTTCTTTATCTCCTCAGATTAGAATCTAAGTATTAGATCATTGCTGATATTTTTAAACTTACAATTCTTCTGTTGATTCACATATAAGCTATAAGTAAAAAAATGTACATTATTACAACAAAATTATACAATACTGGTGATAGTATTGTAGTACATAATCTTGAATTTACGAAAGACTCGTCCGTAATTGAGTAAAAAAATAATAATCTAGTGCATGCATGTTCTTTATTTTTTATATTTATTAACTTACTATTTTACTAAACAATTTAAAAACTCAACAAACTGGAAAAGTATGATTTGTAGACACAATAACTTAATTATTTTATGTCAGAACTGAAACAATCTTGATTTATTTTATTTTCACTGTGTCGAAAAAATAAATCATTATATTTATTACAAAAAATAACGAGTTTTGGTCTAATTTTTAATTATTAAATATAGTGTTTGTGAATTACTAAGTAGGTATTATCTATTTGACTGAATATTAATATTTTAGCAGTACGTATGTATTGCTAGACATAAAATATAATGGTTCCATAAAAATCAAATTTAAAAACACAATCCTTTGACTGTCTATTGTAGGTACATATGTAATGAAAAAATTAATTAGTTTTTGTAATGTTACTATGACAAGTCAATCGTTTATGCCAAAGTTAATGATCTTATATGATAAAGTTAGCAGCCAGCTATAAATAATAACTATCCATAAATTAATAATATTACTGACCGTTATTTGTTGCCTATAATATTTAAAATATATATCATTATTTTTCGTGCATCATAAGTACGAAAAAGTATAATATTTTATAGATCTATTTTACAATTTTTAGATTTATAGCTTTATTTTAAATTAAAAATTTTTTGAGAATTGAACTTAATTTTTTTTATGAAAATTAATATTGTTATGCAGAATTAAATAAATCGACTAGCGTCAATTTTTTAATTATTTAAGTTTGATTTAACAGGGTATTTATTAAATTTCCATCTTATGTAAGCAAATAATGTACAAAATATCTCACTATATGTATATATTCAACATTTAACACTCAATATACTATGTATACATTTTTTGCGTTAAATATATACACATATCGAGTAATTATGTATGTTATTTGCTTAGACAAGATGGTGCTTTAGTAAATAAAGTAATATGTTGGTAAATCTAAAAAACGCATGTAGTGCTGGTCCTAAGTACTAATTTTCATTTTTATAAATCTAAAGCATGAAAATATCTGCAGTTGTAAAATTAACCCTTCAATGTCAGTTTCTTTACACTTTCTGATGGTTAATGTATGTATTTTTTTACTATTAATCAATTTTAGAATCTTTAGACTACTATTTGGTTAGAAAGTTGTTTCTAAGATAAATAGAAAATTGTCGATTATTTTTAATAGGATAAAAATTTCTGCACGTTTTCTAATTTTTTAGTCACTAAAATTTTATTTTTGTTTTAAAAGTTATTTTTAATCAATTGTATTTGGTTGGTTTTAAAGTTTCAGTGACAATGACGAGTATTACAGTAATTTTGTAATTGCGATCGATAGTAGAAAAAATCAGTTGTCTTGTCTTGTAATCCTTTGGTTGCTGAGCCTTTTAGTAAAATTATCTAAATATCGATGTATTACATATAAAAAATATATGTCCTTTTTTTATGTTTCGGCAAATAAAGGGTTAAATGGCACTCACCTATTTCTTAAAACACTCACAGTGGAATTGTTCAGAATAGTATTTTAATTAATTTACAATTGAAATCACGATAAAAAAAAATACTGGATCAATATAGAATGTAATGGAAAATTTCTACTGTAATCCATTATTTAATAATATAATCAAGCGTACTTTACTTTTGAAATCATCTTTAACATAAAGCAAAACACTTGATGCAAAAAATATAATAAGCTTATTAACAGCATATTAATAAATTATTCTTAACTGACAAAAAACGATTTGTGATTATAAACAAAATATCGAATTATTATGAATAAAATCAGATAATTTCCATACTATTGCTGACACATCGTAAATGTAATCAAATACATTTTCATCAAAATCTGGTGGTGTTTTAAATTTCAGTATATCCAATACTCAATTAGCGATTAGAGGTATCAATGCAAATTTTTCTTTAAATCGATTATAGTTATCTATATTAAATTTGCAGGAAGATCGGTTTTATCTTGTGTTTGTAAGAAACTCTTGATTACTTATTAATCACTTCGAGTACTTTGTATTCTTATCATTTTGTCGAACATGATGTCATTGTATCGCTTAAATCTTTTATTACAAAATCAACTTTTGAACATCTGTTGTTTTTAATTCTAATCCTATTTTTAATTTCTTGGCTAGGAATCTAATTATATTATTCACGTTTGTGAAACTACTTCTGGCTCGCACTGTGGTTTTTTTTTGTTGTTATTATTGAACATTGCATTATTTAAATGGCCGTGAGCTCAAAGTTCATCCAATAGATAAAAAATGTAGTCTGTTGGAAAAAATTAATAAAATACTTATTTGGTCGTCTCGCTTAATTTGCTATGTATTTTTTATGAAATAATGACATTTACCGCTTTTAATATAACAGTTTATTTTTATTAAATTTAAATAATTATTTTTATATACAGGTTGTTTCTAAAGTAATTATAGATTTTAATGCTATCGGTAGTAATATATTATAGCTTATTTCTTAATATCATTGAGGTTTAATTATTTATTCCAATTAATTGTCATTTTTGCCACAAAGATACAACTTAATTTTTATTATAGTAAATTTAAAATTTTATCTTTCGATAAAATAGTGCATTATTATGCTAAAAATATTTATGGGTTCTATTATCTAATTGCCACGTTTTTATTGTTTCAGGAATGGGAGCCGAAAGACTGAATAAAATTAGGCTAGAAATTTGCGTCCGAAAGCCCGTTTCCAACTCCAGTTCTAGAACTCAGTCCTTAGATAGTATAGGTAGTTTGGACTCTACAAGAGTGCAAGTGAATGTGAACACGGCTACAGTGTTTCAACTGCAATGCGTTAACGGACTGAATCAAGAACTGGCAGCTAACATCGTCGAGTACAGACAGAAAAAGGGTAGCTTCAAGTCACTGGATGATCTCATCAAAGTGAAGGGAATCGACAAGGTCAGACTGAGCAGTATAAAATCGCAGCTCGCAATAAACTTGGTGCCTCGAGACGGCTGTGAATCGATGACCAACGAATATCGACTAGTGAACGAACTGCTGACGAGCACCGAGCGTTCAAAGATGACGCTGAGGAAGAGCATATCGATCAACGGGATAAAGCCACCGGTGACGCTGACGAACGGAAATGTCAACGGCTTCAAAGCGAACGGTCACAGAAAATCATTATCAGTGCCGGGAAAGTGCAGCTTGACCGCTCTGAACGGTTATTCATTCAACTCCGTCAAAGACGTGTACGACTTACTTTCGGCGTGTTCAAGTAGACCTATTTTGGAAGAAGCCTTCATCTATATGAGAAATAATAAATCGGCAGTCAGAATAGCCTCGTGGAACTTGCACGAGTTCGATCGGAACAAGGCGCACAACCTCGGAGTGAGAGAAGTCATATGCAGGACGATTTTGGAAAACAGGTGAATCTTTTTTTTTTATTTTTTCGAATTAAATTAAATGTACAACTACTAAAATAAAAACTGCTTCCGGAATTGGTCATAAGAATCAGCTAAAAATGATTTATGTCATATAAGTAGTCTCCCAATAAGGAGACCAGACGTTTGGATTTATTCGTACTTTTGACCCTTGTCAATTTGTGCCCGGATTTTCAATTAGTCTGGACTTTTCAAACCAGTCGAGCTAAACTAAAATTTGATTCAGATGACCCAAGTCTATCTGATCTTCAAGACCTTTTCAATTTCATTTTACGAACTAATAATCTGGTGTTTTATTAAAACGGAAATTTTTAATGCTTCTAAAAATCCATTGACTATTGTGTTAATTAATAATATTTCAAGCCGACGATATTTGCTATTGTTACTATTTTTGTTTAACCCTTTGGCTGCCTAAATGTCGATGTATAACATAATATGTGTTTGAAAAAAATGTTATTTACTCCTCAAATAAATATCCTACAGTCATTAAAAATGCATCTGAATATTTCTTCTTTGAAGAATTTTCGCTAAAGTTACAAAAGTCAAAATACTGAATTTTGGCAACCAAAGGGTTTAACTATAAAATGGGAAAGGAAAATATTTATTTTTAATTTCGTACATATTTATGATAATGTCGTTTACATTGTAATTAAATATTTTATCTAGGTTTAGCCATAAAATCATAATTAAAAAGTTTATATTTTGTGGTAAAAAAATAATTTAAAATATCTTGTTTATGTATATTTTACATGATATATTCAAACACCAAATTAAAGTATAATATATACAGCTTTTATTATTTATAAAGCTATTATGAAAATATTAAAATAAGACGTTTCATACTAAAATATGAATAATTTTATATTAAAAAAACCATGTGTCTACTTTTCAATGAATGTATACAGTGACATATGTTTGTTTTTGTGATGGACTTTGAAATATTATATATAAATTGATAATATAATTTGAAACATTGTATATTAATTAATTTTATTTTGTAACTCACTTTAAGATAAGTTTCATTTTTCTTTCATCATTAAATAGTTCTTTTGATTTCAAACAGTTTTTTGGACATTGGCGCTTTTGTTTCTAATCCGCATATTTCCTGTGACGAGTCTCTGAGTAGAACAATAGTTGTTAAACATTGAACTTTAAGGTCACTCTAGATAAGCTGATTAGATAACAATTGTTTCATATTTTTATTATAATATAAAAATAACATTTAAATAGTTTATGTAATTTTTATTGCCCATAACTTTTATAGCGGTGATTGTGTCATTTATTAATATAACGCATGGTCACATGATATCACTCAAAGTGATTCACATTATGTGGAATTTTAGGGACGCTCAAGTGACGATTCATATCAATCTTTTAATATTTGTAATATAGATACATATTTATGTCGTTTTGAAATTATGTTATCAAGAGCTGACATAGAAATTCTTGAAGTATAGTTTTATCTACAAAGACTTTGATTTTTCGATTCGGGATCGATTGCCTGTCTACTATCTATATAATACTATATATATTAAACCTATGAAACATGCGGAAATCAACGAATATAATCTGCAACTGTTAGATTATATCAGCGACATCTGTTGTTATATTGCATTTGTTATTATAGAAGTAGAAATAAAGACAACAATTATGATTTTCTTAATCTTTTTTTGCTATAGAATTAAAAATGATTAGTATAATTTTTATGTGTGACAACACTGTTTGAACGGAAAAAAACGAATAGATATTATGTCCATTATACAAAAAATCAAGAAGTAATTATTGAATTCACGTTAATATTTTTGTATATTTTGATAGTCTTTAATTGTGTTATATTGCCTGGTTCATCAGATATTGTAAGGTATATTTTTATGAGACTAAATGTCTCACAAAATTCATAGTGCTGCACTCTTATTTTTGTTTTTAACTACTAGTATTACATACAAGTCAACGCAGATAAAAACCCTTGATTTTCGGTGTCAGGGCCCATAAACGATTTGTTAAACCATATATGATTTAATGCGAAAAATGTAATAAGAAATCCTTGTGTGTGTCAGCTGTCGTTTTCAATCAGTTATACTATTTTTAAATATTAATTTATGTCTGGTAAGTCATTTTGTAGCAACCGAAGGCTTCTATAGATAACATTGTCACTCTTTTTAATTACATTTTATTATAATAGTAGTGGTATGAGTTGGTGACTAATAACCGAAAGACTTGGGTTCGAATCCCAAGGACGGAATAGCATAGTCCGTAATGCCTCAGACTAGTAACTTTGAAGTTGCAGGTTCTTAATTTTTTAAATTAAGAATTTTTATTTATAAAAAATGCGCTATTATTAAAAAAAAATCGGCCCCAGCTGCAGTGACATCTATTGGTTATAAATTATATTACACATAATAATTTATAATTATTAAAATAGATGTCACCGATTTCCAGACTTTCAGTCTATTGGTTAATACTTACTTGTAGGTATTCCTTATATCTGATTGACTTACTAAATTGCTACAGATTTACCCCTTTGCAACGGATTGGGCTTACGCCTGTCAGGTTACAACGGAAGGTTTAATAAAAAAATATGGACCCTAGTGTTTTTCAATTTTTATCTAAGATTAGAATTAGGAACTATTATATAATTATTATTTCGATAAATTATCACAGATGAATATCGTGATGATTAATTAAAAAAATCTGTGGAGCCACTAGCCCTGAATGTAGTTCTAGAGGCTGCAGTTTCTGAGGGCGTCGATGAAAGCCCCTCTCCTTCTATATGGACTTGACCAGCCAAGAACAAAGCCCAGTGTTGAGTCATATGCGAGTTAGCCTTTGTGAGAGAGACTGACTAGCCAAGGGCGAAGCCCTGGTGTCAGACATAAAAGCGTAGACTTTCTCTGTGGTGTCTTTTAAATAATCTAAATTATTGCTGCCTCTACCCTGGCTTGAATATGTTATTTCTTAACTGGTGGAAGGAAGAGGATCTCGGAATCTAAATTTTGTGTATTTGGATGACTCACCAAATTCATCCTTATCTCTTTTTTTAGACATCTGTTTATTTTCATCTCATTTTGGCATTACAAATAATAGTCACAACTTCATCTTCATAGTTTTTTATTATTTATAATTTAATGCGTTTGGTAGATACAATTTTATTGTATGGAAACATTATTTAAAAACAAAAATTAATTTTACGTATATTGCTCTTAACAGTTTAAAAAAATATAAGCTGTAGATATTAATATGTTATTGTAAGCGGCTAATACATCCTTAGAACAACCAAAGCGTAGCTATTTTAAAAATATATTTTTGTATATTGATTTCTATATCATAAGGTTTTATTTAAGTTAATTTATTAAAATACAAGGAATGACTATATAAATCCCAGTATCTTTGAAACTATTACTTATATTTTCTAACCACCGATTGTTTCTGTGATCAATTTGAAATAAAACATCTAAATCAGTTGCTTCATCACAGATTCCATAATTGAAATAGAGTAGTGCTCTTGAACTTGGAGTAGATTTATTAAGCATCTCATATGTATATTCAAAAATATCCGAATTTTACGTTACATCATGAGTGTTTAACGACGTCGATAAATATTTTTATGCCGCACGCTAGACCTTGAAATTTAATAAGCATCTAATTGTGCAGGTTGTCGATCCTCGGTATACAAGACGTGCTAGAAGAAGATGCCTTGAAGTCAATTTGCGACGATTTAAACGTGCCGTTATTGCAAAGGGTCATGGAGTGGAAGGACAACAGCCGTAAATGGGAATACTTTCTAATAAAAGGATCTAATAACAGGTAAAACTATTCATTAAATTTAATATTTAATAATATTTATTTAATTAATAATAATATTGTTTCATTTTAGAAAAAATGTCGGCTTCATCTATGAAACTTCAAATAGTAAATTATGCATAATGGCGAATGAGAATACTAATATATCTCACGAGAGCGACGCTGAAAAACCGTTATTTCAATATGGCTGTATAGGTACGACTTGTGAACAATATATCAATCTATTATTGAGAGTTTGTTGTAAATATTTGTATTCGTGTTTCAGATTTCAATGTCAACGATTCTAAAATATCAATATTGAACGTTCAACTATCGGATACGAATTTAGACTATTGCAAAACAGTCTTATGTGAAAAAGTCGATAAGCTGTTGAGCGTCAATAAGAACATTGTGATAGTGGGAGATTTTTATTCTTCGGA
This sequence comes from Plectrocnemia conspersa, assembly GCF_051122295.1. Lineage (NCBI taxonomy): Eukaryota > Metazoa > Arthropoda > Insecta > Trichoptera > Polycentropodidae > Plectrocnemia > Plectrocnemia conspersa. The sequence goes on along the minus strand of NW_028277175.1, from coordinate 6,813,704 downwards.
ACATGTCAAAGGTACATATTTTTTTTTTATTTAATTTCATAGCTATTGTGTAATGTGAGTATGTAAAACGTTTGAGAAATTATTTAGCTTTTACATAAATCACTGATATTCAAATAATAAATAAAAGAGATAAGGTCTAAAAACTGAATTTACCGAGCCACAAAAACAGTGACGTTTTCAGTAATTTTAGATGGGTTAAGCGAATGAATTTTATATGACACGAAGCATTGCATGTTTCACGTTGATCGTACGTATTATGTACACTGACATGTCACGCGAGTTTTTTGTCATTTAAATTAAATAGACTTGTTTTTGATGGAAATTTTTAAAATTTTATCTACGAGGGATATTAGTAAAGTAAAGATATTGAAATATGGATGTGAAGGTAAATAGATAAACTACTACTAAAATGTATCGACAATTGAAGTGGAAGGTCATCTATTACCACTGATTTACTCATATAAAAAATATTTTTTACGGAGTTTTCAAATAATTTTTGGTTGTCAGAACTTGTTTATGAAATAATTATAGAAAAATATTTGACAGTGTCAAAAAGCGACCTTTAAATTAATAAACCAAATACATTGAGATGCATAGTGAAAGTTGTTTCAAATCAATCAAAAAAAATTTTTCTCTTGTCAAATGTTATTCATATTTTATATTTATCTATACTCATTTCTTTGGGATGCAAGATCTTGCATCAACCTTTCTTCAAATGATACAAAGTATAGCTACGACTGTAATACTAAACAACATTGAAATAATCCAAAGATTTCAATCAATCATAGCTCTTAACCTTTATTACTATTATTTTATTTTATTTTAGATTTAGCGACGTGTTACATGCCCGTGATCGGACCAGACGACAATACCCTCGTAGAAATGGAAGACGGTCCCCTCAGACAGGATAGTGGTAGCAGCATACTAATCGCTGGCGACGACCACAACGAATACGTCGGCAACTCCGGAGTGATACGCACAGGCCTTTGTCATTTAGCGATACCTCGCGGATGGATACTCGGCGGGCCGCTCTCGCCTTACTGTCCCATCTGGGCCGAGTTCTACGTAAACTAGCACAAACAGTCCCAAATTTGGGACATCTAGTACTTATAAATATTTTTTTATTCAATCAATTTAAAAGTATTTTTATGAGACAATCTAATTGTGTGACACAGTTTGAGCACCGACTGTGTTTTTGCAGTGCATTTTTTGAGGTGCATCTTCGTCCTGTTGATTTTTTTGTATTGTTAATGTATATAAAACAGTGTATGTATGTATTATATGACCATATGTATATAAGTGCATGTAAGGATTGTTTTGTATTATTTGAATGTATTGTTAATCTAGTTTTAAACGTTTGCACATAAAGTATAATTTATTTATTACATAATTTTCAACCACTTTAACAATGATCTAATGAATTTAATTATTATTGTTTGTATATATTTACATATATATTTATAATATAATGAAAATAATAGAAAATACATATATACAGGGTAAGAAAAGAACATATCGTGTAAGTAACAATTAGTGATTTATATACAGTGAAATCTTGATCTACGTGTAATAGTCTTGTTGCATTTCCTCTTATAAAGTTAGTCATTCGTTAAGTCTTCCGATCTTTTTTTATACAGTTTTATCATTGAAAAAATAGTAAAAAATAAAATAACATAATTTTTGTACTTAGTATCAAAAGAGAGATCTTCAATGTCGCAACAAAACACTTGTACTTAGAATTCCATATCGTTTTTATTAGATTCTTAAGAACTACATACGTCATACTATTAATAGTGTTCCATAACTACCCCTTGTTTATCTCAAAAAAACGAATGAAATTACTACTGTTCCACTTTGGTACATGTTACAAATGCAGCAACCATTTTAAGCTACTACAGTGCATGTGTTGCATGCCTGATTCATATGTAACACTGTTGCAAATTTATGGGGCAATGGAGCAAATTTTATTGCACTTTTAAGGCTTGTATTTACCTCATTATTGTAATTAGACATTTGTTTTAAATTACAAATCAAATTTCTTCTTTTTTTTTTTATTTCATATTTGCTATGTTCATATATTTTTATGTAAATTTAAAATGATTGAGGTTTTACTATGTATAAATATAAACATAGAATACTATGAAGTTATTTTTTATATGATTTATTCCAAGGTTATATAGATTAACCTAATTAATGTTAATTTATATTAAATGTCTATTACAGCAGAATTTCTCTAATTCATAATTTAAAGAAGATCTCAAAATGCTTGCAACGAGTTATTTAATCGAATTAGAGAGAAAATTTGCTAGTATTAAATAAATTTAATCAAAATTTTGACATTACATATAAATTATTGATTATTCAACGTTATCTGCGTCGTCAGAATTGATTATAAATTATTGTTTTATCTAATTTGGGTTTAGAAAGCCATAATAATATTATATTTTTTTATAGAAATCACTTAACATAAGTTATACGAATTACGTCTAACATAAAAACTCATCGTTAGATTCATAGATATAGTAATGTTTTGAAATAATATTTTTTATATAAATGTTTAATAAAAAAAAGCAATTATTCGCATAAGTGAATTTCGAACAAATGCTTACATACATATTCATATTTCGAAGGCTATGTTCACTTTTGTGAATCGTCTTGTATGTTTTGTTCATGTTTGTATTTCTTCATATAATGTAAGAATAGACGACTGACGCTTCTCGGTTTTATCTCTTCGTTTAGTGATGCAAATTGATACATTGTGATGCGTAAATGGCGCGCCGAGTAGCGTAAATATAGGATATATGTATATGAAGATTGATTATTATTATTATTGTACTTTTTGTCTGTGATTCCGTGTATTAGAAATTCTAACATGGCTTACTAAAAATGTAATTATAAAAGAATTGAAAATATTTTTTTACACTATATATTGTATGTATGTGCTTATGTAAATATGATTGAGTTAATATATTTTTTTCTTTGAAAAGTAATAATTTTTTGTCATAAAATAATTACACTTGTAAATATAGCTTGCATCAACGGCAACAAAAAACAGTTCCTTTTTTTCATGTACTTGTTATGTTATTAAAAATTCGTGTGATTATATTTTTTATATAGTGAATTATAGTCAGGTGTAATTTTGATACTTATTTGTTGTCGTTGGTATGTTTTGAGTTCAAAATTTTTTGGCTTTGGATTGTGTGATTATTTAAAATTATTGAGTCGTTTTGTGAGGCTTGTTTTGGTGATTAAAAAATAAAAATGAAAGAAACAAAACATATAAGACAATTTTATTTATTTATATAAAGGCACAATTATTGTTTTATTGCCTCGTTGGTACATAATATATTTTTACATATAAATATTTTTTTAAATCAATATCAAACACACAAATAAAAAGTTGTATTTTTTTATGTATATTTTTATCATGTTTATTTGTTTATATACATACAAGGGTATATATAAAACATTTAAAACAATAACTATTTTTTATTGATTTCTTCCTTAGTTCCTTATATAATTTTTTGTTGTATTATGGATGGGCAAGAATATATGAAGACACCAAAATGATAATATTCATTATTAAATAAATCAAAATAAACCCTCTATATGTAAAAATGGTATTAAAATCTTCTTGTTTTTTAATAACGAAAATGACTTTCATCTTATGGATCAGTGATAGAATTAGGTAAAATGTAGAACTATTTACATCTAATCCTTTTTTTATCGGAAAAATTGAGGTTATGTGATGAATGCCTTTCATAAAAATACTGCGAGTTATTTTTAACCATTGCAAAATGATTTTTGTAAGCCTTCAAAGTATTATAAAAGTACATGAAAACTTCATCTGCTTTAGAATTTATTTTAATATGGCATTCATTCAAAGCAAAAAAACAAACTTATTCTGATCAACTTCAGAAATTCAGAATTGTATTTTTCAATTTTATCTAATGAATTAAAAATTCTAATATACTTTTCATTGTACTTTGTAAAAATATCTGTCAGATACACAAGAATTTGTTTTTAACAATATTTTTTTACTACGAAGTATAAAAAGCTGCAATAGTGCTTTTCCTCCGAAATGTTACTCCAGTATGTAATAAAGTGTGTTCTGTGATATAATTGTCAAGTCGAACATGCTTTTGCTGCATTTAAAACCATTCCGGGATAATATTTTTCACGGAACCTTATTTACTTTACACGGAACACAAATGTTCCGCGGAACATAGTGTGTGAAATGCTAGGAATTGGGGTACATTACTATAATTAGAACCCTCAAATCTTACTGATTTCAAACCAACAAGAATGTTTATCAGACAATAATAATATATTTCTAGCCCGAATCATCGAGATTGGCTATACAATTAAGTACGGAAAGCAAAATTTGATATGGAAACATTTTGATGAATTATTGAAGCATAGTTGTTGAATATTTTCAATATCACTACGGATCATTGGCATAAAAACGCTTGTCACTTTTCAACTTATTCTTGCCTTGGGGTCTAAAAAATATACATACATATATGTACACACAAAAAGTGTTAAAAACATATTCATAAACGTAAATTCAAAAATACCGTTGGCATTGTATCGCTATAATTTATTAAGAATATCTGTTACCAATAAATGGGCATGTATGTGGAAGGAAAGTCAATAAAAATGTATAATAATGATTATCTTTTAAATACATATGTAAATATATTATTGTGTAAACAGTGAAAATAATATATATAATAGTTTTTTTATTATTATTAAAATAATAACTTTTAATAGCTATTTTCCCATATAATACATATGAATATATTTTTAACAATATATAAATCCATTATATTCAAACATATTTGAGTCTTTTATTTGACTAGTACTTAGGCTGTTTTGTGCTTATATATATATATAAAAATATATTTGAAACATAAATTTGCATTGAACATTGATACATATACATTAAGACGGCATTATAATAAAAAAACCTTTACCATGTTCATATTGAATATCTGTTTTTAAATTAAAATGATTTTGTATATATAAACATATAAAATTATAATATCTAATGTAGATTATAAAAAAATGGCTCAGAATTGCACTATTATATAAAAATTGGAATGTATTTCAATTAATTTCAATTTTTTTTATGAAATCAGATAAATTAATTCAATTAATATCCAAACATGAAAGAAAATTTATTGAACTTGGCACTATAGCATTGTAACAAATTGTATATTCCTAACACATAGATAAAAATCTCAACATTTAACATGTACAAGGGGATATCCAAGTTTCCAGAATCCCAATAGTGATTGATTCCTGTAATAAGACTTTTAGCGAAAAAATAAAATGTTACGTGTTCCAATGTCATTGAGCACTGAAGCAATCGTTAATACGATACAACAAGAATCACAACAGCCTGAAAGAAGTAAAAACAATATTCCAAAGTTACTTTAAATATATTTTAAAAATACGTCTGGAAACTATTGGGTATCCCACTTTATGTACTATAAAAACACATTTAAACTGTTTGATAAAGGCCGCTGATTGCAGATGCTGCGGATATTCTAACAGCAGAATTTTTATCTTTTAACAGTTGCAGCATACGAGACGTCATTAGTTTTTTACTCTTGTCATACTCGCCTTCGGCCGTCGATTCCAAATCATAGTTTGTAAAGAACAATCCTAAAATAAAATATAAATCAATCAATAGTACAATCCGAAACATTATTAATTTGAATAATTTACCGATCATAAGAGCAGCTTTCGCCCTAATAGTATCCCACGGACTATTCAAATAGTTAGAAGTGCTCTCTATCAATTGCGGCACGTTCTGAGGCAACTCCGTCGAAATGCATTTGATCAAATCCGTCAAGAAATCGCTGATGTGTAACTTTGCCGTATCAATCAAATGATTCTGTATCATAGCATTCGAGTTTACGGCGTTGAAAGTTGGCGAAATTTTCTTCAAAGTTTGCTTGCAAGCCTTAAAAGCAATAACACAATAAGCTTCTGATATATCATATATAAAAAATATAATTATTACTTTTATGACGTTCTCATCATCGTCGGCTAGATGCAGCAAGAAGCACGGAAGCAGCACGAAAGCTTGCTCGCTAAGAGAATCAGACTTTTGCTTTAAGATGATCTCTCCGAACAGTCTAATAGACGCTTCTCTTAAAACAGGATTCTCTGTGTTCATAAAAGCCTTAATTCTTAAAGCGATGGGCGTAAACGAATCAATTAATTTATCGTCGATCAAATCGAGCACCAAAAATTCCGTAAGACTTATAATTGCCACTAATGGAACGTTAGTTCTTGGTACACTGTAACAATATTAATTAATCAATTAAAATAAGAAAGTTAATATTATTCCAATCATTTTTACCTTCCCTGATAGTCGTCTAATCCGTGATACATAGACGATATGACAGATTGCATCAATTGTTCTTGTTGCTCCCTTTTAAGACATTTTACGTTACTCAAGCCCGAGAGACTTATAGCTCTGATCTCTAGCGCTGTGTCTCTCCATCCAGCATTCAGAGTTGCCACAACAGTGTCGAGCATCACTAGATTATCGATGCATCTGTTAATAAAAAAATATGGTTATAAGCCAATCTGCAAACATACAAATAAATGAGTATGCATATAAAGGATTTTTTATTTATTTATTTACTATCTGTTTTCTGTCTTATTTATTGTTTTCGTTTCTAATTGGCGACAAATATATTATGGGTTGCTTTAGCTTCTTCGTAGCTTTCTGCAATGTGTAGTCGTTGCTTTTTGAGGTCGACAAGTTCTTCAAGTAATTTTGAATTGAATCATTTGTTAAGTTGTCTAATAAAGCCTCGAGTTTTTTAACGGCTTTATTGAATTTTTTGTCGCTTGGTAATCTTCATTGTTGCCACTTTTTCCTTAGCTTAAATTTTTCTGTTATTTTTTTTGTTAATATTACAGGGTAATTTTCTATTATTTTATTTGTATTAAGATTGAGCGTAGCTTTCCAAGCTGCTGTTTGAATTGTCTTTATTAAGTGTTGGACTGCTTGATCTACTTCATTATTGCTTTTCAAGGAAATGTTCAATTCGATAATTTGTTCAAAATTTTCTCTGTACAAATTATACACAGAATGTTAGAAATGATGCTACGCAACTGACCAAAATTTTAGAAGAAAATAATGACTTATCTGAAATAAAAAAATGATGAAAAAGCTAATGCAACATTAACTACCTCTGCTCTACCTACTAACAGTAGTTATTTCTAAAATTTCAAAATTATCGTCTTACTACATATTTCCATATGGAATGCCAACGGTCTATCGCAACACACAAAAGAAATATTTTTTTCGAACAACACAAAATAGACGTTTTGCTGGTCTCCGAAACTCATTTTACAGAAAAAGCTTACTTCGAAATACCTAGATACTGCGTTTATTCCTCGTGATACCAAGACAGAACTGCACACGGAGGTATAGCAGTAATAATAAAAAACAATATTCAACATTACGAAGAAGAATACCTTCAAGCGACTAACGTTAAAATTCAAGATCGTTGCTCAGCATTAACGCTTTCCGCCGTGTATTGTCCCCCAAAGTACAATATTAAAAAAGAAAACTAAAAATGCTTTTTCAGTAAACTGGGAAATACATTTATTGCTGGAGGGAATTACAATGCCAAAAATGTTTGGTATTTCGTTTTTAACGTGTGGAGCTTCATCGTATATATATATATATATATATCTTTATTATTATGTTTTGGTTCCAGCTCAATGTAAAACAGTGATAGTTTTTTTTTTAAAATGTTGGAGATATTTCTTACAATGTCTTTTATCTTTTAGTTCTTCCTATAAGGATTCTCGGTCGGACGATGAGTGTAGATTTTTTAATACTACTCTATAGTTTCTCTCGTGTTTATTTTGGTGCGAATAAAATTCTGTCTTTCTTTCTTTTTTTTAATTTGCGCGCTAAAGGGTTAAGGCATTAATGGTTATGCTGTATTTATCGCCAGTTTTTAGTTGAATTTTAACCTCTTTGTTGTTAGTTGTCTTGACTGTACATTCAATAGTTAACGAGTTTAATAACGCTATTAAGGATTTAATATCTTTGACTTTGGTGGTTTTAATTTATCTCAGATACAAGTTTTAATATTTGTTCCATTGTCTTCTTCGAGTCCATTGTATCTGTTTTTTGTTTGTGCTCCCGCGAGTTGTTTTTTGGAGTTACAAATCGATTTTTTATCGAAACGGTCGCTGGAATAGCAAACGCAAATCCAAAGTCCAAGTATAATTAATGAGTGCGCGTTTACAAAAAAATTATCGTTATCACGGTCGACCGAGTGCATTGCGCCTATCGCAAAAAAATGGATATCAATAACCTAGAATGGCAAACAGTGAAAGTAAACAAAAGAAAATGACTAAAAAGTCGAACATCTAATCCAAACAAAAATGAAGGATTTAAAAAGTTGGATTTTACAAGAACTAAGCAATCTTTTCTTGACAGGAGCTCCAGAAAAAAATATCTTAGGACAACAAATCGGATGGTCGAAGATATGGAAAACTTTAAAACAATTTATCAATTACCTGAAAGACACCAAATGGTTGAAGAATGTAATGACGGCAATCCTCTGCGATATTAAAGCAGCACGCGAAAAGATATTCAGCGATGCGATGAGCTTCAAGAGAAGATACGGATACTCTTCACAAAACAGCTTCACCATTATGCCGACAATCTCAAAGAAGTTGCTCAAAAATGACGCAGATTCTAATTCATTACACGTCAGTACAACATCTATAAGCTATTATATAAATATATAATACATTATTGATGATCAATATAACAGATTGAATGAATCTAAATCTACCTTAGGACAGTTGACGTTCACGAGAAGAGCTTTCAAGGCGTCTACAGCTATCTTGGCTGGAGACATCTTCACACTTTGGCTGTTTGGTATGAATCCAAACTTTTCGGTTCTCTTATCAGAGCTTAGAGAGTGTGCGGGAGATGACGCTCCGACGAAGCACGCTAAAGTGGTGTATAGCATTGAGAATAGTTCGGCAAACTTGTCTTCGCATATAGACTTCATGTCCGGATGACTCAGCATTTCGCTCATGGCGCTGATGACCTAATTGTAGAAACATGGAAAATTAATTACGATAATAAGTAAAAGAGTATTAGATTTAAATGAAATCTTACAGCTAAATATTTGACGGAGACAATTTTAGCGCTCTCATATTTCAACGATTCTTCGAAGACTTCTTCTTCACTTAAAATGTTAAGGAAGGTGTCGAAGATCAATAACGAAAGTGATGAATCTTGAGCTAGAGTGCTCCAGCATTCGTTTACACAACTAAAAAAAACATAATACATAAAAAAATCTCATTTTAAATATAAAATAATCAGTGAATTTTCAGTATAACGAAAATATTTCGTTACACTTAAAATTATATTAAATCTAAGGAAGATGACATATTTTGATTTCATTTTTAATTATCATATTACAACAGCATCAAAATAACCTCTTACAAGAATAGGATAATTTTTTGTCCATTTAAGGATACTGTAATGAACACAATAAAATTTGTCAAAAAAATGTTTCATAAAAAGTTTGAGGGTCAGCGAAACACCTTGAATGTCGCTTGTGAACACATCAGCCACACGCCAGGTCAAGGACGAACTGACTTTGGAGAAATATTGTGTCAAGTTGTAATATCATTCTTAAATTCGGATCAAAATATTTCGTTATACTGAGATCAGTCTTCATTACAATGAAAACATTTTATATGAAAGTTTTTCGGGGACAAGTTGAAGATTCGTTATACTAGGAATTTCATTACTTCGGTATTCGTTACAAAGAGATTTCACTGTAGTATGTTTCTTATTTATTAAATGGCTTATTTACAATGGTACTATGTTTTTCTTTATAGTTTAGTTACAAAGCATATGTGCATTTAAAAAAAATTATATTACTCACTTATCATATGGCAAAGGCTGCATCAGCAGAAAAGCCACAACCGATTTTGGGTGATGCTGGGTGAACGTCAGCATCGTGTTCAGAAGTGCAACCTTTCCTTTCATCTTCAATCTGGGCAACGTTGTCAATATACTCTTCATTACATCTTCGACGTTTTGATACAAATCGTTTCCTTTGTTCTTGAAGATATTATTCAGCACCACATTACACGCTAAGTCGGACGAATCTTGCATTTGCATACCGTCCAACAGATTTTCAGTCAAGATTATGATTTGATGATGCTGCACCTTATCGCCGATTATGTTCGCAACATTATCAAGCACTTTGGTCAATATCTTATCATCTGATGTGTCCATTTGATCTTTCAAATCTGACATTAGCTTCTCGTACTCCGGCTCGATTATGTGACCTTCATAAAGATCTATTATTTGAATGACTATTTTGATAGAGTCTACGGCTATTTTCCTAACTGCCGTACTCTCGTCCGTGCATCTAGGAACTAATCGACCAATTAACTGTCCGCTTTGGCTAAATCTACTAGGATTTTCATAGGTGAGCTTAATGTTTTTTATGAACGAATCTAAAGTTGATTGAGTAGCAATGATAGCAGCGTATCTTATATAAACGTTTTCATCGATCAACCATTGATCTAAGATGCTTAATATATCATCCAATGTGCTAGGGCAAGTCGATTGCACCATAAAATCATTGAGGAGCGAATTGAAAGATATTTTAATGTTCTCTATCAGATTATAAGATTTGCAATACTCTAATTCTTTATCAGTAGCTATTTTAGTGCTCAAGACTAATATAGAATGGAACACTTTTGAGCAAAGTATCTTTAAGACTACGTTCCTCTCTTCTGGATTCAGATACTTCTGTAACAATATCAATGAAGATAAAGCTTTGATGACGGCAGGAAATGCTTCAAAATTATTCGGATCAAATTCTTCTTCGGATATTTGATCCAATACTAAATTCAACAATTGCCAACGCTCCTGTAAGATCAGATTATTGTGCGAAATTGAATTAATTGCCTTTGCAATGAAATATAATGACGTCAACGCAGAATTTATAATCTGAACAGTAGAAGATTTGTTCTGCAATATATTAATAATCCAGTGGATTGATGTTCCACAGCCTTCCATGTACGTCCTCACTAGTTTTTCTAATACATTAACATCCAATAGCTCTTTAGCTACTTCTCCATAACATAGCGTGAGAATGTGCTTCGTATTATTCATAGTCATCTCATGTTTATGACTTTTTATAAAGCTGAACTTCAAAAACCTACTCGATTGCTTTAAATCTATAGCTTTACATAGCTCATCTAATTTTTCGATTATTTTAAATCCATGCTTGATCGAAGCAATGCCTAGAGCTTGAGCTAAATAGCTCTTCTCTCCTTCTACACTATTCGGTAAAGCATTAAAGAACACGTCCAATCTTTGATCTACGTTTTCAACATCAATCATATTACAAAGCAAAATAGCCAAGAATTTATATAGAATCCCCTTCTGTGCTATATTATGTTCGTTCTGATGTATCTGTTCTAAGATCTCATGCGAAACCTTCTGTATCCAATAGTTATCATTGACTAAAAACAAAGCGGATCGGAACAGATCTAAAACCATCGATTCCCATACAGTATTTTTAAACCCATTTGTCCCCAAATATGTAAACAAATGTCTCAAATCCAACTCCCAAGAGATGGCCAAGTCTTTATGGATATTTCCACAGTACTTCGACAAAAATGCCAATAGTCCATTAAACATTTTATTATCATAAGACCGATTCAATAGCGACAAACACCTAACAAAGATAGACTCATTGGTGGGCTTTTCTACTTTGATATCTAAAATCTTTCCATCTTCAGTTTCATCCGGCTGCAATAACTGAATCAAACATTTAATGATGATCGCCGTCGAATGATTATCTTTACTGCTCATCAGATATTTCAAGAGCAACGGCCAAAGTATCGGCTTAATATTCGTAACTGTAGACGATAATAAATATAAAGAACTTTCGTAATCGTTGTATAGATCGTTCATTTCTTTATTGTCGCTCGTTTGCGTCAGATTTTCACCAGAACTACAAATGATCTTCATTATGAAATCGATCAACACGCTATTGTCGGCTTCTAATAGGTTTTGTTTATAAGCCAAAGCAACCGTAGCTTTCAATATAATCCTTTTCATCTTGATACTGGTATCACTCTTGATCATTTCTTTCAAGAATGTGATAAAATTCGGCGCTACTTCTTTCTCGGACGATACGAGTAGATGCGTCAAAATGACAATAACCTTCATTTTATCTTCGTCATTATGTATCTTAGAACGATAATAGAGGAACTCGAGTGTACAGTTAGAAAAACTTGATACTAAAATATCGTAGCATCTTAAAGTTTCGAAATGATTTTTTATCTTTGGCGATTGATCGTAATCCGGTAGTGTTTGAATGTGCATAAATAGGTTAGAACTGATCGTTTCTACCATTGCCGACGTGAGCAAATTAGGAACTTGTATAGATTTAGTTAAAATGTACGATAAAGCTTGCGTCACGTAGAAAGAATCAAGATTGAGTCTTTTATATAAAGATAGAATAGTCGATATCAACTTTGGCATTAGTTCGGTATGTTTCTCAACTGTAATTAAATTGATCATCGGTCCCAAAGCTTGCAATACGTTGATTGTGACGGATGGTTCGTTCGAGTGGAGCCAATAATGGAATAGGACGTCATAACAAATCGAAAATTCTGTAGATAAAGAATCGAGTTTTACTTCCGAGTCTTTATTATTGCTGTTGTAATCGATGAAAGCAATCGAAAAATTGCCTAAAGCTGAAAATAAAATATTTATATTATTATTTTATATATTTTTGAAATAAAATCATTGCTAGAAAGATAAGATCAATAGATTTATATGTAAAATTATCATATTTATCATTGTGTTCCAATTAAATACATGAGTTTCAGATTTCGTAATTTTTTTTTAATTTTCTTCACACTTGACTTAGTTTGATAAGATACTCAAAATATTTTCTGACTTATATCTACTATTTTTTGTAAGAATTACCCAAAAGCCGGACATAAACAATGACCACCACAGACCATAAATCACTTTGGTCAAAACTTCTATAACCATTTGTCACCACTAAACAATGTATTGTACTCGTCTAAACAATAATAAATATATTGTCCCATTTGTAAATATTTAAAAAATTATAATCACAATCATGAGTCTAATACTTATTTTCAAGGACATCATTTCATTTTTTTCCAGGGGTAGGGGGGGAAGAAATTTGCCAGTCAGTGGTCGTTTTTTAATATTTCCATTTCATTAAGACTCGTAATATTTCAATATAAATGATGCATTTTTCTAGCCAAATTCAAACAGGTCCCTGATTAGAATCCATATCAAAAGCAATAAAATCGTGGCGTCGCCGTCGCAGTGGAAACGCTCGATTATCTAGCTTTCATATTAAGACTTTTTATAGCAATATTACATATCTAAACCGAATTTTGATCAATAGGAGAGCGTAAAAAACAATTATCCCTTTTCAGAAGTAAAACATCCACGTCAAAAGCAATAAAATCGTGTTGTCGCTGTAGAATTACATGCATTTTTTTAACCAAATTCAAGGAGGGGCAAATGACAAAAGTATTGATAAAATAAAATAACCATTATAAGGAAAAACTAACTAGTTAAAATCAGTGTGTAATTCCACATATGGATCAATTAATCATATCTTTATCGCAAAAACACAAAATTATTGTGTAAATATAGTAGGATGTAAAAGTTTTTGATTTGAATATCCACTAAAAAAACGTAAAAATCAAATGCACACTTAATAATTTTAATTTATAATCATACCATAAGCAAAAGCTTGTCTTAGCGGATCTAATTTAATCATTCCAAGAGTTGGTAGCATTTTTGCTAAGATGATCTTTATAAACGGAATCACTCCATTGATATTTGTGATTGCCAATGCTCCTAGTGAATGAGGAATTGTATAATGTGGTATTATACTTGGTTTCAAAATATCCATCACTGGTGTGATGACCTAATAAACATAAAAAATAAATTAAAAAACAAGACTTGACATAAAAAATTAATTAAATAACAAACCTTTTCAATATTGACGTTTCCTAAGGCCACCAATATTCCAGCTGCCGAAATCTGCACAGCCGGAACGTAATCAGTACTTGACGTCATTTCAGCTATCACAAACTCAATCAAAGAATCGATGGTACTCTCCTCTAAAATTGGCGCTTTTATCAAACAAATCTGCTCCATTGTGCTATAAGTAATGTTTTAATTAATAATTTTAAATTAGCATATACGCCATAGTAACTAACCTTAGAACGTTTCCGACATGATCGCTCTGAAGTTTCTTCTTGCTTTTTAAAAATTCGCAACAAGTCAATAAAACAATGTTTACGTCAGTCGTATTAGAAATTTTACATAACGATTTCTGCAAAGCTAAATTAACAGCTTCGCTCTTATCCAACATTGACTCGAGCAAAGCGTTCACGACCCCTGAAAGATATTAATGTTCAACTTCAATGATAAATTAATTGACATTACACTTAGTCAATAAGCGATGCATTATATATAGTAAAAGATAAGTTTATATTAGAAAAAAGTTTAGGATTCATTCGCTCAATTACCTTTAAATTCCACATTTGACTCTTCGGACTTCATTGCGAAGATTATCCCAAATCACTATTGTTCGATAGCAACATATCAAATGTCAAACAGTATTGCCAGTTGCAATATAATTACAACGTAAATAACACGTAATATTTTTCAAATGGCGATATTTCATATAATCGATGATTTAAAGATAATATATGTTATATAAGTAAATATATATTTATTTTTACCAACCTAAAAAGTAAAATCAAATTAATAAAGTTATTTTACAATAAGTAGAGAATAATATAAATGCTCATATTTACAAAGCTTAAAAATTTACATATGTGATTTATTATTAATAAATTCATATTTAGCATAATTTAAACTTTTTTCAACTTTCGTTTTTTACCACCCTAAGTTATTTTCTATAATAAAAAAAGCGTGCTAACTGCGGTTAGAAGAGATTCGAATAGCGACAACTGCAAACGGTCACCAGAAGGGTGTTATCAAATATGATAGTACCCCCCTGATAAAATTTTAAATATTGAAAAATCGTGATTTTCTTATAAGAATCAGTAATTTGTTGCTTCATTAGGTAATTTGTCGAAATTAAATTCTTGTGTCGTAAATAATGTTCGCAAAAATAAAAAAAAGCTTTACCTTAAACATGTAATTATGATTGTAAATTATTTTCAAGGATGTACCTTGACCGAATGACAGTGTATTGAAGTAATGTAATACTTTTAATTCTAGAGAATGGTGTTATACAATTTAGATTAAAAAACTATATTTTTTATCCTGCATATTCGACAAAAGTCGACGAGCTCTATTTATTGAAGCGACGATTTATGATTTTAAATCTATACCTACTAGAACAGGCCTGGGCAAACTTGTTGAAAGGCCAAATTAGGAATTCAAAATGAACGGCGGGCCGCAAGTGAAATACTATTTTTAGATATATATTATTTATTATTATGAAAAATAAATTTCGATATAAAAAAGTAATTCTCTTTAATGAGACTTTGGACGTGCGTACGTCTTGTTGACGTAGCGGTTGACCGCTGACTGACCGCTCACGCTCCGTCGCTCGCCTCCCCCTCTCGCCCCGCTACAGTACTCCCCTCCAGTGAACTAGCCGTGAGCAGTTCACGATTAAGGCGAACCCAAGATGAAATCCTGCAGGTGGCCGGGTATTCGTAGAGTCCTGGTCGGTCTTGATGTCGTGGGGGGCGGGCTGCGTAGCGTTGCTTGCTCATCCTCGGTTTCCGGGGGTAAAAAGTTGATCTCCGGCTGCAGCGGTGTCAATGAAGTCTCGTTCGATGGGGAAAAGTAGTGTCCCACGTAGCCTTCTTGTGTATCTTCAGGTTGGATGAATGCAGGCTTGACGCGATCTATTGACACTGCAACACTTTTATCCCTGATCTTTAGCATCAAGACCCTTTCCGTACGGGAAAGCACTTCGTAAGGTCCGTCGTAAGTTGGGCTTAACGAAGCTGCAGCTGCATCGCGTCGGACAAACACGCTCTTAGCTGATGCCAGGTTCTTAAAAACAAACGTTGGTGTGCTTCCATGCTGACGAGGATTCTTAGGGCGTAGAGCTGCCATCTTAACACGTAAGTTGTCGACGAAATCTTGCGGTTCGTTAGGCGTAGCTCGAGTGCCCGCTGATACGAACTCGCCTGGCAACGAGAGTGATTGTCCGTATACTAACTCAGCGGTTGATGCTCCTAGGTCGTCTTTCCATGCCACCCTGATCCAAAGTAAGACAAGTGGCAGGATGTCCGTCCATTCTTCTCCGTTGTGGCAGGTTATGGCTGCTTTCAGTTGCCGGTGAAAACGTTCCACCATGCCGTTCGCCGCTGGGTGGTATGCCGTGGTTCGAATGCGGGCAGCACCCGTCAGACTCCTTAGTTTCCTGAAAAGTGAACTCTCAAATTGCCGGCCTTGATCAGTGGTAATTCTTACCGGCGCGCCAAATCTCGCCACCCAACCGCTGAAGAAAGTCTTGGCAACCGTCTCTGCTGTTATGTCAGCGATGGGGAATGCTTCCGGCCATCTCGTAAAGCGGTCCACGCATGTGAGCAGGTACTTGAAATCCCCAGATATTGGTAGCGGTCCCACTATGTCCACGTGGACATGCTCGAAGCGGTTCGTCGGTGCCTCGAAGGTTCCTAAGGATGCGTGTATGTGTCTGTTTACCTTAGAACGTTGGCACGGTATGCAGCTTCTAGCCCAGTCACGACACTGTTTCCGCATGCCCGGCCAAAAGTAGCGTTCGGTTACCATCTTGACAGTTGTGTTCGTCCCAGGATGTGCTAATCCGTGTACCGAGTTGAAAACTGACCGCCGGTACTGCTCGGTGATGTACGGGCGCCTCTCGTTGCACCAAATACTTGCACCCGACACGTGCCAAGGTAATCGCTGTCGATTGAGCTGCGGCTAGGTCGTCAAAATTGATCGCAGCAGTCACAGCCTCCGTTCTTGATAATGCATCTGCGACCGTGTTTTCCTCACCGGGCACGTAATGTATATTAGTCGTAAACTGTCCTATGAAGTCTAGGTGTCGGAATTGGCGCGGCGAGCACTTGTCAGCCTTCTGATCGAGGGCGAACGTCAGCGGGCGGTGGTCGGTGAAGATTGTAAAGTTTCGCCCCTCGACCATGTGCCTAAAATAACGCACTGCTTCGTACATAGCCAATAGTTCGCGGTCGTACGTACTGTATTTCCGTTGGGCCGAAGAGAAGAAAGCTAACGGTTGCCAGCCCCTCATGGAAGTTTGCTGGAGGACTGCTCCCACGGCTACGTCTGATGCATCGGTGAATAGCGCTAGTTTCGCCTTAGGGTCCGGATGGGAGAGTAACGTAGCCTCGGCGACGGCGCGTTTGCAGTTCTCGAACGCACTTTCAGCGGTCGAGTTCCATTCGATCGGCGTCTGGTCATTTTTTTTTACTCCGGTCAGCAATTGGTTCAGCGGCGCTTGCGAATCAGCGGCTTAACGTATGTGTCGCCGATAAAAATTCACCACGCCTAAAAATTCCCGCAATTGCCTGATTGTTCGCAGTTTTGGGAATTCGCTAATGGCCGTCACTTTTTCAGTCACTGGTCGCGTGCCGGCTGCGGATACGCTATGGCCAAGAAACGTTACTTCCGAAGCGGCAAACACACTTGGACGCGTTGATCAGCACTCCGTGATCCTTCAATCGCGTAAACACTTCGCGCAAATGTCGCTGGTGTTCTTCGACGTCCTGCGAGGCGACTAGAATGTCATCTATGTATGCGTATGCATAATCGAGCCCTCGCAAAACGCCATCGATGAACCGCTGGAAAGTCTGGGCCGCGTTTCGAAGTCCGAATGACATCATAGGGAATTCGAAGAGCCCGAACGGCGTGATAATCGCCGTCTTCTGCACATCTTCGGCTGCCATCGGAATCTGGTGATACGCGCGCATCAGATCTATCGACGAAAATATTCTTTTACCACTTAGCTGGCTTACGAAGTCTTGAATGTGCGGCACCGGGTAACGGTCTGGTACCGTGCGTGCGTTACGCGCGCGATAGTCTCCGCACGGGCGCCATTCTCCGTCTTTCTTGGGAACGAGGTGCAAGGGAGACGCCCAGCTGCTCTTCGATGGCCGGGCAATGCCATCACGTACCATCCTGTCGAAAGCGGTTTTCGCCTCCCGCATCTTCCTGGTGTCAAGGCGTCGCGGTTTAGCAGTCACCGGCGGTCCAGGTGCCGTCGTTATGTAGTGGACGGTATCGTGTTTAACGCGAGCGTTTGGCTGTCCATCGGGTCGGGTTATTTCCGCGAACTCGGTGAGCAGCGCGTGGAACTGCGACCGGTCGGAAACAACATGGACTTCCTCCGCAGCGTTTCGTCCAATGGATCTCCCTTTCGTCGTCGAGCGAGCGGCTCCATCAGTGAGTGTCGCGCGTTTCAAATCTACGATGAGGTGGAAATGCGACAAAAAATCGGCCCCGACGATGGGCCTAGTAACGTCAGCCACAACGAACTTCCATACAAACGCTCTTCCTAACCCAAAGTCTAATTTGAAAGTTCGCTGGCCGTATGTCTTGATTTTGGCTCCATTGGCCGCGAAGAGCTCGTATCTTGTGGGTTCGATGACGTCGGCTGCGCGGCGAGGATAAATCGACACTTCCGAGCCTGTGTCGATCAAGAATCGTCCACCCGATCGATTGTCGCTGACGATAAGGCGGCAAGATATTTCGAGGTCGTTTTCCGCCGTTAACGACTCTCGCTGTCGTTTCCCGCCGCTCTTCGGGATTTGTTCCAAGCGCACGGGGGACGGCATCGTCTCGCTGCGCTTCCGTGCGTGCGGTGGAACCAGCACAAGTCGTTTCCGTCGGCGTCTGCGCATGCGCGTCGCTCAGCTGCCATCTTGTTTTGCGGTGCGCGCCGTCCGCCACTGCTTGCCGCATCGACGTATTTTTCGCGAGAATCCTCCATCCCCTCTGCGAGCAGTGCGTCGGCCAACTTCGCTACCATCTCCAGCCTGGCGTCGTCATTGACTGTCGCGTGCGTCACCAGGAGGCTGAGTACGCTGGCGCGTACGCGTTCGGGCAGTTTCCGAACCCACGTGTCGCTGACCAGCTCCGACAGAATCGCGCTTCCGACGTAAGTTCGCATCTGGCGGAGCAGCTCCGACGGCTTCCTGCCCTCCATCGGCGTCTCTTGCATCTTTCGTAGCCGCTCTACGAACGAAGGTGCGAACGCGTCGAGGAGCCGCTTCTTTATCGTAGTGTACGGCAACTCGGAATCCGGCGCGAGTATCAAATCCGCGACCGCAGCGAGTGCCTTTCCGCGCAGTCCGCCAACTAGCACGTCGAATTTTTTGCTCTCGGTAAGCGCTTTCCTAGACCGGAAAACAGCTTCCATCTGCGCGAACCATAATTCACAATTGTTTATCTTAAATGGCGGAAAACCGCCGCTCGCTTCGAACTCCATTCTGCGCGTCACCAGTTTGCGCGCGCCTACGTCTTGTTGACGTAGCGGTTGACCGCTGACTGACCGCTCACGCTCCGTCGCTCGCCTCCCCCTCTCTCGCCCCTCTCGCCCCGCCACAAGACGAATGATACTGTTTAATATCTTTCAACATTTTTTAATTTCCTATATTAATTTTGTAGTTGAGATTCTTAAAATTGCATGTAAATGTTCAGTAGTGATGCTTGATCGTAAAGTAAAAAGTTTTTATTGAGATTCATGATTTAAAATGTTTGTTCACATATGTAGATTGATCCAAAAATAATCAACATTTTTCGAGCTAAATCTTTAAGTTGGTTGAATTTGTCAGAATAAAGAGTGTTGTAAAATTGGCAGATTTATTCAAGGCGGTGAAATTTTCTTAAATCAGTATCACACTGCAGATAAATAATCGCAAGTTATCGCTCTATTGGGACACTATCAATATGTATTGAAAATTGATCGCGTACTATTGCTAAACCTGTTCTCAATTTTTTGGAATTCATCAAATCTTTATTGAAAAATCGTCACTCAAAGCGTTAATTATTTCACCATATTCTTCAATTTATATTCTGGTAACTTCAGCAACTTCATTGTCGGAAAGCGGCTTACCATTTAAATCAATAAATGCTCAAGGAACAACTTGAGTTTTAATTAAAATCCATTCAAACTTTTTACCATATCATGGCGATATAATTTTTTCTACTGTAGTTGTAACATTTTAACAAAAAGTTTGCTCTTTTTTACGACCAACGGGCGTAATAACATTATGCATTTGATTTTTTTAAAACTGAACTGTAAAGATATTACTAAAAGGGAGCAATTTATTAGAATATTATTTTAAGAGATATGTGAATTTAATTGTTTTTACTCCATAAAACGAATTTTTTGTACAATTATGTAAAGTAAATCTTTTGATGTTTTTCATCGGAAAGGGGTTCACTACCGAGAGTTACTCATGAAGTGATTACTGTTCTAATCAATGCTTACTCATACCTAGCCTGTCCAATAGTAATACACAAACAATTTATTATATGGAACAAATATTTTATATATTGTTCATTGAAATTTTTCTTTTATTAAAATACTACATAAATATGTTATAATATTTAACATAAAAAAATTCACAAGATCATTTAGATTTATTGTAAATGTGATTTTGCTTTTTTCAAAATAAATATAACATATTCATTATTTAGTGATTTATAATATTCTAGACTTTTTTATGCAATGCGCGTATGTAAATTAAGAAAATCACAATAAAAAGTAAATTTTATTACTAATTTTGGATAAAAATATTAAAAAACCGTAATTTATCGTTAAAAACATTTTATTAAATGAAATATTTTACATTTTTAAAATTTCTAAGAAATATTTATTATATGGCTGTACATCTGCATGTTAAGGCTAGTGACAGTTGCGAGTGGCAACATTCGTGTTTGGCGTCTGTCGCCGGTCAATTGTCATATTTGCACAAGAAATGTAAATTTTGAATTAAAAATGAATCTAGTCGTAGATATGTGTCGATTTTGCATGGCCAAAGACAATCTGTCGAACATTTTCCAAACTTGCGACGAGTTAACAATGGATTACAAGGCTGTGCAATGCAATTTAATCAATGTGTGTATATAAATTATTTGTCTTCCTTAATAACATCTGTTATCTTAACTATTGTTAATATTTTAGACGGAGAAAGACGACGATCTTCCTCGATATGTGTGTAAAGTGTGCAAGTTCAAAATACACTTTTTCTACGAGTTCAAACTGCAATGCGAAATGACCAAGTTGAAACTGAAGGAGCTGTTAAATTCTAGAGAGTTTAAATCAGAAGTTGAAGTTAAATGTGAGGCGGACGATAATAAAGATGAGATAGACGTCAAATGTGAATTTGACGATATAGCTGATTTTGGTTCGACCAGTGCTAAAGAAGATTTGGAGGAAAATTTCGAAGATTTAGTAGAAGTGGATAAGGTTAAGCGTAAGAAATATAAAATTAAAAGAGACAGAACTAATAAGAAGCGTTTTAAGACAAAACGAATGAAATTTGGGAGTAATATTGTATTAAAAAGTGATACTGTTAATACGCCTATATTGACTAATTATGTTAAATCTGAAAAGTGTGATGCTAAACCGTTTCAATGCGAGTTATGTGGACAGACGTTCAGATTGAAGAGCGTTTTAAAGAAACATTTGATGACACACACTAGTGAAAAATTGTTCGGTTGTCCCATTTGTCCAAAGAGATACACCAGAGAAGAACATCGAGTAGTACATATGAGAATGCATGCCGGATATAAGCCGTATATTTGCGAAATATGCGCAAGGTCATTTACCAAGAATCAAGATTTGATCCGGCACAAAAAGATTCATAGTGACGAGAAAAAATATTCCTGTTCTAGATGCGATAAGAAGTTCAAAAGATCTGGTGATGTTCACACTCATATGAGAACGCATACTGGACTCAAACCGTTTAAATGCGTAGATTGTTCCAAATCATACGCTTCACGTAGTGGACTCAAAAAACATATTTATAAGTCTCAGTGTAAAAAATATCCTGATATGAAATGTGTTGAGAAAATTGATACTGTCAATGACTTAAATATAGAGAATAAAGTACTTTTATAAAATATGTTTATTTTAATAATTACAGTAGTAATCGCGTTGATATATCGTTTCCATTCTCTTTCTTGTTAGCTATCCTGGAACCGAATTGCATCGCTCGCTTTTGGAATACGGCTGCTCTCGAGAGTCCTAACTTTAAAGCCGATAGTCTAAGAATCATCTTGTCGCCTGATCCAGGTTTACATTCATCACTGGGATAACATCTGAAACAAATTAATTGGTGTATATTTTTTTTAATTCCACTGCATAATAAAATGTTTGCTACAAAAGTAAGATAAATGAGGTTTTGTAGGTAAAAACTAATGATGTTGCATAGATGAATTTGGAATTATAAATATTTATTTATTGTAAAATGATGACAGGCATTAGCACAATCAACAATTACTGTAGTGTGACAATATTTTAGTAATTATAAACTATTATTACAGCTTAAAGTCAATAGATTTAACTGTATACAACCTAGCTCAAGTATATTTTAATTATTTATTAATTATGGAAGACGTAATATGTGATAGTCGATCAGAAAATTACAATTAGAAAACACTAGGAGGCATTTGACCTCGGGTCATTCAAGTATTGATGGCAAATTTGTTATATTAGTAAGTTATGTTATTTTTTTACTTTTGCCATGGTTTCAAGTTTAATGCAAAATTGACGAAGTCCTCATCCAAATAAGGCATTCTCGGTTGGCGACCGTGATAGCTTATCACTCGGTCGTCTCTGGCCAAATTCCTGGATGCTATTCTCTGCCAATCAAATTGTAATTCAGCTTCTAAATTCTTCCAGCCGTTTCTTCTGAATTCGTTTCTGTGTCTTGTATATCCTCCGAATAATTCATCAGC
Source organism: Plectrocnemia conspersa (assembly GCF_051122295.1). NCBI lineage: Eukaryota > Metazoa > Arthropoda > Insecta > Trichoptera > Polycentropodidae > Plectrocnemia > Plectrocnemia conspersa. Next base: position 6,790,669 of record NW_028277175.1, on the reverse strand, counting down.
TCCAATTCCTGTCAGTAATATCTATAAAAATAATCGATTCAGTATAAAGCATAAAAATATTATCACCACATTTACTCACCCTGCATGTAGATGTATATTCGGAAGACATTCCTCTGGCTCCGAACCATAAAGTACAACCCAAACTCTCATCGAGAACAGTTTGACGCGGATATATCAAATCGGCAATGATCTCCTTTTGTTTCTCGTAAAGTTCTTCTCTATGAACGTTCACTTCGACAAAGTTCCAAGTCCTTTGAGGGAATAAACTCTTCAGTTCTTCTAAAGATTGCTTTGAAGTGATACGATCGGGCGTATCAAATTTTGCATCCGTATCCTTAGTAAATGCTACATTTATAAGATCGATACTCTCATTTGAAGGGATATGCCTGTGAGCTAAAGCGGCTAATATGGTACAATCTAGACCGCCAGAAAATAATACACCGACACTCGAATGCGTATCGCACTTTACTCTTCTCGACACACATCTCTGACAAAATCCAGGCTGAGTAGAAACGCGATATTTAACACTGTTTGATAAATGTTCAATTAACGTATCGATGAAGTTTAAAATGTGACTTTCTTTCAACATGTAGTTTAAGAAAGAAATTTGATTATGATTTTCAGAAGCTGTCTTTTCTAGTAACTGTATGAATGTGCGATCCTAAAAATAAAAAAATTAAGATCAATAGCAAAAAAATGCTTCATCACGAAAAATGCACCGGCTTACATCGCAGGATGTATTTTATAATTAAAATTATTAACCTCTTCATCAATAGTCGACGGAGTGAATTTAACATTTTGCTTTAATAAATCACAATTAGCGTCTGGTAACCAATTTTTAAGGTTAACAGAATTGATGTCATCACTATCGTCCCAAGAGTATTCCGTAATGATATTACTTTTTAAGCACAATGAATAAATTTTTCCAACTGGAAGTTCTACGGCCGATCGATAGCTTCTGGCTGTTGATTAATCAAAACATATAAGACAATATTTTACAAGCAATTATTATTGCAATTATTAAATTACATAATACGCTGCTGATTATAAAATAATCTTCATTCTTATACACCAATAAACTACGTCTTCCAATGCGATCTCGGCAAAAATATAACTTATTCTCTATCTTATCTAAGTAGATGAAACTATACGGTCCATTGAGTGTCTTCAATGTGGATATAACATCCTAAAAAACAAAAATTAATTAAACATAATTCAAACAAGTAAGTAAATATAATATTGTATTATACTAACATTACTTTTAAGACGATCGTTTAATACTTGTGTGTCACAAGAGTCTCCGACCCATTCAGTATTAAACAAATCACCATTAAATAACAGTGTGCCTTTATCTGAATCTATAGGTTGTATATGTGGTTCGTTTCCTTGCATCCACAATGTATGACCGCTCATTTCTATAGTGTTATTTGAATTAGAGTCATCCTGATTTATATTTAGAATAATATCTTTGGATATATCGGGTCCTCTACATTGCAACAATTTAAGTAGATTTGCGTCCTGTAGTAAAAATATAACGTTAATGAACAAGTATGTTTATTACTTTATACCAAAAATAAATTAAATTACTTCTTGAAAGTGAGATGTAACTGTGTTGTTGACTGAATAAATATATTTGCAAAAAATCCCACACATTTTAAACGATGATTTGTCTCAGAATATGATATTTTTTTATTACATTTGTTGCATGCGATTTTGAGACATAAACGTCAAGTGAATCAAATATAGTGCTGCCATTACAAATATGTTTTTTGGATAAAATTAAAATTAAAAATAAGATGAATTAAAACGTCATATGGTCTTGATACATAAATACCTAAATTAAAATTTGACACCTGACATACTAAAGTTTATAACAAACACAAAATGTTTTATGGTAGGAACGGCTAAACTTTGCGGCAAATTTGTTGCTATTTTTAAATTTATTAAGGCGGCTTCCATAAATGATGTCAGGTTTTTCGTGAGTTTTTTACCCTTCTTTCCCCATGTCACAAGATGTCATTGAGCCAGACTCCTGTTTGTTTCACACTCCCGCAATTCCGCTAACCCCCCTCCCTCATAAACTTATAACATAATTTATGGAAGCCGCCTAAAATAGATATAATTACAGACATGATCTAAATGCAAAAACATGAATTACTGGTCTTTATTATTATACAAAGCACACATACAGTAAATGCATTTAAAAATAAATTGACGCTCTGGAAATCGTATACGGGGAAAGATAATTTATCACATTTCCCATATTTAAGAGTGGTAATAGACAATTAGTGCGGTTGAAATACTATCATTTACCAGTTTGCCATGCATTTAGATTCCTTATTGGAAGAATTTAATACCATATTTGAAGAATTCTTATTTTTTTTATTAATCCCTTCTCTTACACAGAGGACGATTAGACTAATAAAATCGAAGCATATTTTGATGTTTTCAATAAGGAGGACTTATTGCTATAAATATAACTAATACCACTAAATCAACGATAACGAAAAAAATCTGGAATTTAGAGAATAGAAATAGTCAAGCATATGCGCGTCGACATATACTTGTGCATGTTGGTTTTCTAATTTGATATACAATACTTAAAAACAAAGTACTGATCAAGCCTCACTGACGCTCATTTAGATCAATGTCTAAGAACTGGGAATTCAACTAACATGCCACATTGCAACGTGTTGGCAGCAAATATCGCATTTTTATTCAATTTTTATATGTTTTTTCAATTAAAATTAAACTTTATGATACAAAAATATTTTCACATTTATATATTATTTCTCCCTCCTCTTCCTTCCACGGTGCCCACCTTACTCCCGCATTTATAAAATATACCTATTTATTATACATTAATATTGTATGTATAATAACATAAAAGTGTAAGTGGCATGTATGATATGTCATATATAAAAATACTTTTGCTCTTCATTAAAGGGTTTTATATTGTACAGGTTGAAATTCGGGTCAATTTTATAAAGTTACCTTGCTATTTATCTATGAGATTTGGTGAAGTTATATCATTTCAAAGAAGAGATTGATGGAGATTATATTTGTAATATTCATTATTCTGATAGTTTAGACATAATTCTATGCAATATTTGTACACATGATTTAAAAAAATTATAAGTTTAAGCTTTATTGCTAAAATAAAAGTAAATCACAATACGATTTATTTTAATAATGCGCAATTATTATTTTTAACTTTTCCAGAATGTAAAAAAAAGCAATTTAAGTTAAAAATGTTTATACCAGTATATTATTAACTTTAACCTATTGTCCACCTTTTTTGTGCATGGAGGTCATAAAATCAGCAAAAAATTGTTTTTATGAATTTTGAAATATAGCAACACTAGCTATTGGTTATTGATTACTTTTGACATTGATGGACACTCTGTGTAGCGTTTAAACCAAATACGTCAGTAAAACGTCGTTGACGTTTGCTGTCATCTTATTTTAGATACATTATTATGTATTAAAATTGTTAAAATGTCATTTTCTTACTTAACTGATAGTATTAAAAGAGGTATGTAGTTAATAAACTTAATTTCTATTTACAATTTCATCCATATTGGTCATTTTTCAGAAATAAAACTAGAAAAAGAAGATGAATCGTTCGATTCTATGATTTTAGCTAATTGTATAGTAAAGGTGAATATATATAAATAATTATTTTATATAAAGAAGCATATAATATCCTTCATATTGTTGATTTTAAGCGTGCACCTCTACGAACAGAGTACGATAGCAATGAGGAATCAGAAGATAAGATGGAAATAGGCAAGAAAAAATTGAATTTAGCTTTAAGAATCATATTCTATTATTTATAAATGATTTATTATATGTTTTCAGATGTGAATGCAGTGAAAGATGAAACAGATATTATTTGCACCCAACAATCTTTGCACAAAAGCAGTATGATTCCTTTGCGGAGTTCTTATTCGGGTACAGACATGTCACATGTTTATGAACATGAAAAAATGTGTGCAAAAACATTTATATTTGAACCTCAACCAGTCGGTCGTATGAAAAGAGAAACTTCATTTAACTTTAAGTGCGAACAATGCTCCAAGGCGTTTAAGACTGAATACATTCTTGCGCATCATGTAAAAGAACATAAATATTCTGACGGTTTTAAGTGCGGCGAATGTGGAAAAATATTCAAGCAAAAAGCTTATTTGAGGCTTCACATGCGTACGCATGATGAGTCTGATCGCCACGAATGCCAAAAATGCGGAGTAACTTTGAAAAACAAATTGACTTTTCAACGTCACAGGAATAGCTATTGTGATTCTTATCGCATTGAATGCAACAAATGTCAACTAATATTCAAAAGCAAATTTCTATTCACATCGCATAATAAAGAGGTACATGGCGATTACGTCAACTTGAAGTGTAATAAGTGCGGAATGCAGGTAACGAAGAAACGTATCCTTAGTCAACATCTTAAACATTGCTTCGGTTCTAAGAGCTTAGAATGTAACATGTGCGGAACTATTGTCAAATCGAAGCAAAACCTTATGAGACATATCACAATTGTTCATTTAAATCCTAATTACCTTAAATGCAACAAGTGCGATAAATATTTTAAGGATCAACGCTATCTTAAGAGGCACCATACTGTCGTTCATAGCTTTCCTGATGGCTTGGATTGCGACAAGTGTGGAAAAATATTAAGAACTAAACAAACCCTATTTAATCATATGGCGAATGTCCATCAGGAATCTTATAAATTTGAATGTGACATTTGCGGTAAAACATTCAAAACTAAACAATGTCTCTTCATACACATATCTGCTCATAATACTTTACTCGACTATAAATGTGACGTTTGCGGAAAATCATTTTTAACTAAAGTTTCACTTTCGCGTCACGTAAACATACATAATACACATGACACATACTTTGCCGATGTATTAAAATATGAAAAACTGAAGTATCAAAATTAAATCAATACCTATTTAATTTAAAAATATTTTTTTAAATGCTACCATAGAAAATACCGAGAAATAATGTTTCAGAAAAGGTAGACGATTGAAAAAACTAGAATTATAAAATACATAATTTATCAATAGAATAGTTCCAGTTTTAAAGTACAGTGTTTTAATCTCAAATTAAATGTTATACAGTGAATGTTAGTTGATATTATACTCAAAATATGAATCACTTATGTAAAGGATCGAGTCTCTCAAAGTTAGCTCAATCCTTTTTAGTATAGTTTACTTTTTTTCCTATCTAAAGAATATAACGTAAGATTTCAACATTAAAACATATTAACGTACAAAAATTATAAACTGAAACGAAAAGGGAAAATAAATATCCCTCTCTACTCTATTATAACATTATGCTAACAAAAGTTAATTATACAATTATAATCGGTGTTCATCTATGTTATATGGAAATAAAATGAATGTAACAATATTTGATTATTATTGTTTTTAATTTATTTGGTAGGGGGTAAATTTTTTTAGTGTATTTGGCACCCACTTATTTGCGTATAAATATTTATTAACATAATTTTGCCTATTAAAAGCAATCTAGAGATGTCACATTTATTTTTATTATATAAATAATTAATTGATGAAAAATATATAAATGATAAAATGATTATTTATATTTAGAATATGCCTTTTGATTTTATATTCTAAATTAAATAAATTATTTAATTAAATGTTACATCATATAATAATACTTTTATACGTTAGTGGGGTAATATCGAACATGTTTTTAATTAGAATTGTGTATTGGGATACGTAAACTGGTTAGAATTGAAGACTGAATTCTAAACACGTGTCTTTGACTAAGTTCGGCGCATTATGATCGTTTCGCAAGGTCGGTCGGAACAGACTGCTTGTAAAACATTGACATTTCCGAACGCCGATGACAGTGTTTACGAACGCATGGATAATTCACACATCTCTATCTTCGGTTTTTTTGTTTGATTTTGCTGATAGCATGTGCTTGGGAGTCTTATGTTTCAAAAAGAAATTCACACAGTCCTGTTACTCATTACATTAGAAATGGATCAATAAATATTTTATGCGGTGAATCAAAAATCGATGCTGTTGAAAGTATTTCATACGCCTCTTGTCGATAGATTTAGTAAAAAACTGTAATTGAACGACAGGAGAGCGTTTATTTGCAAAAAACTGCAAAAGTCAGCGATAGAATTATTCGTGAAGGCTTTTGCTTCCGAAGATCTTCTTACATCGTCTTCATCCAGTAGTACTCGTAATATTGGACGAAGAAGTACTTGTCACTTTTGTTCATCGTGTTTTATTTGTTACAAAGCTGTGTGTCGAATGCATAAAGTAATAAAATGCCCCGATTACTAGGCATTTAGAATTTTTTTAATTTATTATTTTTGTATGTTGTATGTTTATAGATGTATGTTTTATCTTAAGTAATATAAGTTTATTTTTAAAGATACGATTTTTATTATTTATTTTTCAATATAATTGTTTGTAAAGAAAAAAATAAAAAAAATATGTTGTGAACGTGTGAGAAGCTGCGCGTTCTTGACGTTATCGGGTTGTGTGCGTGTATAAACAATGATAAAAAAGTATAGCGTTGTCTTTTTCTACGCCCGATTAAAAAAATTTCGGTCTCTCGAAAGTTAAAAAGTGTTTTGTGCCGATTTAACCCCAATAGAAAAGATCGTGGGATTATAGACAGAGCAATAGTCTAGTATAAATATTAGAGTGTTAGGACTTTTAATCAAGGAAGTGATGCCGGTACAGAATGAGAAATCATTGTTTTTCATTGAAATTTACCTCAGGAAAATTTGTGTGCAAAAGTGTTAAATGCAATTTTTATTGATCTCAAGGGTTAAATCATCGGCAATTTGAAGATTTTTTAATAGATATGCAAAGTGAATTTGGTGATGTTATTTTAAATACTGAACTTCGATGGTTAAACCGATGTACGATATAAAAAATGAGATAAAATTGATTTTATAGATGAAGGAATACTTCTTTTTACGATTTACCGAGTTGCTTCTCAGGTTTTCATTTGCAGCCAGCCGCGAAAAAAGATTGCTCGGCACTGAACTAGATGAATGCCAGTGGACATCCGTGCGATCACTATTGTTAATAATTTGAATAAGTATTTAAACGTTTTTTTACATTTATTTGCTGTTTATAATCATTTGTTTTTATAATCGTGTCATATATTTTTACCAACACTGGCAACATTGCCAAATGTCATTCGCTACACTACACGTCGCGAGGTGAGGGATTGTTTATTATGCTTACTTAACCCAATAGTTTTAGTGTTTACGAATAAACAACTTAACCGGCATATGTTTTGCTTACTTTCAGTGATAATCAATTGCCATAATAACAAATGTGAACAATCAGACCAAAATGGAGGGTAAAGATAGCGAACAACCGGCGCCTGATGAAAATGAAGAAGTGGTCGATAACAAACCTGCCTTAATGGAGTATGTCAATGATTTAGAGCAAAGGTTGAAGATCAGGGCGGAACTTAGACAGCAGAACTTGACCTGCGTTAGACCGCCAGAGTCACACTTCTCTAAACTCGATTCAGGTTTAAAAAAAAATACAGCGTTTGTCAAAAAACTCAAAACGTTTTCGGCTGGACAAGTCGATGCTTTATTAAAAGACATAAATAATCTAAATCTGACTAAATATATATCAGAAGTAGCCACTGCAATATCGGAAGCCAAATTAAAGTTGTCTGATATAGCGGCTGCTGTTAAACTGTGTTCAGTTCTTCACCAGAACTATCAAGAGTTTTCGCAAAACTTTTTCGAAGACTGGCATAAGATATTATCGTTTAAAGTCTCGGATAAGATTGCAAATTCTTCAAAGTTGAGAGTCGATCTTAGGTTTTACGGTGAATTGATATCGTGCGGTATATTCAGCAATAAAGTCGGTCTTCCACTGCTCGGCAACGTGCTCACAGTTCTCATAAATATGGACAAAGAAGAGCATAACAATATACCGATACTGTTATCATTCTGTAGGCACTGTGGTGAAGATTACGCTGGCTTAATGCCCAAGAAGATGAGAGAATTTGCCAAAGTATGTACTGTATATACATTTGTCATTCAATTTTATATGATTCATTTAATATTATTGTTTTAGGAATATGATGTAGAGATTCCTAGGAGTACGTTCTTACCGGCCGAGAAGCAAGTCGGAGTGAGAACACTTTTGAAAGATTATTATTCATCTTTGGTGCGGCATTTGACTGGTTCACGTCAACAATTGCAATGTATTCACACTGCAAATCAAAGGACGCTTCATACGAGAGGAGAGTTATCGCAAGAACGAAAAGATCAATTAGAGCTGCAGCAGGTAAAATATAAAATTTAAATAATATACATATATATCTTCGGCTTTGAAGAAGACGTCGCAACATAGCTAAAAATTTCATAAAAGAAACATTTAATGTTTTTATCATTTTTGAAAAATAAATTGTTATATAATTAATTTAGCTAATATTATAATAATAATTAAGTAAATAAATATTATAATAATAATTTTAATAAATAAATATGATAATATAATTTTAGAAGCTAATTTTTATAGCTTTTTTGTTATCAAAATCTCGAATGACAGAGAAGTCCAAGTTTTCAGCAATTTAGTTCAATATATAAAATTAATATAATACAAATTAATCAATACTAAAACATATTTTTCCGATTTAACTACAATAATTAATAAATTAATATATTTAATTAAATAATTTAATGCTCATTTTAATATATATTTAATTAAATAAGTTAATGCTTATCTGTTTAATTAACTGACGATTATAAAATCAATTCTAGAAAAATAAATCAAAACAAACAAGTTTTTTTAATTTAAATTAATAGACATTTATTACATTTAAATTATTTATTTAAATTATTATTAAATGAATATATTTAGTCAAATAATTTAATGGTAATTAAATATAGTTGAATTATATTATATAAACCTTTGAAAATTATATTTATAAGATTGTGTTACTATTAGAAATTAGTCAATTCTAAAAAATATTTTTCAGATTCAACTACATCTAAATTATTTACTTTTAACGTCAGTAAAATTCGCATTGCAATCCAAATATTTGGATATAAATCTTGCAAGCTGCGTTGGTTTATAAAATTTATTTAAATTTAGGGAGTAATCTGTTATCTGAACCGTTAATATCACATTTTGAATTTAATGTATGTTAAACCTATAAATTTATACAAAATTTAAAGAAGCTCTTCCTTTTCTAGTATTATATTTACATTATACAAAAATCCTTATGTACCTAAAAATTCACATAATTGCTGAAACCTTTCTTTTATTGACTTCAATAACGTATCCAAAAGTTGGTTGAAAAAGTCAACTTCTAATTTTTTCTGCACTAACGATCAACAGCTCTCTTGTACTCTCATCAAATCGATTTTTCACTCGCTTTATTATTTTTAAAGGCTTAAATATTGTCTCAATTTGTAATTCTTCTGCTAAATATTTGGGTGTAATAATAGCCTTTTTCACTTATTTTTTTATATTCATTTACACAAAAACAACAATTTTTTAACATATCAGTGCATATAGATGTTCTTTTATGTGAAAAAGGACGTCGTACCAAATGCCAAATCGTTTTCAGATGCCTTTCATATTTGATCCATTATCATAACTCTATTGAATCACTGACAAAAACCCATAAAAATGCTCCTTAACTTCTACTCTATCAATCGATAAGTCCATAAATCTAATGGTAAGAGACACTTGTTCTTAACGAGAAATATTGGGTGCACAATCAGCTATGATAAAAGGCTTTACTTATAATTACGTTATTTACCTTTTTCCACAATAATGATCCGAAATTTCACCTTTTATTGTGAGGGATAAATTATTTTGCATTATAGGATCGAATTTTGCAAACATTTGCACTAGCACTAAGAATTTTCCATTATGAGGCATATATAATTTATCTGAATTTACCCTAAAAGCCATATTATTTGCCGATATGTACAATATAACATTCATTAATCGAAGAAAATTTTGCCATCGTAATTTTTTTTGTTCTTCTCTGTCTATAATTTACCCTGTTTTGAATCTCAATTCGGTTTCAATACATTGCTGATAATATTTTATATGTAAGGTACTAGTTTTGTGAATCCTTATTGTTGCAATTAAACACTCATTCATTGAACTTTTCATGGACTAACATGGAATTGGATTTGTTATCAAAAAGCTTGCAACAGAAATAAAGTATAGAATTTTTAGAAGCTGAATAAATCAACCATCGACAGGAAATAGTTTCACTATTTGATGATAAGAATTTGTAAAAATGTCGACTATTTTCATCTTTAGGAAATTTGTCAATGTTAATTTGAAATGAGCCAGTTTTTATTAAATGATCAATAATATTATTATTACAGATAACTGGCCAATTAATATAATCTGATAAATACTGGGTGTTTTTGATTTATCTACGATATTTTTTATCTATTGTATAATTATTACTGACAAGAGAAATATTAACTTTGGTCTGTTGATTTTGCGCCGATTGTGAAATATTGACATTGAGGTACTTGCGATTATTTTATCTAAAAGAACCAGGTGATTCTGCTAATTTTATGCGATCTTTAATATTCATAAACTTTTTATTTTTATCAAATAGTAGCTCTTTATCTGCTTTTCGTTTTCTATATTCATTGCCAGATATTTTTTTTATTAATATTTTAATCTTTCGTAGACATTAGGGGTGAAAAAGATTAACAATAATTGGTCGTAAAAATATTTTTAAGAAAAATGGAAAAGTATTTACACACAATAAATTGAAAAAAAACTGTAGTGTTGAATTAAAATATAAATTGATAAAATAGCCATTAACTTACCGATCGCGAAAATGAACAACGAATACAGTGAAATATTATTTTAAAAAAACTTACCAAAATGCAGGAAATTAAATTAAAACAGAAAGCAAAAACCTCAGTGGAAATTCTCCCCCTTAATTGTCAAATTCTGCAGGCCTTATAGTTTTTACTGCAACCTCTATTTTCACCCCCTATATGTTCAATTTTTTACGCATCAATTTATGTTGAAAATATAAAGCTTTTAAAGTAATCTATCTGAATTAATATTTTTATAATCTATACTCAATATGTTAAAACAAATTTCGTTATCAACTTTCATAATATTAAATGACACTATTATTTTTTTAATATACATTAACGTAAAAACATTAAATGACGCATATGTGAGTCAACAGCTCCTAACAGTAGTATTACAAACTACACATAAGTTCGTCATCTGTCAAAAAATCAAACAGTTTTACATTTTCTTTTTATCTTTTTTCAGGCAAATTACGATCGGTTACTGTTGGGAGCTCAAAACTTCGCCGATATATTAGGCGAAGATTTAGGAGAGGCTGGAGAACCTTTAGTTAACATATCGACGCTCAATTCCGAAGGAAGCTCAATTGACATCATAATAAAAGGAGCTTCGGATTCGGATCACAAATTGCCGACGAACGATCCTTGGGCGGACGAAGATACGAGGAGCTTCTACACAAGTTTACCCGATTTAAAAGTCTTTCTTCCGAATTATCTACCGCCGAAAGAAATCAGCTCTGAAACTGTCAGCGAAGAAATTTTAGACGAAGAATTACCTGAAGAAGATACCAGCGAACCGGTCGAAGAGGAAGTGGTTCCTCCGATAACCGACTTGGAGCAAGAAGAAGCGCAAAATACAAATATATCCAATAAGTAATGCCTGAGATTAATATAATATTTTTTTTTATATCTTAATGGCTTTGTTTATATTTAGGTATGCCTTAGATGCCTTTTTGAATCACATGCCAAATTGTGTGAATCGTGAACTGATCGATAACTCGGCTGTTGATTTTATATTGAATCTGAACACCAAGAACAACAGGCGGAAGTTGACGAGGGTATTATTTAGCGTGGCTAGGACTAGATTGGATCTATTGCCATTTTACGCCAGATTTGCAGCAATCTTATATCCGGTAATGCCAGACGTTGGTACCGATTTGTGTCAAATGCTGAAGCAGGATTTTAAATATCATGTCAGGAAAAAAGATCAGATCAATATAGAATCTAAGGTAATTGTTAATAAATTTTTGAATTATTTATTTTTAAGGCTTATTCAAATATTTTTTTAATCTAGATCAAAGTTGTGAGATTCATAGGAGAGCTTGTTAAATTTGGATTGTATCTAAAAATTGAGGCTCTTTTATGCTTGAAGATTTTATTGCACGATTTTAAACATCATCATATTGAAATGGCATGCAATTTATTGGAAACGTGCGGTCGATATTTGTACTGTTGTCCTGAAACTCATCAAAGAATGTCTATCTATTTGCAGCAAATGATGAGGATAAAGGTATATAATTCTTCTAGTATTTCTTAAAAGCTAAAAATTCAAGAAACACTGGATTTATGTTTTTTTTTTATATTTCAGTCAGTATCAGTGATGGATTCGCGCCACATAACGCAAATAGAAAACGCTTATTATTACGTCAATCCACCGGAGTGTGCTGCAATTCAAAGAGAAGAAGAACCACCACTCCATACATTCATACAAAAAATCTTACACCAAGATTTGCAGAAAACGAATGAAGACAAGATATTGAGACTGATGAGGAAAGTAGATTGGGATAATGAAGATCTCTGTTCATTGTGCGTGCAATGGTTAGCAGCTGGCTGGAAACCTAAACATGCAGGAAGGAGATGTCTAGCACGTCTAGTAGCAAGCTTATCTGCGTGGCAAGATGTCGTCGGATCCAGGGTTGTAGATTTAGTTTTAGAGGATTTAAGAATAACCCTAGAACATCCTCATCCGAGGCATAATCAACGCCGCATTGCCATGGCACGATATTTAGGAGAACTGTACAACTATAAATTAGTAGACTCTCGCATCATATTCAATGCTTTATATTCCTTCATCACATTCGGCGTCTCGATGGATCACTCGGTCGATTCGCCACTAGATACGCCCGATAGTGTCTTTAGAATCAGATTAGTTTGCGTGTTACTAGAAACATGTGGAGCTTATTTCAATAGTGGCTCGAGTAAAAAAAAACTAGATTACTTCTTGATCTTCTTTCAAAACTATTATTGGTTCAAGTTCACCGATCCGTTTTGGACTGAGGAAAATCCGTTTCCCATTTACGTAAGCAATATTTATCACGAATGCCTTAGTAGTTTAAGACCGAAGCTAGTTTTATTCAAATCTTGGGATGAGTGCAAGACGGCCGTTGAAGAATTGAAGCAGACGTTGTATCCGTTTTTGGATAAAGAAGATGCCGACGAGGAGCAAACGACAGATGAAGCACAAAACGGATTGGAGACAATAATAGAAACGGACGATGAAGCTATGTCCGATCATCCAGTGGTTTCTAATAGTTCGGACGAAGACGAAATGACTGAGAACGATGATGTACCGATCGCCGATGTCCAAGATACGCAACGAGAACCACCGAAAGAGGTATAAAAATTAATAAATAATATTATTGTATGCCGATATATTAAAAACATGTATAATATAGGTCGAAGATACTGAATTTGAAGCAGCTTTAGAAAAAATGGTTTTGGATAACATGTCAGAGAGACAGAGAGAAGGAAGACCGTCTCAAAGAGATATATCAGTTCCTGTCCATTGCCGGCAACAAACAAAGAAAAGCTATGAACAATTATTAGTATGTTTCACAATTTTCGATTGACTAGCAAACTAAGATGTTAATTAATTTTTATTTTTTGTTTTCAGCAAGGCAATGATAACGTGGAATTTGTGTTGATGGTCAGGAAAGGAACGAAACAACAATACAAATCGTTCAGTGCTCCGTCTGAGATGGCAACAAATTTGAAACAGCAAGCAATGGCCGATAAATTAGAAATGGAACGGGTTAAACGGTAATAATGAATATTATATTAAAAAAGAAAATAAAAACGACTGGTGCGCCACTTGTCATTTGCGCACATCAAGCATTGTAGTTAAAGTTAACCTTTTGGGCGGTAACATTGTACATGTACAGTAATAATAAATAAAAAACATTATATTTATATAATGAATTTTCTAATTTGATTTAATGCAAATGATTTCTATAGAAAATAATATCAATAAATTAAAGAGTAGGAAATAAATGAACCTAACAAAAAATATTTTGTACTAATTTTATAAAAAAATACTAAGAACCTCTGAATTGATATAAAAAATCCACAAAAGTCGTATAATATATAAAAAATATATAAAATAAATTAACGAAATTTAATTATAGGAAAGTGTTAAAATAAATTAAAGCGAACAAATACAAAAAAGTAGTGAAATAAATCAAAGCAATAAAACATTGAGAATTACTGATTTTTCCCATAATTAACTATAATATAAATGCAATATAAAAATCATGTCGTCTTTTTAGTAAACAAAAAGATAAACTTTTA